>NC_134481.1:19685844-19850844 GCF_964194025.1 Convolutriloba macropyga
ATATATATATATATATATATATATATATATATATATATAATATATATATATATATATATATATATATATATTATATATATATTATATATATATATATATATATATAATATATACATATATATATATATATATATATATATATATATACCTATAGGAACATATGTGTGTGTGTGTGTTAGAAAATGAGAACTCTTTTCCAGCCCCACGGTTTTATCTTCAGAAAATTCTAGATTAATTTAGGTAATTTCCGATCAACTCGCTTTTGGAAAAATCATTCATGTCTCATAGCTCCAACATTTTTAATATCTGTGAATATTTACAAGCGACTTGATTACTTTTTCTCCAGTCAATTTTTTTTGCTTTTCATCATGGAAAAAAGAGAAAATATTTTGTAGCCCTAAGAGACTTGGTTTTGATTTTTATAAAGTAACTAAAATGCTTGTTGCAGGCTTAAAAATGAGAGCTGTTTTTAAAAATTGAAGAAAAAGCAATCAAAAGAAAAACAGTTTTGTGGGGATGGGTTATGTTATAAGAAAATTAGAATACTTACATAAATATATATTCGGCTACGAAAACATGTTTGAAAACAAGACTAAAAGAATTTGTTTAGAAAAATTCCTATAGAATATTTTAACAGAGAAAGTTCATTATAGTAATCAAAAGATAAAAAAATGAATGAAACAACAGGTTTTTTCAAACTTTATGACAGCATTTTTTTTCTTTTCAGTGCTTTTTAAGATTTTTTTGCCAATACATTTTTGATTTAAAATTTTATGGAACATGAGCATTCAGAGGTTAAACATACAGAAAATAAAAATATAAAATATTCCTGCAGAAAGAGGAAATATAAAAAAAAATGAAACAAATATCTAACATGTTTGCTATCTTCTCTGAAATGTGTTGGAATTTGTTTGCTGTGAAACTAAGGGCATCCTTGTCCTAGAATTTTTTTTCAACGGCGAAAGTAATTCATTATTCCTTTAACTTCGTTTAAGATTTTCTATACAATTAAGAGTAGGAACCGATCATGGGAACAGAAAAATGCAGTGTTTTGAGAAGAAACGAAAACTGCAACTGTCCTATCAATTTAAGACTGGTTGATTTCAAAACGTATTTTCTGCAATTGACACAAAATTGATTGACTTTCCATTTCACTAAATTTATTTTAGTGAGGCAAAGAATACAAAACACTTCATCATTTCAAAACTAAACATGTAAGAAAAACTAGATAATTACTTTATCTTTGACTTCTAGAGTAAAAACGAATAGATTTTTTTATTTGTTTTACTTTATTTGCTCAAATTTAAAAATGGTTCAAATATTGAGAACAATTGAAATTAAAATAATTTCAAAAATAGTACGTTGACGTAATCAACGGCTTGACTCACTTCTTTTGACATCTTTCTAACTTTTGAAGATTTTGGTTAAAAAATTATTAACTGGGTATTGAGTGTATCTAAGTGATAAACATTTTAACAGTTTCATATAAATTTAATTAGAAAAAATCAATCAATTCTTTGTTTCCAACTTTTGGTGTTTAACTCATTGCTTATTGATGTCTGTGTTTTTAAGAAATTTTTCTTTGCGATTGATTGATCTTGTTGAGCTCCAGCTTTCTAAAAAGCTGCTTTATGTTTCAAAATAACTGACAATATATGTAGTTAATTATCGGTTTAAATTATGGGGATGTTTAATTGGACATTGTGATTTTGTATCAGTTTTAATATTAAAACAAATTGTAATAGAGGCTCCTTCAATAAATTTCCCCAATTTGAGCTTTGCAAAACTAATCGTGGAGAAAGCTTTTCATCTCGAAACAAAACTTTTTTCGACAATCTTACGTATGTTGGGACTTGAGAGACTCTCGCAGGAGCCGTTCTGTTGTGTTGAACCAGGTTATTAAAAATATTTGTAATAATAACAGTACATTGTTTCCAGATATCAAAAGAAAAACAATGTCTTAATTATGTGTATTTACATCGAGACAGAATCGATATCACTCTGGGAGAGCACTATTAGGCCATGAAAGCCTGTTTTCAAGATTGTCACATCAAAAACAATTACTGTGGTAGTTGCTGTTAAGAAAAACTGGATAAATTACCGCTGTCAAAAATACAGAGTTAACAGTTTTTTTATTTTTTTAACAAAAAAATTTTAATGTCAACAATCGGTCTTTATTCTTCATTTATTATTTCAAATACTGCTCAGATTTCAATAATGATTGACCGGCTGGCACCTTTAACTCAATGTGGAGCCTTCTTGTAAGACTTCATGTAATTCTATAATCTGTTAAATATTGAAAACGACATTTCATCATTCTAACTATCTCTTGCAGAATTTTTCGTCCAAGTTATTGCACTATTTCTCAATTCTGATTATTTTTAAATGGTTTTCTCTACCCTGGAGGTTCAAATTCAAAGTCAAAAGGTCAAATATCTACACCATTATGGTATCCATTAATGGTTACCATCGTAAAGTTATTTTTCTTTCTTCATCAGCTAGAAGTCTTAAATCGGGCTTCGTCTAGGAAGTTAATGAAATTCACTAGTTCCGTGTAGTATGAACCCTAATATCCATTAAAATAAGTCTAATATCTTTATTCCATTTCTTTATCTTTGTAGTTTGTTGTGGCCTTCACAGTTTCCATTAGCTGTTTTCTTTGGGTGCGGGGAAGAGGGGGTGTGGGGGGCTAAGCTTTTTTTTCCAAAAGTGCTGTTTGAATATTATTAACCTCTCGGGCAAGCAATGCTAGGGCCTTGAAGTGCGTTTGGGTTCATTGTTATATTTACATGGAAATGCAATAAATAGAATTTCCGTAAACACCGCCCTTGACGGGAACGGACGAAATGCACCTTAAAGATATCTAAAGTGAAATTACAAAATTTAGCGGGATATAAAAGTTTAGCCTATTGTCATTTATAATCAGGTGACACGAACATTTCAACTAAAATTGCTTTCTTGAATTTCAGACAAACTTTCTCGAGCGGAAAGTTTGTTTGTACCATGTTGATAGCCTGAACGGGTAAACTGTTCAACCGCGCCGGGCTAAATTTAACACTAAAGATTAAGGTGTAAATTTGGAGTTGGAGCCCGACTTTTACAAAATATTCCTTGTACTTCGAGTATGGTAATTTACGCTTGAATCGTATAAATTTGAGTTCTTTTAATCATAAAGATTCGTGCTGCTAATAAATTAGCAAGAATAAGTTTTGATTTTCAATATTGCTTTCAATTAACACCCGAATATATGTCATTTCTTGCAGTTGATATACGCTGGTATGGATAAGTTTCAGTTCAGTCAATTTCAATTGGAAATCTGATCGTTTCAGAGCGCCACCCGGGGGGCAATTAAAAATGCGCCTTAAAGATTTTTTGCCCAACATTCATTCTAGATTGTGAACTAGATATTTCCGTATTTTATTACTGTTGTTTTTATTACCCACGGAGCCGTAGCCTATATAAAACCCAATACCAGCGTCTACAGAAAATGACCCGTGATTGTGCTGTGTATAAACTATGGTTGCTAGGGTATATTTTTAGAAATGAAAGAAAAAATAATCGATCATCTTCTATTCCTTGAGGAAAAAATTATATCAAAAACAAGGTGCGCACGCAAACACAACTGCAAAAACAATCTTTTGATGCATTATTTAAATGCGACAACAATCAACATTGTCTAAATTGTAAACACCATTTTTTATCAACTATAATAGAAGAAAGTTTAGTTGTTATTATTTCCAAAGCAAGCGTGTTACATAACAATGCTAATTTGCGTAAGAAAAAAGAAATTTGTGAATGGCTGGATAACTTAATTTTCTCTATTTTTCCGTGGCCAAAATTTTGTGTAAAAAAATCCATTTAGTCATTGATTTTTGAAGCAATAATTTAAAAGCATAAATTTTGCCTTGACCAATCAAATATTCACGCACGTTAAAATGTGTATTGAAGTTGTACATTTATCAAATGGTTGTAACCTATTTATTCACAAAAATGTAGCCTATAAGTTACTTTGAGCTAAAAATTGGGCCATATGTAAGCAAAAATATTCTGTCATACAATAGTGAAAAAGGCTCCAAAAATGCCAAATGAAACAAAGCATAAGGAATGCTTATTCTCTTCTTTAATAACTTCATTTATGTTCAGTTGCGCTTTCACAAAAAGTAATAATAGTCCCCCTCGTTTTTACTAACTCATTCCCTGCTCTAGTTAGTACAAAGCGGGAAGCAACCGTAGTTCAAAAATACTTTTAATTTACTTTGCTATAATTAGCCTCTTCCATTTTCACAACCACAATTTTTCCTCCCACCTTGTTGTTCACGTTTATTATCTCAAGACTAAAAACGAAGCTCATTCTTTGTTCACGTTTCCTTTCACCTTTTCAAATTTTCGCAGCTAACCAAGAAAGAAAGGTTTGTTATTAGCCTTTTCTCAAAGTGCAAAACCTATTTTACTCTGCAGTTGACCACTGTTTATTTTGTAACGCCTTTCCTCGATTTTTGAATTTTGACGATAGTTGCTAATTCTTTTCAACCGAGGAAAAGAAAAACGGCAGAAGCTTTTACTTTTGTGCAAACTGACAGAAATCTCATTAGCGTCCCGGGGAGAAAAAGAATTTGCGCCTTTTACTGAGCGGGGATTTGGGCGAAAAGGGTGAAATTGCGCTCCCTTATTACTGAGGTTTCAAGTTTGCACCCCTCGTCTGTCTGCCTCTTTTTCCCCAACTATCTTTTCCCTCAATCTTGCGTCTCATTGAGTATTTCCCCCTTTTGATTTCCCCAATAATTTTTCAGACTTCTTCCCTTGTTGAACACAATTACAAACTTATATTGAGAACAAATTTAGATATTTATTCACGAAATGCGCAAATTTTCCCCTGGTGAAGTCATTTCCGTATAGTAATTTTTCCATCTGTTCACGTGTTTGCTGCCGTATTTCACTCGCTTACAAAATGGTGTCAATTTTTAATGAAGTGTATACTTCTGCGCCAGATCAGAGCCACGAATCCCGGCGCTTTTATAGAGCAATTGCATCATTATCTAACTCTTACGTAACAGTGAATAACTCCTCAGCTGAACAAAAAGGCAGCGGAAACTCTCAGTCGGTAGTGGAATTTTCCACAATGACTACTGCCATGATCACAACAGCGGCAGTTTTGCTCGTGTGCTTCAGTGCGCTGGCTAATTTGATGGTGATTCTGGCGTTTTTCAAAGAGAAAAAACTGCAGAAATTGGGCAACTATCTTCTGGTGAACTTGGCAGTTGCTGATTTCATAATGACGTTTGTCTCCGTCCCTGTGTTCACCCACTACACTCTTACAGGTCAGTTGAGTAATCAAAACTTAATCAATTTACTTTGTGTTTTCTTTTCACATTTCGTTTAAAGATTTGTTTCACATTTTTTTAATGATCGATTTACAATTTGATATATAAATTTTTCTTGTCATGAAAAATTTCCCGATGATAAACGCACAACTAATTTTTAAATGAGGCATTATCTTCTCAGTTCTTGAAACTCAACTTTGAAAAAATTGGTGGATCTATTCTGTTCCCCCCCAGTGGTTTTTATGACCCCTGTTACAAATTATATGTTGTTATATAGCACGTTACTATGTAAGAAAATAGCACATGGGCCTGGGGGTCATAAAAAATTTATGCTCACTAAGCTGGGGGGGGGGGGGCTGAAACAGAAAAGATCCCAATTGGCAATAGAAGTGTTGGTATGAACTGTGTTATATTAAAACAACTCCGAACATTCCATTCATAATGTCAACAACGCATATGATAGTTAACTGATTTCGTTAAAATTATATAAACTCTTTCGTCGAATAGCTCTTATGGTTTTTAGTCTAACTTTCGCAAGTGGGCATACTAATAATCGAAACTAAAAACAAAGCACAGGTTTTTTTGCTATTGAAACTAATTAAAATATACCAAAAATGAAAGATACTAGCCATTTTGGCCGATGCTGAAATGATACAGAAGATTATTTGCAAAATTAGATTGTGTAATTATGCAGGTATAAATTGTGTTAATAGAATTAGCCTCCATTATATTTTTTGCGCGATGATCAGATTATAAGCGTTTATTTCTGTTGATAAAAAAGAAAATAAATCAGCGATTACAAAGTTTTGTCATTAATTTTTCTGACGTTACTTATTTCTTAAATTCCTTTAAACGTAAGTTTTTTTCAGTTTCAAGCAACATCAAAAAAAAGTTAGCGAGAAATTGCTAAATTTTGATATTTTACTGTATTGAGTTGTGCTTGATGGAAACACCCATTTAAAAATGTTGACGTATCGTCTAATTTTGTTGACTACGTGGCATACGTCCAAAATTTTCAGAGAAAAAAATGTGTTTCGTGGAAACAAGTGAAAATATTTTGTCACCATTTTCATTTTGCACAATCTCTGTTCAGGATGGAATTCAGTTAATCAATGGTAACATAAGTGTCAACAAATTATGAAAACAGAAGAAATAATGTCACTATTTTTCACGGATGAACGTAACCCATTTCCACAATTTTGAGCATCTAGTTAGCTTAAAACTTTGTTGGCATAATTTTAATAATAAATCTTTGAGACCCATTTCGAAGATTTAAATGTTAATGCGAACGGTAATACGGGTAATTGCAAAAATTCAAATTGTCTTTTTAATCCACAATTATTTTCTAATTGGACAGCTCTGAAAATAATAACAAAAAATCTCTTTCATCTTTTTTGACACTACGTGAGTTATTAGATAATACATACATGAGCAAATGTGCCGAGTTGAAATGAGTTACTTATAGCAAAAATTTGAAAAACAAACAGTCACTATTTTTCATGCTAGCCCCAAAAATAAACATCGTTATGAATTGCGACAGATATAAACAAACGTGAAACAAATTTGATCTAAATTTGTTTGCTGTTAGCACATGCTCATAGCTCTAATCTCGAAACATGGCCGTGAAATATAGTGACAAAACCGAGGAAATTTAATCGAAAAATTCAACATTTGCCACGTAATGTTTGTTATGCTTTGAAATTTTGATATATTCGAGTCGTATTATTATTTGTGTATTATTATGAAGGTGTTTTGAATTTGATTTTGCTCAGTGTAGTTTTTGCAACTATCAAAAATATAAATGGTCTTGAAATTGTTTTTGCTTGATCATTTTGGCTTAATTCAATAATAAATAGAAACTTCAAAGATTTTTGATTAAACGGCACGATGCTAAATTAATGTTGCACAATGTGAAATTTTCGACATAACAATTTTTTACGTGAAAATTATTGCCTGATTTTAGAAAAATTCGGAAACATCGTTTTCATCTGTTGTTTCTTCTATATCGTTATTTTTTATTTATTGTTTGGTCAAAATTCTGATTATGTTTTTTCATCAAAACATATAGCCTTCACGGTGTATTGGGAAGCGTTTCTCCCATTAACCAGATTGTTCGCTGCAAATTGAATAGCAACAAACTCCCGAAACAAGATTTTTTCCATCAATTATAACCTGGTTTCTCATTTTTGTCTATACCTTTACTTTTGTTTTGTAGTATTGTTGCTTTTCGATTAACAGTAAAATTCTACACGTTTGAAAATTTTTTTTTATTGAAACGGTTTCTTCAACATGCTCAAAGTTTCCAGCGGGTATAAAATGTTGTGCAGTGGTTCAACTCAGAATCAGTGATCCAAATAATGGTATCACCTCAATCTTGTATAACTAAATATAAAACTCTGGTCTCAATGACAAAATATGTATCTCATTTGCAAAGGAGTAAAAATTAATTGAAGATATAAACAGCACGAGCTCAGTAGTCAAAGAGTGTACTTCTACAAAAATAAACTCAATCAAAATTGTCTGTATTTTATATCAAATTCAACTGTACTTCGCCGACGACTTTGTGAACAAATATTAGTTAGCCAATTTTTAGCAAGTTAAAGAAAAAAATGAAACGCAGAACAATATCATTCAATATTTGTTAGTTGAATAGTTATTAATATCTTTGATGTTTATTAACTATGCTAAAGCCAAGCTTGCTCGTTTACTTTGTTGTTGTATTCCAAACTATGTCAATATTTTTATGTTTCTTCACAACTTTTACGTCAAAATGGGTATCGGGCGATACTGATTGCAACAGTAATTGCGGTTTAAAACAAGGTTTAACGATTGCGGGCTTTAACTTTACAGACACAGATGTTGACAATTTAGCGACAAACAACGGTTCATTATTGCGCAACATTTTTTTATTCATAGTTCAAGACGAATCAAAACCCAAACCAAAAATTGAAGATATCGAGAGCTCTTGCATGTTGCATCCGTCAGCAATTCCGGCGATTGAAAAAGTATTACCAAAAATGTTTTCAAAAGATTTGGTAACAACTGCAAACCCGTCAGGTAGTTCAACTAATTAATCAGTCTAGTTATTAAAAAATAATGGTTACAAAACATAATTCCGACTTCAATTAAGGGAAATAAACTTCAGGTCGGCTGAGCTCTTCTTTTTCTGTTAAAACCTTTGTGAGCCATTGGCATGTTGGGCGTAGAGAAATATAAGGTACCTATTAAAAACTGCTGAAACATTGAATCAATATGCCAGATGTTTTTTTCAGATTTCTCTCTATTTCAAACAAAAAAGTTTTTCAAGAAATTTCAAGAAGAAGTCAAGAATTTTCATTTGCTTGCTTTCCTGTTCATACCGCATGAAATAATAATACTTAAATGTCACATAACTATAACTTTATTCGTTTGTGAGTTTTTGCGTCACGGTCTGTGTGTTGAAAAAATCTGTGCATGACGTCACTGTCTTTGTGTAAGTTCACATGTCTGTGCATGTTGTCACAAGAAAATTCAATAGAGTTCGCAATTTGTACCAAATTTGTTCTTTATTCAATTTAATGCTTTTTTTGGAGAAATGTCTGGGTTAGGCAATTGGCGTTCTTCAAACAGTAAACTGCGTTTTGTATTGTTTTAATTGCCTTAAAAAAACAAGTTTGCTGCAATTACTTTGGTCCTGATAGTCAATTTTTTAGTCAAACTTATGGATATAAAGTTGCGTTTTCTCTTTTTTAAAGGTTTGCTAGATTCTTCGTGTATGTTTCGTGGTTTAATTTAACTTAGTTGGGCATACTGACTAGTTTCATTGTCACTATCGTGAAAATTTTTGCATGCTACCCTTAATTTGGATCAGACCAAATTTTTTCATGATTTCTCCGCTCTCATTGAGTGAGATTGATTGATTAAAAAATTCGCCATTATTTTTATGAGACCAACGATACGTATCACTTCAATTGACAGTTTGTCATATTTTACCGGTGTAGGGAGAATTTTGGTTGTTTTTAACCCACATTCTCAATCCCCCCTCACTTCGCTACCCCATCACCCAGTGAGGATATCCTTCCTTAGTTTAAGATTGCTACGCCAGAAGCCAGTGCTATGCCAGGTTCTCACGAGCAAATCGTTAGCTAGTTTGTTGATTTTGGTTTGATATGATCTGTTAAGACAATGAGCTTAAACTTATTTTCTGAGTAATTTTTTTGCTACTAATTTCCAGAATGATCTACTAAAAGGACGCTTACCCGCTAACGATCATTTTAGTGTTCATAACTTCAAAATCTAAGTTGCTTTTATATACAAACACCGCATGAACTAGTTTGACATAGCTAGATCAGATTCATTCTTTATTTATTCTTGAACAAATTTTCTAGACTTTTCATTTCCCAACTTTTACTTCAACAGTTTTCAACACTGAGCCAATTATGCAGAAATTTGAATATCTTGACATTGGCAAATAGAAAATGTTGTTCCCTTTTAGACAATCAAATTTGAAAAAAGGATTGAATTATCGTGAATTTAGAGAATTTTTTAAAAGAAATTTTAAGCTTTAAAAAATTTGCCAGTAAAACGACTGAGCTTTCATATAACGTCCCTTCTTGAAGTTAACATTACGGCTAAAAATGTTGATTGACAACTTGTAACAACCAGACCAATTTTTGATTTGCAGGAAAAATTTTCGGAAGAAGAGGGTAGAAAATTGACGTGGGGATGCTTTTAAACGAGCCCTCTTGTCTGATAGATAGCTTTCTTAGCGACTTACTGGCCGGCAATGCGCAAATGGTTTTTATCGACTTAGCATTTGATGGAGTTAACTTGCTTCAACTTCATTTTACCTTTTTGTCTACCTTAAACTTTAAAAGCTTCTGCGAATTGTGAGCCAAGTCGCAACAGGTCGTCTGCTTACGTCATCAAATTTGCGTCAAGTTTCAAAACAGAAATGACATTTAAAATTAATACCACTTTTAATTAAGAAGATGTTTGTATTAAAAAGGCTTTGCTGTTAGCGTAAAAGCAGTTGAAAAAAAACTCGATCCGAATTTGTTTATCGAACGCGTTGAACTCGCTAATCATTTTGAAGGATGCTTAAAATTAATGTAACGCTGTTTTTTAATTGTATTTTTCAAGAGAGCTTTTTGTGTCAATTGAAAGAACATTTCTCTTAAGACTGTGAAATTTTACCACAATCTTTGCTGTGTTTTCGCCATTATATACCAAGTTAAATTTTCTCATGCAGAGAATATTTTCCTTAGGCAAATATTCATCAGACGTGAAAATCCCTCCCAACATAGGTAAAAGGTGGGAACAAATCATTTTCCGATTCGATATTTTAAAAATTAAGAGCGTGCATGATTTCCAATTTCCAAACTGATGATATATTTTTAACGGACTAAAGGCGCTTTTGTTTTTTTTCGTAGTTTATTGAAGTCTTTACGTTGAGTTTGCTATTTGATGAAAATGGATTTCATTTATAAATGAAGCACGTTGATGAAAACGGAAAAGGTTTAAGAAAAGCAATTGAAAAGGCAGGAAATTGTTCAGGGCCCTCTTTTGCCATAGCACATTAGGAAAAATAACACATGAAAAAACAAGAAAGAAACCGCATAGCCGAAAGATCACTTAACCGCACAACTTCAAACTAAATGATGCTTCAAAAAGGTGCTTTCATTTTTTATGCTTTCAACTATTTTAGTTGCTGAAATTTCATTTTTCTTTTATTTTCGGGCGCTTTAAATGCTTTCCGCTCGCTGCGACGCAAATTAAATTTGTCCATCAAAATTGAAAACTTGAAAAATGTTATCACTGGAGGAAACAACACGTCGTTTTTCCATAAATGGAATGAATTATTTATTATTTAGTTCATCGCTTTGGGGAAAAAAAGATTTGATGTGATAAATGCGTTTAAACTTTAGGTCAAAGATAAAAATTATAGAATGTGATTTGTTTTAGTACATATTGAATGAGATATATTTAGCACAAATTAAAGAAACGTTTAGTCGTTTGTTTACATTAGCTCTCGACTGTTCTATCACTAATGGTCCTATAGTGTGAGCGTGGAAAAGTTATTCCCTGTTTTTTAAGGAAACATTTATCAAAGCTCTATCTGTCTCAACCTCCTCGGCAGGTGGTCTACACATTGTGACATTAATCTACCCATGCATTGGGCAATCAATTTTTCCTACCCGTCCAGATATGGACATAAAGCCCAGTTTTTAAGCATGGAAAGATAGCACGAAAGATAAACTAAACTAAATCAATAATTTAACTATATAGCCATGTTTAAACGTGCTGAATATGGAATAAGCAGACTGTTATTATACTGAACAGTAATCAGACAAAAAGAAAACAATAATTGTTTGTTTTTGCGCAGATTTTGTGCTTTTTTGGAAAGACAAAACAGAGGCGTTTGTTTGCTTTAATTTTATATTTGGGCTTGACACTTTGATATCTGTTTTGATGGGCTCCGAGTCAGAATTATAAAAGGAGAATTGAGATCTAAGCTGTCTGAGCAAAAAAGTAAATAATTCTAAGAAATATCAAGACTGCCAAGGTTTTCACTTTGAAGTCGAAAAGGCCAATCTGTCCTCGGAAAAACTTGAAAGTTTTAGTCTAGCTTTCAACTGTTAAAACTAATGGCGACTTTGAGCTGCAATTTTTTAAAGGAAAAAAGCCGAAAAGCGCTGAATAGAGCTCCTAAGCTAAACTTGTTGAGAAAGTAATTGATGGATAATTTTTATGTGAAGTTTTAAGAAATATTCAGTTTTAAATAGTACTTATGGCGCATTAAAAACACACACGCACGCACGCACGCACACACACACACACACACACACACACACACACACACGCACACACACACACACACATATATACACACCCACACAAACACACACACAAATACACACACACACTCACACACACACTCTCACCCACGCACGCACACGCACACATGCAAACAAACGCTCCTGCGCTCCGCTCACGCACATACAAATGGGTGATGAGTCATTTTTCTAATACCTCACCTCGGTAGTTATGTCAGGAAGCGGAAACATCGATCACATATTATAGAGAGCTAACTTGCAAGGAGGACTAATTGGTTGAGTTACAAAAACTTTCTTATCAATAGACATCAAACAAACCGCAGCAAAAAATAGAGAAGAGCCACGGAATCAGAAAAAAAATAAAACAGTTGATCAATTCAAAATTGAGCAAACAAGGAGGCTCGGTAATGTGCGTTTGTTCACATCAGAACAGATAGAAAACCCAAAAATTTCAAGTATTTTTCAAAAAAATTATGTATGAACAAAAATATCGTCTCCAACGATAGTGAAATTGAATAAACCGCATTAGATTGATGAGATACGCCATTATTAAGAAAGCGAGGCAAAACGAACAATAAAATCGAACAACAAAAACAACCAAAATAATTACATCCAAAATTTTATGTCTTTTTTTAAAAAAAAACATAATAATATTTCAAGATAGCGTCAGATGAAACTGAAACTAAGCAAAATAACTTGTTTTTATCTTGAAAAGATATGGGACAAATCCATGATAAGGCTCGGTTATAGTTAGACAAAAAACAGCAAAGGTAAAAAATTTGCTGATATTTTTAAAAACAATTTATTTCAAAGAAAGGAAAACCAATAGATATCAACTGAAAGTATTCAAACATTTTAGTATTTTCAATTTATATATATATATATATATATGAAGGCAATAAGACCTGTCTTTATTTAATTTTTCTTGCGGTTATAAAAAGAACAACAAATAGAGATAACAAACAAAAATTCAAAAGAAACTTGTTGGAAACCGCTGTTGAAGCTGTAAAACCATTTTCCGCATCTCAAAACAAAATGTGTTCAGCGGTGCTTTCCTCGAATGTTATTATTTTGGTATGAGAGCTCTGTTCAATGAGACTAGGTAAAAAAAATGGCAAAAAAGCGAATAGGAAGTAAAAATAAGAATTTTTTGTTTTTCGAAAACAATTAATTTCAAAGCCGTAAAACCAATTAGCTACAAAATGAAATAATTAAATAGGTTCACTTATTTGTCTGAAAGAAGCCTTTGAGACCTATAGTTATTCTATATATGTCTTACATTTTAAAAAACACGTCAAATATGGATAAAAACAAAAATTAAATTTACTTGTTTCTGCGAAAGCCCGTGTCAAAGCCAGTACTTTCATAAAGAATTCTTTGAAAAAATTTATTTTGCACACTCCCGCTTTTTTCTCGACACCAGTAACGTCATATGTGATCTTTAGTTAACGGAACTAGATAAAAAAAACACACAAAAAGAACAAAAAAGCGATGTTGGAAAGCGTTTTTGAACAATTGATTTCAAACTCATGAAGTCATCAGCTATCCACTCAAATCAAAGTATAGGCTCATCTAACCCGCCAAAACAACCAAAATTATTTGACCTTCACCAGGAAATTTCACAAGACTAAAAGAAAAAGCAAAAACGACAATTAAAGACAAAACTGAAAAAAACTCAATTTAATTCTTCGAGAAAGTCTTGTCGAAGCCGTTAAAACCATAATCTGTACCTTTAAAATTTTTTGATTGGTGTCATTTTGCCTCTTTTTGAACGCCAGTAAAGCTTCATGTCAATTCTCAACAATGTCACAAAAGAAAAAACGAAAAAAGGCGTGAAAATTAGATAAATGCCTAAAAGTGAAAAAAAAATTGTGAACTCTAATAGTATTAAGACCACAAAATCAAAATCTAATGCAGAAAACCGCATTGAAGACTAATTTTAATTCAGTAGAGAGAAGTGATCTTTCTTTGCCGACACTAAGCTACAAGTTGACCAAATTAAGAGAAAAATAGTGGCAAAGTTGAAAAAGCCCTTGTTTATTAAATAAACAGATAACTTTAGAAGTCAAAACGACCACAAGCTTTCCAGTAGAAACTACAGACAACAATTTGAAATTATTTAGGAAGCCAATTGGACCTATAACCAGTGAGCTCTGATTTGAATCGTTCTGTTCCTCATTAAAGATAAAAAAATATCGATTTTTAAAAAAAGAGACACACTGATTACAATCCAAATTGATTTTAGATTTTACCAGTTCAAGACAGTACCAAAACTCGCATGATTTTTGTTGTTTGTCAACTAAGAACACTTAAATATATTTGTTACAGATATAGATTTTTTGTTTGTTAAAAATTTTAAAAAAGCTGCGTTTTTGATAATCATCGAGATAAGTTAGCAAAAAATGCCAAAACGTTTATTCCGGAGCATTCAAATTGGAAGTTTAAGTAAGAATAGCCCCCTTGGAGTTTACAAAGACTGAATTAGTGGTTTTTTGGCGCGTTTTTTGGCGAATTTAAGCAAAGTGGAATGAGGAACCGTATCTCGTGCCATTTCTGATAACGAAAGGCTGAATTTTGAATTATTTAGCCCAAATTTTTGCCAAAAAAATAAACCAAAATAGTCAACAATACTTTTATGTCTTTGAAAATCAAATCAACAACACTACTGTTAACGTTTTTGACTAATTTTTCGACCAAACTTCCGGAAATGTGACTTCTAACTTTTTAATTCCATATTCTACGCTGGATGGGCTTTGCGTTTTGATGATACCACTCACAACTCTCTACGATGAATATATTGATCGGCCATAATTGTCTGAGCAAAAAAGAACCCAGTTGAGCATGTAGTTTCTCCCCCCTCAAGAGGGGTCGAAACAATAAAAAGTAAGCAAAAGGCCAGATTGCAGTTAATATTATGGTATTTTAGTCACAAGGAGGACTAATTGGTGGAGGTTAAAAAACTTCCATTGCAATAGACACTAAACAAACTGTTGGAAAAATGGAGAAAATGTACGTAATCAAGAGATATTAAAATAGTTGACCAATTCAGAATCAAGCAGACGACAAGTTAGAAAACAAGCAGATTGCAGTTAACATTATGGTATCTGAAACTCAATATCTGAGACGGATAATGAAAATTTATGGCGTAAATATATGCTTTGAAAGAACTTTGAACGTTAAGCTTCTCAAGTATTTTTTAGAGCAGGTCAGAGATACATGTTCTCATGTTGAACAAAGAGACTCTATGCTCATAAAATTAATCCTTGCTTGTTTGAGACTCTGTGTTTTGTATGTGAGATTCTCCGACATTTTGGTATATTATCGAGGCACATAACTCATACGCACACATGCAGCTGCACCCAAACAAACACATACAAACACACAAACAAGTACGCAAGCTGGCATGCACACACACTAATGGGTGCTTAGTCATTTTTCTACTACATGACCTCGGAAGCTTTGCCAGGAAGCAGAAACATCGATCAGAGATAATAGAAAGGTATTTTACTCGCAAGGAGGACTAAATGGTTTAGTTTCAAAAGCTTTCATTGCAATAGACACTACATAAACCGTAGGAAAAAAGTCGAGAAAAACCATGTAGTCAGGGAGTAATGAAACAGATTCAAAATTGATTAAACAATAATTTAGAAACCGCTAGATTGCAGTTTACAACGTGCTATCTGAAACTCACTATCTGAGCCGGATAATGAAGATCATCGACCTAAGTATATACTTTGAAAGAACTTTTGAGGTTTTTTATGAGGTTAATGATCTTTACAGTAGGCCAATATGCGCAAAATGAAGGGGCAACATAATGTTATCAAAAATTTTTAAATATTTGAATGATAAACCTTTCAAATGATTAATGTCCTTACCTAAGTTAAAAGTTACACGTTTTCCTCCGTTTTTAAAATTACAATGGCATTGTTTTATCAATTTTTTCATGCATTTTATAGTTAACGGGCTTAACTTTGATAGAGTTTTAGTCTCATTAACTCTCGAAAGGAAAGTTTCTCGTTTTTACATGCTTCAAAAATTTTTAACGAGCTTAAATTATGTGATAAGATCAGAAAGCAGGAAAAGGTGGCCTCATTACATTGCTGGTGATGATGTTTTATTTTATAGCTTCGTTTTAACAGGCATTTATGTGCTATTTATCAGTCTCTGTGTAAAAAGTTTTTTGTCATCCAAACGTAATATTTTATTTTTTCAAACATGTAACAAATATTGTTGGAGCCCACCAGTAAATTAGCTTTCTATCTGCTTTATAAAATAGTTTCCGGCTGATTCAAGGCATTGCAGAGTAACTTTATACAGCTTTATTAATTAATCTGATGCTACTTTTTGCAACATTAGAAGCCTTATTTTCTCAGTTAAGCGAAATTTGGATGTATACTGAACTGTAACTGTGACATTTAAGGAACAAGATTTGTTGGGTTCTTTCCTGTGAACTAATACACTGCAACTCCTCTTGCGTGAACAAACTTTTTTTTGTTTATCGGAAGTATCACTATATTACAGATAGTTGACGCGTCGTATAAAGCATTTTTGTGACATTAACCATGTCTCAGATCAATTTTGAAAGCGCAAACCAAAAAATAAGCAAAACTTTTTATAAATAAATAGGAAAATTGATTTTTATTGATTTTCCCCTTTAGTAATGCCGGAAAAAAGGCTACGGCTGTTTACTAAAACTAGTTCGTTTCCTGAACAGTGCAACAATCAAATGATCCGAAACTCTTGAACATGGAACAATATAAACGACCTTGTCTTTTATTATATCTATAAAAGCGAGACAATACCCGCAATTATAATCTAGCATGGCTGCAGAAAAAAGGAAACAGTTCAAAAAAGCAAATAATTTGCAGATTTTTGCTAAATAAAGCAAATTAATCAGTTAATTACTTCCCAAAAGGGAAAAGAATGCGCAAAAGTGATTGATGTTTATACAAAAAAAAATTTTTATCTGAGGCAATTTTACCCTATCGCTACACTAATATCTAATCTTCCGTTTTAAGTCTGTATAAAATTACCGAAAAATATGCCTATCATTATTATCCCAGCTTTTAATGGACATTTCGAATAACGGTTGCTTTTTAAAATTCCTTGCTGCAATTGGCTTAAATATAACCTCATAAAGATGTTTACAATGCAATTATCTTAAAATGTCCATATCATGACATTATCTTGACAGACAGGACAACTGAGATACTTGAACAATGCATGACTAAATTTTAAAAGAACATCCTATCACACATGATTAAATAAGATCAGAATGAGATGCCATTTTTTAAACCAAAGTGGACAAGAATAACTATTTCTGTTTTCAACCAACAGTTTTTTTTATCCCATTCTGAAACACGGTAGGATAATATTGGTTAAAGATTAATCAACCGGAAAATAGGTTCTGCAATTTCTAGCGCGAATTGCTTAGTTTCGAAAATATTAGCACTAAAGAAATTTCAAAATGACGCATGTATAACGACCTTAATTACGTTTTCGAAAAAAGTGTTATTTGAAGTTAAAAAATTGAGCAAGAAAAATTAGCGCATGACAAATCAAGTTATCTTTCTGGTATTTGTCTGATAAAGCATTAAGTCTGGATTAAATTACTGAAACGGAAGCATAGAATACAACAGCGCACAGGTTACTTAACATAATCAATGGGCAGATTCAATTTTAATTTTGGATGAGGAGAGAAAAAAATGTGAAAATGACGTGAGTTTATGAAAAGTATATTATTACGTGAAGTTGTCTTTAATCTATATTTAATGGATTCAAAACTAAAAACAATACTTAAATTGTTCTGAAACTCTCTCGAATCAATCACAAAATCGAATCTGGCGTATTTGTTAATCAAATTTATTGATTTGTAAAGCACAAACGATTTTTTAAACTCAACGAGTGCGTCTTCATAGTAGGAGGATATGATGACGTTTATCATAATAGGTTTTATTGAGTTTTTAAAACAATATCAAAAGGTTGTTATAACAAATAATCATCAGCTTGTTTTCAAAAAAAAAATTTGGATAAAAAATAGCAACAAAAATGGAAAATGGTTCTAACAGTGCTGTTTTGGAGCAAGATCTGAAGTATGCTTTGCTTTGTTTTCCAACTGACATTTTAATTCCGACACATCGAAGCTGCTTTTTATGCAGTTCAGTTCTGTTTTTTTAAAGCTTTTGAATAGTTTAAAGTACGTAAGCTGAATTCTATTGTTTTGGGGAAATACTTTTGTCAATATCGAAAAGAACGCACTACAAATTTTCACTATCAACATTTAAGATTGAGTTATAAATAAGTCACTTTTATTGGTATAAAGTGTTTGGCTTTTACGGAAAAAAAATCAACCAAGATTTTTTAAAATTACAATTGTGAATATTTTTCAAATATATTGATAGAAGTTCATCTGCACCAATTTTTTTCTCAACTTCGATGGTTTTTATTCCTGACAATTTCTTATCTTCAAACATAATGCCGCAGAGGTTTACCCAAATCGCCACGTGCAACTTTGCCAGATCCGCGTGTCGCTTGTTCGTTTTTCCTGTTAACACATTGAAAATTTTTAAAAAAGTTAAATCATTGTTTTAAGGTGTGCCATGGGAAACTCATGGTTGAAATCAGGTCTAAGCTCAGTCGATTCGCAGAAAGTTTTATTATGGCAGTTTGTACCCACTAATCACCATGGTGCCCACGCAATTGAGTCTTTGCCTTTTGTTGGTTCCCAGAAACCCTCACAATCGGGTCTTCAATTTTTTTTCCTCATATACCCACACAATCGGGTTGAACAGAAAAAAATTGATCGTTGTCCCCACTCATTGGATGACAAACAAAATCTCGCAAAGCAAAAAACTGCGCAACTAAAATTTGGGTGAACCAAGACTACAGATTAACCAATGTGGGGCCGAGGGTGTTGTAGCATGAATGAGTCTCATAAGAGGGAATTTCTGGCAATCAGCATTGTGGCTGCACCTCTCTTTAAAAGCATTGAGACTCCTGAGATAATAGACTGTAGGCGATTGATAAACCAGCTGGTTGAAAGTTTCGGTTATCGGCAAGCAAGGCTATACGTTTCAAAATTTTTCAAACCAAAACTGAAAAGCACCCGAAAAGTTTTCAAAGATAAGTACTTTTGCAAAAGTTGGAAAAATTGCGGGAATTGTGGAACCCACGTTTGCAAAATTGTCATGCATTTAACACCAGAGTTGAGGTACAAGCTGTTTACCCTATTTTTTGCTCACGAGGTATCAAGCTGTCTACACTGCTTGATTTGGGTATCTCTTTTTTGCATGACACGTAAATCGATTCCGCGCTGTTTTTATCTATGATCCGCCTTTTTGCATAATTCAAAGTTTAATGCGCGTCTATGAGAATTGAAACTGGTTTAAAGTTTTTTTTAATTGCTAGCAAATGAAAGTGATAAAAAGTGGAGTAAAGGTTCAAAAAATACAGGGCTCAAATTTATCACAATGTTTATTATTTGCTTTGAATTATTGATCGCGAAATTAGATTGACATCACCACACAAACCTAAAGTCGTTTTTTGAGGGATTTCCCCAGAAAAAAATCAATTATACTAGCTAAGATTTGAAATTATTTTGATATCAAAAATTGACTAATGTTCGTTTTAGAACTGGTTGTTTTGCAGGCTATACTTGTCATTTGCGGGCACATTTATAAGAAGAGAAGAGACTGATGAATTGGAGTCCTAAAGTCTATTCACAGGCGTCTAATATTTTCTTCTGGATAATCCCTCAATTCTGCATCTATTTTTTGCGTCTATTTAGAGATGTCTATTGACAGGTGTCTTTCGACAGGTTTCTATCGACAGGTGTCTATTGCCAGGTGTCTATAACTTTATTTTCTGAAAAAACCCTGCTTTCATCCTAACTGATTATTGACACGTTGAGGTGATGAAAAAGTTTTTATGACCAATATGCAGAAAATACGCTGTTGATTGCTGTCTAATGACAGGTCTCCAATACCAAGTATTTTTTCCTGAAAAATATCGCCATTCTTTTTTAGGATTTGTTGGCACTATCTGCTGAAATTTACGAAATTGGTGTATTTTTTGGACAAAGCAAAGCAGATTACATCTCTTCAACAAACTCTTCCAACCACCATTAAAATCTGAAACGTTAAATTTGATGAAATGAACGATAATCAATTTGTTATTTACTCTAGTTTTTTTTGCATTGGCGAACATAATAGTAAATTTACTTGAGCCCTTATGGTATGTTTTTGAGCAACTTTCTCACGCTGAATTAAGAGAGTTTAAATCACTTTAGCAAATTCCAAAGCAGACAATAAATTAGACAACATTGCAGATTAGGATACATTCAGTGCAGAAATAGATATCTATACTGAGCGATAAAGCACTACAGGACTTGTCATCTAATCTCGAACTTGATAGTATCTCAATTTCACAGAAAATGGCGAAAACGCTTTTGGAAAAATAGATACGAAGCGTGTCCCCTAATTTTATGTCCCCTAAAGCGTATCTCGTTTTATGTATCTGATTTCCGAGCAATTTTTTTTACTGAAATGGAAGTTTTGGGGTATACTTCTGCGTCAGATTGAATTGTAAAAATCAATTAAATGATTTTGCGGAAAAATGTTTTCCATTTTCTCAGCACGATTTGTTTTGAAAAGGGTCTTCTCCTTTGATTTTTTGTCCCTGTAAATGGTGAATACCCGATTTCATTACTCTGTCCGTTGGTAATTTTGGTTTTTTTTCACCTCTACCAACTCTCTAAACTCTATATAATTCTCTAACAACTCTCTAATTTTTCATAAATCTGGAAATATTAATATAAAAAAAATTTCAAATACGAGTTTTGACTTCTAATTGGCTTTATTTGCATTTTATTTTCTGAATTTTTTACATTTTTATCTCTTTCTCTTTCTCGATCAGTTTGAAAGTTTCTTTTGGGATGTCAATCCCCGCTGATTTCGTTCGGATGTGTGGTTTGGGATGTAATTCTTTCTGGAATGTCAATTCCAGGTTACATCAATTGAATATTTGCTATGGGATGTTGTTTGGTTGCGTAATAATGTACTTCCGTCCTTGTAGTGTTTTGCTGATTCTCAACCTACAATTGAAGACAAATATTTTTTGTCGTATCTTATCCTACCTATGAGAGCGTCATTTACTCTAGCTTTTTTGCATTGGCGAACATAATAGTAAATTTACTTGAGCCCTTATGGTATATTTTTAAGCAAATTTCTCACGCTGAATTAAGAAAGTTTAAATCACTTTAGCAAATTCCAGAGCAGACAATAAATTAGACAACATTGCAAATTAGGATACACTCAGTGCAAAAATAGATATCTATACTGAGCGATAAAGCACTACAGGACTTGTCATCTAATCTCGAACTTGATAGTATCTCAATTTCACAGAAAATGGCGAAAACGCTTTTGGGAAAAATAGATACGAAGCGTGTCCCCTAATTTTATGTCCCCTAAAGCGTATCTCGTTTTATGTATCTGATTTCCGAGCAATTTTTTTTTACTGAGGTGGAAGTTTTGGGGTATACTTCTGCGTCGGAATGAATTGTAAAAATCAAATAAATGATTTTGCGGAAAAATGTTTTCCATTTTCTCAGCACGATTTGTTTTGAAAACGGTCTTCTCCTTTGATTTTTTTGTCCCTGTAAATGGTGAATACCCGATTTCATTATTCTGTCTGTTGGTAATTTTTGTTTTTTTTCACCTTTACCAGCTAATCCAGGATAAAATCTGGTGATGTGAGTTAATAAAGACCCACTTGACGAGGTTCTTAACAGCTTGCTGAATAAGCTTTAAGAATTTTTTTCGCATGCGAATCAGGGGTATTTTTTCATGTTGGTATTATTAATTGAGAGTTTAGTTTATTGAACAAGATTAGTTTATTGAAACAAAACTAGCGTAGCCAACGCAATTCTTCGCTTCTCACTACCTGTGATGCAAATTAAACAGCTTTTTTCTTTGTTTCTTTTTTTTATATTTCTATTAACTTGTTAAGGAGGCCCATCGTATATAAATGCATTGTAGAAAATTTTCAATCAAATTTTTGTGTGATGCAATTGATATCCTGTTCTCATTCGATGATTTGTTTCATGTTTGGTGGATTATTCCTACAATTGCCACTATCCCGGGTCAAAATCGATTGGTTATCCTGCCAGCATCTTTTAAGATTACCATTTTCTGCCATAATCTTACAATGTAACTTTTTTCTGTGTTTATAATTTTAAGTTGAAAAATTGCGATGAACCTTGAAATCTTAACCCCGAAAATTCCTTAAAATTTTCAAGCGTCGCAATATTTGATTATCACACAACATTAGGACCAAAAATAGGTTTAGTTTCCGTACATCGTTTATTTTTGAAAACCAAAATGCTATAGGGTTTTATAAACTCTTTAATCTTGATATCAGACGAAATTGAGACATTCTCAAAGGTTTTACGCCACTCGCCTAATTGAAGAACTAAAACCATGAAAAATCTCTACATTTCCCCCGTCATATTTTGTCTGAACTCTATGCCGGCGAAATATAAAACGCCGACTTAACGCGACACAATAGGTTATCAATTTTTCCTCCACCGCCACTCAAAAGCTGTAATCCCTCATCTTAGCAGATCATTTTTCAACCTCTAATACCGATTAAATTTTGTGCCTTGACGTTTTGGCGTCACGTGAACGAAGTTGAAGCGCAGCTCGTACTTCTCTCAGAGTATTAAGGGGATAATCCTAGCCACAAGAGGGAATCTGACGTTTTAATTAGAGCTGATTTAAAACTGAGACTATAAAGGCAATAGATTGGGGGACAGCCGAAACACCTGAGATTTAAAATTTCTCGCCCGCTATTTTCTCTCTCTTCCTCTCTCTCGTCTTTCGTATTCCCATTTTCGATCTATTTTCCTACTTTTCCTTCACTTTCTCTGCTCTTTTCTTGTTTTTTGTCTTCTATTTTCCCCTCTAGACCTCAATCTCAATTTGGTCCTCTTGTCAAAAGTGGGACAGTCACTGTAATGGAAATGAGGCTTTTATCCTGCCCACAATTAGTAAAACTGTCGCCTTCAAGTCTATACTTTTTGTACATGGACACTTGGAGGGTTATGTTGGGGGGGGGGGGGGGGGGGGGTGAAGGAGGAGGTTGGTCAATTTTGAGCCAGAAGGAACTTTTGACTATTTTACTAGCCAATTAAGGTCACCATTTGAGCTAAGTTGCCTTACGTCAAAGTCATTCGGATGATAAGGATGATAATGAAAAAAAGGAAAACGAGAACTATTGTTAATGTTAAAATAACATTTTCCAGATGGAACCATGTACTTTATATGACGTTTATTGATCTCTGATTTTTTGGAAAGCTTTATAAGGTGAAAAGATTACTTAACTTTTATCAAGGGGAGCAATTTAAAGCAGAAAACATATTATTGTAAGGTCTGCTGATGAGAAAATTGAAAATAAAATGTGCCTTTGATGTTTGGTATCACAAATTTTTCATACAAATCAAATGCTTTTTAACGTTTTGTTTTAAACCAGACAGTAAATGGTCCACACAAAAATTGTTAAACTATTTAATGAAAACCATTCGTTGTCTTTTCCATAGAGTCTTCGGTTTTCAGAAAAAAAAACAAATAAAACTTTATGATTTCACAAATTTGAGCATCAAAACGAAATTTTCGGGTTTCGAACCACCTGTTCAAGAACTTGGAAAATGAGCTATGAGTATATAACAAATTATTTGGGTCAACAAGTTTCAACAAAAAAACAATTTTGGGTAAAAAAATGACGAAGAGTCAAGTGAAACAAGAAACTTCAATAATTTTTACTGAACCAAATTTCAAATAAAATTTTTTCATATCACTTTTTATGTTGATTTTATTATTGAATTAGTTTAATTGTTATGAACCCATTTTTTTCCACATGAAATCAAAACATGACACAACGCCTTTTGCGCACCTTTTTTTGACAATTTATCGTTTTTTCTAGTTTTCCGGACCTGTTTTGGACAGTTTTTGAGGATTTTTTTGAGTTTTTCGAGACGTGCCAAGACTTGGCACAAGACGTGCCAAGTATCGACCAAAACTTAAACTTGACTCAAGACTTTTCTCAGTCTTAAGACTTGTTATAAGACGCGCCAAGTCTAAAAGGTGACATGTTTAGTGCTCTGATACAGTACTGAACAAAGACTTGCGATAAGACTTTTTCATTGCTTATTGAGCCTATTAAGACGTTGAGCTCGGGGAGAAATCGAAAATTGATGAAATCAATTACATTGAAAATAGAATTCCGTTATTTTTTGGTGTTACTTTCTTTTATTGTCTAAGTGGATAGCTTAAACTTAAATAGCTGTCAAAATGTTTTGTGAAGATTATAGATCTTGAGCAAGTGACCAGATCTACAAAATTTTTAATAAACTTCTAGAACTTTGTCTGTAAAAAAATCACTTATAAACATTCATAATAAAGATATGTATTTTGAGGCTCTTTCTCAAATACTTTACATATGGGAAAGTTTGTGTAGATTTCGTTAGAATAAAGGCTCCTTTTGCAAATAATTTTTTTTCATTCTTGAAACAATATAAAAATACATTGTCGTTCAAAAACTTTCTACTCGATTTCACAGAAACTCAGAAATCAATTTTGTAGAGTTTGGTGACTAATGAACAAGTCGAGCAATCGTTCCTTTCTTGTCATACATAACACTGTAAAATTCTTTTTACATGAATTAAGATACGCTTGCGAACTTGAAATGGAAAAATGCAGCAAATCATTCCTTCTATTTGGTAGGCGTGCCTGTATTTAAAAAGTCGCTTTTTTCTTTTGATGACATCGTCATTTTTCAAACTTTTGACAATATTCAAAACTTTTGTTTTTGATAACCTTTTTTGTAGAACTTATCGCCCTGGTTAACGTGTCATCTTTTCTACAAAATCCTATAGGAGCATGAGAAGCAAGCTTTTTTTAACTTCAAAGATTACGTATCCGCTAATCCTTCGTTGTGAATTTCGTCTTTATCAAAGACTGGAAAAACCTAACTCTGATTTGCAATTTGATCATTAGTTCGTTGGACAATAAGCCATTTCAAGCACTAGAGAGACTTTGTTCTGTGGAATAAAACCAGATTAAAATAGGCTTTTGTGTCTCTAAATGTCAGCTGTAAATATCTAATGACCTTTTACTGCTCTTTTTATGCCTCTCAGGCTGCATATAAAAGGAAGCAGCCTTCTTCTTCAAGCTCATGTCAACTATTTTTGACGTTCAATTAGATTCAACA
This sequence comes from Convolutriloba macropyga, assembly GCF_964194025.1. Lineage (NCBI taxonomy): Eukaryota > Metazoa > Xenacoelomorpha > Acoela > Convolutidae > Convolutriloba > Convolutriloba macropyga. The sequence continues at coordinate 19,711,244 of NC_134481.1, forward strand.
AGAAGTTAGCCGAATTCAGTTTGAAATAGAATTCAGTGTTTGAAACTTAAGAATTATATTCAGTTTTTCAATTAAATGAGAGGTTTACGAAATTTTATTTTTGTGAAAAATTTTTAAAGCTAAATTTTCTTATAACAGATCTATAAGTTTTTTCTAAAATCGTTGGCTGAATTGGTTCTTGGCAACGATTCACTGTTAATTTACAATTTTCAAAACATTTTATTTTGTGTTTTTTTAGGCAAGCTATCTACTTGCTTTAATATATCAAAACATCCCCGCCTGAAAAGGGTAATTTTATATTCGGCCAATTTTTATTCATCTATCTTTTCACATTATTATCAGAAATATTCTCACAGAAACCTGCCAGCCAATTAAGTATTCTACAGAACCTCTCTTAAATTCTGCGGGATGAAATAATAAAAGAATCTTTGAACAGTAAGGTGAATGTTTAATGACACGTTATTATACTGCTGCTCTGCTTTGTCTGTAAGTCAATCTTGAGTAAATTGAATGCATTGTTTGATGCTTAAAGCTTTAATGTTGGGAAGCTTCAAATACATATAAAAAAATTTAAAAATATTTAACTGATGTAATTTTGCTTAAAGATTTTTTTCTGAAAGTCAATTTTCACTGAATTATTGTATTTTACACACCGCCAATTAACCTGTTTGAAAATTAGAAATTCTTTTTTATGATGTACATGAACCAAAAGAATGTTTGAATTTTTTGACGGCTGATATCCGGAAAAAACAGATTGGCTTATGAAAAAACAGAAAAAACGGCAGCTTAATTGCAATTTCGATAAATAAGTCATGTTCGTCTAAAAAAATTCAACTGTTGGATGACATTTTGATCAATACCAAACTATCGCCAAATAATTTGCTTGATTTTAACTTCACGTTAAATAATCAAATTATAAATTAGAAGTATGTAATACCAGTGCGTGTTGTCATATACCAACTTAAAACGCTCTCATATTGGTTTAAGAATTTCTCATCAAGTTCCACGGGCCACTGAGGCATGAACGTGACAACAACAAAATAAAATTAGGCAACTTACCTCGCTTATGTATAAGTATGGTTATTAGTTTGCTTGCTTACTAGAAAGCATGGTTGCTCTAAAAAATCTTTTGATTTGATTTTTCTCAAATTTTGTTTTGTTTTGCACGTAAAAAATAATTCCACGTAGCAATTGAATACCAGAAAATGCATATTTATCACTCACCAGATTGCATAACGATTATGACTTCATTTTTGAATCAATTCAAAAATTTTTCAGTTCATCACTTTTTCACCCATAATATAACACTCAAATGTCAAAATAATTGGGAAAAGCCTTAACTAAAACACCTACAACAAAATACTATAGATATGTATAACCGCAAAAATATAACATTTCCTATTTGAGAAAAAATTTAATTTCATGCATTGTCATTTTTTGTTCTGTTGTAAAATTTTCGTACTATAATAAAATGACTTGGGTTTTGAAGCCAAATAAAGGTATTTTAAGGACTTTATTCTTCAAGCTAAAAACTGCCATCTAAAGTTTTCATAAACACATGCCACTCAAATGCAATGGATCTTTGTCGAAAAAACCGCAAACTAAAGTCAAGTTTTTAAAAACTTTAACTTTTGACCTGACGAGAATTTTGGTGACTCACCCTACTTCTCAGAAAGAACAAAAACGTTCTATTTTTTTGCTATGCCCAATTTTTTCCGTACATAAGCTTGAAATGCAATGAGCAGTATATGTAAAAATTGAAATAAAAGATTTGTTTTCATATTTGATTTTATATTCCTTAAATTTTTCAGGCCACTTTTTTATTGCTGGATAACTCTTTTTGCAAAGCCATGTCCAAAAATCTGTTCAAAAATCTGACAATGCGACTAGAGTTTTCGGAAATGCATTTCGTGGGTCTAAATATGTTTGAGGAAAAATGTTACATAATTTAATTGAAAATCTAATTATGTTAATTACCCTGATTGAACTTTCTCGTAAATATTATTTGGATCCTATCTGATCTTATACAATTCATAACGTTTTTCCTAGTATGATACTTGCAAGGAATCAAGCAGGGAAGCTTAAATGATCGTAGAGCACCTCTAAAGAAGCAATGCTGAAAAAAAAGCAGTTAATGATCAAAGTTCTATCGATCCGGGAAAATACTATATGACCTTTTTCAATTGTCAGAGAATCAATTTAAATCAATGTACGTTAATCAAGAATTTGTGTAATATACTTCTAGGATTAGCAAGAACTCAAATATGAACCATGCTTAATTATCAGAAAATCATTTTTGATCAAACATTTATTGATGAAATTGTTCATTTTGATATAATAGCAAATGGTAACGATCTGGACACTGGCTCGGGTCACCGATCATACGACTTTCTTTGATTTCGTACTAGGTCATATATGATTCTTAGTAAACATACTAGATCATATATCATTTGCATGAATTCTTGACAGTCATACAAGGATCATATATGATTTCCTAGAAATCATACAAGGATCATACAAAAATTTTAAAAGCCTAGAAGCTATATAACTTTCTTTTTTGAAGTTAAAAAATGTTCTTGGAAATCATACAAGGTTATATATGACACATAAAATTTAGACTGGTTCCACAAATTCTCGTTTAATGTAGTTAGAGGACAAATGATTATATTGCATTTGCAAACTGCATTTCAATCTTTATATGCGCTAAAACAATAACTTTTCAATTTAAACATATTCAGAAAACAAATTTGAGTTTACATGCAAAAGAAAATTTGAACTTTAAATTTCCTATAAATAATCATAAGTATTAACTGGCTTCCGAGATTATCGAAATTTCGTTATCTATTTGGACTTACTCTTTTATTTACCTACTGACAACTGATATTTTATGTTGGGGTTTTTTTGGTGGATCACATAGTGATTCCGTAGAACAACATAGGTGATGCCTTGCCAAAAAAAGATGAAAAAACATAAAAAGGTAAAAGATGTACGGAAAACAGGTGAATGATTCTTGGTAGTCATAAAAGGATCATATATGATTTCTTTAGATTCAAACAAGGATCGTACTAAGAAACCAATTATGGACAGTATAAAATCAGATATGATCCTTGTATGAAATCCAAAAAAAACTTCAGCCCGGGGGTGGACATATTTAAGCCTTTCGTGAAACTCGAGAACCTTTGACATTCATTTCCAAAAAAAAATCAATTTCTTGGAACGAATGATCAAATGTTGCTTTACAAGGGTTGTAAGCTTGAGTTGTACGTCCCCATTTTGCAATTCTTTAAATTGAAATAGGTTTAACTGAAATAATCTTGCGGTCGAACTATGGCTTGCTATGATTGGTGGTCTGGAAAAAAAATTCTTGCATCGTTTAACTCATTTTGACGGCCCACTATCAAATCATTCAAGCTCAGATAAATATAAATTTGATATCTATTTTTCTAGTTTTCTCCTCTAGACGTTTTTCCGCTTTTTGTTTATTTTTTCATTTTTCCATACTTTTGAAAACAAATGTGGCGTATGTTGTACGCACAGTTTCAGGTTTCATGGAATTGAGAGCTATTTTAATTCCAGATTATATGACTAAGAATGACAACAAAACAATCCATTTTTGAGTGTCGTAGACAATAAAAAATGATCCGCTTTTTTATTTATGATCTTCTATTGACTTTTGTAAAGTTCTTTAAGATCTAACTCTGAGGAGATTCCACAAAAATCATCTAAGACTTAGTGAGCCAGTTATTCATTTTTTGTTGATGTCCGCGCTGGTGAGTGAAAATAAGTGATGTTGAACTTAAATTTAGAATATTTAAGTTATGAATTGTGTCATAGTTTTCCTATCTTTCGCATTGTGAAAAGTTCATGCGTAAAATTTAAGTGGCGCAGTTAAAACCCAAAAAATTAGGCTCTCAAGCTTGTCATCGTATTTTTTAAATTGATTGTTGCAGTTTTTTCTGTAAAAGGGGCATTTTTTCATGAATTGATTTTGAAATGTTGCTATCGGTTGAAAACTTTGTTCGTACTTTTGCTCGCCATTTTTCCTCAAAAAGTTCTTCCATTCCCTTTGGACCCGGGTTACGTTAACCTTTTCTGTCAAAAAACGGGAAATTTTTTTCCACAACAGATTAGTTATTCCATCAATCAGGCTTTGGTGGGCTTACACACAGGAGTCACAAACAAGAAGCACGCAAATGAACCAATGGAATCGCAGGTGATACGCGACCTCTAATTAGGCAATTAGTGGGGTGCGTAAATCAAAAGTTACAAATGGTACAACCCCAAACTATACTCCGTGGTTACAACCTTACCGCCTATGTTGGGCTATTACTAACAAGAAAGGGAAAATAAAAATTGTGGGAAAACGGAATTATGGGGGCATATTGGGGGAAAATAAACCAGGAAAACTCGAGCCAAGGAATGCATGTTGGGAAGGCGCCTTTTTATTGAGTGAAGTTCTACAATTTGTCAAGTACAAATTCTTTTCATGTTTTTAAATGCCATCATGGAAAAAGGGGAAACAAGTTAAAGAATTAAAAATCTGTAAGGAAAAATTTGTTCCGTAAATTTAGTTATTGATTGCGTTGTGCAACCATTGATAAAGGTGGCGTTAAATGGCAAAAAGTAGCAATTAATTGGCTTCAAACAATGTCGCTAATTTCTTGTTTTCAGTCATTGGCTTGTCTTAGACAATGGATGAAATCAAAATTTGAATTTTTTTGACGATACTTTGATTAGTTTTAAAGATCGATTTTTTCAAGAAATGAGCATTCGAGACCTTCCCGAGTCATAAATGAAACAAAATACAGTCAATTTAGTTCTTTTGTTTCTTCTTCAAAAAGCATTGTGATCACTGAAAAAGGTTGAATTTTATTCTCTCTCGCATTGCAAAAATTCCAAAAAACAGTTACTTTTCAAGAAAACTTGAGATGAGAGAAATAGCATTAATTCAGAAAAAAACCGTTAAAAACAATTGTAATTGTTATTTTAATTATTGTTATTGTTTCTCCCATATATGCTTCAAGAATATTGCGATGAATTTGATCAATAGACTACATGGCAATCGAGAACAAAAATCAAACTGTTTATTGAGAATGAAAAATCAAACTGAAAAAATATTGAGAATGAAGGCCCAATAAAGAACAACACTACAGATCTTGCCATTTCAATAAATAAACGTTTTCTATCCTCAATATTTTAACTTTTAACAAAAACTTCTATCATCATTAATATCAATTTTCTATCAGAAATTTTTCTCAGTCAAGGAATTACATTTCATTATGCTTCATTTGAAAAATAATTTGAAAGTGGTTTATTGTCTGGTTTGCAAATATCAATCAAATGTCTCTAGGTTGTTTGCCAGACCAGGCGATACTTTTCATTTTGACATAACTGACACTGATTTTTACCGATTGCCTAGATTTTTGAATGAATGCTTTGATTGACGTAATTGAAGACCATAATATGGGTCATTGAAGATATCAACAATGTGTTCTCGATTTTATTTTATGGTAGAAGAGCTTTTCCACCAGCGCCATGATTATGTGTTTGAAAACGTTTAACAATAGAACGGAGTATGCGTTTTCAAGATTACCCGAAAGGCACCATCTGTTTCAAATGTGAAATTTTTATGACATCAATCGATCCTTATTTTCTGCAAAAATGGACACTCTCTGGGAAGATAAATTAACCAAGAAAAAGTTTAATTTTAATGCTGTTTTAAAGGATAACTGTGTTATCCGCTATTTCAGATTTCAAAAGTCAGTAATTTTTTTTACCATTCGGCCATTTCTTCAAAAAAATATTAGCCATGAACCACATATTTTATCTAATGCATATTTTCGTTTCGTTGTACACAATCACTAATCAAACAATCAAATATCTCAAAAAATCAGAAGTTATGTACGCCAATGAGTATAAACCAAAAGTTTAAAACTATAAATATTTATCATGTGTCCAAAATCATTTAATTAAAACCGCAAAAATTTTTTCCAATGCAGTTTGTTCAATGTGCTGTTTGTAACAGCATTATAGTCTCTTAGCTCCAACTATTGTGAACAAAAAAATTGAAGAATGCTCATCCCGGCTTAATTTTGTTGGTATTTGTTTCCACTGTTTTCAGAAAGATCAAATCAGTCTGGACATTTGACGGAAAATTTTCGAAAACCTACAATTTTAAAAACTTTGATGTCATTCGGATCTGAGTCACATAAAATTTCAGAACTGAATCACAGTAACTCCATTATGATTTTTACTCTGTCAAGAGTTCAGATCATGGCACATATTAGACATTTATTGGTAAAACTCATGACAAAATTCAGAATTTTCTCTGAACTTAATGACCCATTTTTCTGTAAAAACTCTGCATAGGATGCGCCTTTATGCTGATTTTATTGTGCACATCATGGGAATTTGAATCAGATTTTTTTTCTCAATTCCTTTCTAATGGTTTTTGATGAAAAAAAAGCGATAGGCAATGTAAAAATTAAATTGTTATTTTATTAATTAACTTGTTATTAACATTCTTTTGGGAGTACGTATTTAAAACTGCGAGAAATTTGCGATAAAGAAAATATAATGGGCATGCAACATTTTTCCTTTTATTTGAAACTAAACTGGTTTTCTGATCTAAATTTTAAACTTGTTCAATGGGCTTGTCCGTTTTTTTGCTGTTCATTGAATCAACCCTCTATGTGCCTTAATTTCTGCAACATTGATACTGGGGCTAAAATTGCATTTTTGATTGCTATCACAACCACAGAAAAATCTTCTCAGAATAAACTGGTTCATGATGTGGGAGTCTTATTCTTCTCTTATGAACTGAGCTCAAATTTAAGCTCCTTTTAATTTCACTTCTTAAGTACAAAAATTTTGCGAGCAAATGGTCCAAACATAGAATAGAGCAACAAAATTTTGGTTAAACTTATTTGAAGAACAATTTTTCAGGAAAATCTTTTGAAGTATTTTGTTTTCTCTAAATTATCCAGCTAGTGTAGAATGAAGCTTTCCTGTATCTTCTGATAACCAATTATTTAAAATCTTTTCCGATATGAACTTGTTTTCAATTTATCATACTCTACACCTGCAAAAATCATGACGTGATTATGCATAATTTTGCAATATTCGTATAGATCTTACAAAATCATAAACGGTTTTGACTACGTCGACTATATGAAAATCATAGGCCATAAATAATCTGATTAATTTTAATTAGGCTTTAAATAATCTGATTAATTTTAAACTACCACTTGAAGAAGTTATCGAGGTTCCTGACCCATTCGTGTACAGAAACAAATTTGACTCGGGACTATTTAGAGCATGCAGCTATTTATACTATTCAAATGACGACAAAGATGAAGTTTGCGAATTCGACAATGATCACGACTTATTGACGCGGAAAGCACAAGAAGAACTTAATACAGGAATCTGTTTCTTTCCCAGCGGGTACAAATTTTCTAACTTTTTAAGTCAGAAGTTTAAAGCCCGTTAATTACCCAGGTTGAGGTCCCAGACCGAAAGTCGATATGTCCAGACTGAAATGAACGCACAAGGTGGCGTCGTCCGTTCAAAATTACACGGTCTGGAAAAAAAAATGAACGCACGATAGTCTGGACATACGCAATTTTGAACGCGCGATAGTCTGGACATATGCACTTTTGAACGCACGATAGTCTGGACATATGCAATTTTGAACGCACGATATTCTGGACATAAGCAATTTTGAACGCACGAAAGTCTGGACATTGTGACTCGGAGCGCACGAAAATTTTTTGAATGGAAACAGGAATGCCAAAAACTAATGAGTCCATATTTGACTAAACACTCTTAATAGAGTGGTCACAGCTATTAAGAGTGTTTAGTCAAGCTTTCTACCAAGAAAACCTCAACTGACTTGAGTTCAAAAGTTACAAAACATCGAACGCAGGAAAAGTCGCATCCAACATTTTGCTTTGTTTAAAACAATTTCACACCTAGAATTATAAACCCTTGCTGAAGTTGCAAAGCAAATCATACTTTAATAACTAGGTCGCTGGCACCGCCTTCAGCCATTACTTTCATCGAACATCTTTTATTAAACAAAGTGTAGCAACTGCTTGGGCACTTCATCACAACCATCACCCTAACGTATTTATACTTGAAACGAATACATTATAAGAACGTTATCTGAACATGAACACACAAAAGTCTGGACATACGCATTTTTGATTGCACGAAAGTCTGGACATGAGTGTTTTTGAACGCACGATAGTCTGGACATGAACGCACAAATGAGCGCACGATTTTTTATTTAGAACGCACTAAAGTCTGGTCATATAAGATTTTGAACGCGCGAAAGTCTGGACATAAGCACGTTTGAACGCACGAAAGTCTGGACATAGGTGTTTTTGAACGCACGATAGTCTGGACATGAACGCACAAATGAGCGCACGAATTTTAATTTGGAACGCACTAAAGTCTGGTCATATAAGATTTTGAACGCACGAAAATCTGGACATAGGCACTTTCCGTCTGGGAAGGTCTGGACATAGACACTTTCCGTCTGGGACGATCTGGACATATCGACTTTCGGTCTGGCACCTCAACCTGGGTAGACCCATATACGTCAAGGACGATAATGACTGATTCCTCTTTAATTCGGGGTATAATCAACGGAAGCGTAGTTTTTCCACTTTTCTGGAAATTTTCTCGCAAGATTTTAAATCTATTTTGCAAGATTTTGAATTTGTTCTTTTACCGGAAACAAACTGAAAACTGACATAGCTAAAGTATGTCGGAACTTTTCTGAAGCCGAGTTAAAAACTGACTTTTGAGATTTTTCCAGTATAGAGTAATCAGTCACTCCCCTTTTATCATTCCATGCATGTCCGGCAGTGGCGGAGTTACTAAAATAAACAATAAAGAGCACTGGTAGACCACTGTAAAAACTCACATGTTCAGCTCTGCTAGACAATTTTTCAGCCAGCGTCCAGAGATTTTTCACAATTGTTTTACAGAAAAATGCATGCGTGGCTCTTTACAATGATTCTTAAGCAGTTTTCTCAGCGAATTTCCCATTTTGAAGTGTTGATGTCGTAAAGATATCTGATGAAAAATATGCTGAATTTTTTAATATGCTGTAAAAAATGTGCCGAAAGGGTTAAAACTAATTCTTTTTCTGAGGCGCTAAAAATGTGCAAGAAATGAACTGAAGTTTTGAATTATTGAATTAAAGTAAGAATTGTGCTGAAAATGTGCTTAATTTTTGCACGAATTTTGCTCAAGTTAAGTAGCCAACGAGATGAAAGCATTGAGTTGCAGAATTAAGGAAACGCTGAAATATATAAGAGATCTCCTTCACTCAAATGTGCTGAATTTTTTTGTTGATAATGGCTGAAAATTGTTCCGTTCAGCACGTCACTCTGAACTAAACTATCAATACAAACAGCACATATACATAACTTCAGCACATTCAAGTCATTCGGCACATTTGTTACATATTTTTAGCACATTCTTGCACAAAAGTTGCCACTTAAACCGGCTAACAACCAGACCCGTGAAAAGATCGAGACACAATATTTTCAAGTTGAGCGCAGAGAAAGCCAATGAATAGGCAAGCTGAATATTTTGCAATACTTATGTAATTATTTGGGAACAATACGTTGTTAACCCTTAAAACCAAGACAGCGGATAGTATTAGCAATTTATAAAATGTTCCATTGCACCAAAGCAAGTAGAATAAGGCCATTCTTAGAGATCTAGTGAATGCGAGTTCGCTTCCCGTGGTCATGCTTCTCATCCGCTGTTCTTGGTTGAGGTGACCGAACAAAAACTACGAAAAGATTGTCAGATATGTTCGGTATCTTCAGTTTCAAATGTAAAAAAGCTTCCGTACGTCCGGTTTGTTCAATATAGTTGGTTGGACGTAAAAATATTCGGTATTGTTGTTTTTGGACGCAAGACAGATTTTTATATTCGCTTTTAGAAGATTTGATTTGTTCGGTATTTAAACGTAAGAAATCGTCGGTATGTTTGGTTTTATACGTAAAAAATAGTCGGTATATTCCATTTTCCTTGTTCTCGTTGCTGGAACTTCAGACAGACTTCTCTAAGAAAAAATACGAAATAGTGTTAAAATTTATTGAAAATTCTTCTTTAGCTTGTTCACAAAATTAATTGAACGAATACACATTTCTTGGTTATTTTTTAATTCATTCTTGTTGAACATTGATGAAAATTGAATTCTGTTGATTTATTGACCGAGTTTTCTCATGCGTTCTTGCAGTTTACAAGCAAACTATTTTTGGTTATGTTTGAAGACGAATATGCAGATTATTTTTTTTCAGTCTGCTGGACCGATCATGGTATCTCTCTCAATGATACCGAACGACGATATTCTTATGTTTAAAACGGCGATACCAAAACTCTCTTACGTTTAGAGGATTTAATTATGTACGCTGTGAGCATATCAAAACCAGGCGGCATTTTAATATGGCCATAACCAGGGCAGATAAAATTTGTTTATGCCCAGACCGCAAACCGAATTAACAAATTCATGTTCAGATGAAAGTCAGTTGATGACTCATCTTGTCTTACTAAAATCATACTAAACAGTGAAATCTCGGACCTGAACATAGTAATAGCCCGCCTAAAAACCATTATGATTTTTTTTCTGGTCCAGTACTGAATCTCTCTGATGATGCGCTCCGGGGAACGATGATACCGAATCTGTTTTACGTTCAAAAAAGATGATACCGAATCATTTTTTTTATCTTAAATACTGATCAAAAAAGACAATACCGACGAACAAATCATAAGGGCTTTTGTCGTTTTTGGCTGCAATATAATGACGATACTGACAATTTCTCATGTTTTTAAACCAAAGATATCTCAACTAGGGGTGCGATATAATTCATAAATTGCGGGACGATTATGGGGTGAAACTGCGACGCTCGCAAAGCACCCCAAGGGCCCGCCACGGAAAAAATTACAATACGTTTATCTCAAAAATTTTTGTCCTTTACTTGATGACCTTTTTTTCAAAATTTGGCTGGCTTACCTATCGGCTTGTTTGACCATCACATATGATCAATATTGCTTTTCCTGCTGGGAAAACAAAGCAGTTGCCTGTACAGTTGAAGGTGTTCTATTGACATCAATTATTGTTGGAACTTTGTTCTTCGTCGTCTATCTAGTTACAGAAATTCTTGTCATATTTGAATGCAAAATGAAGAGTGAAAAGTATTTATGGGCTGCCAGCTTAGTACTGGCAATTGTACAGTGGGTTATGTTCCTTTTGACAGCGTTATTGGGTTCCCAATCGATGGATCTGGTTTTAGAAGAAATCGAAAGGAAATTTTCTGTTTCATTGAACCGGTTCATAGTTATGAGCCTATGCGGGTAAACGCCCCCTACCCACTGTTGAATAAGACCCTAGTTTGGAGCTTTACTTTATGAACAGACTGAACAATTCCAGGTGGGGGGGGGGGGGTTAATATTGACTTTAATGGGGTTAATATTGACTTTAATTACATAGTCGAGGACACTAATAAAGTAAAACCTATTTCTGTCCACAAGTTGAGCCAAAGTCTTTACATCAACAAATTTGATATTTGTTCCTGACTCTGATTCGATCCCTCCCGAATTACCCTCAATTTGTCTGGGATCTCAGCTATTGCGCTAACACGCCTAATAACACCCTAATGATGGAGAATATCAAAATATTGCCAAATGTCACATATCTTGCAAAAGAAAGCATAGCTCTTCCCTCTTCTTGCAAACAGACAGCAAGATTTGCATGCGCTCTTAAAACAATCTTGCAAGATTTTCCATTTCTCTTTATGTCTCCCCCTTTATTTACCTAGCAGCTTTCAGCGGCTGGTCAACCTGAAATAGCTACTCAATTGTTCGAAAAAACAACTGAAGTCAAGTAAAAAAACCGACTTTTGTTGAGTATTTTAGCCTGTTTTTTGAGATTCTTCCCTTCAATTTTTTCATTCTTCGCTAGGTACTCACAGTGGTGGAGTTAGTGGAATAAACTTTGAAGTGCTGCAGTGATTTTGGTTTGCCAATCTTTGTGTTTCATTAAAAACATAAACAATTAAAAGTTTGGAAATGCCAAATAAGCTGATGCGTTACATGTGCTTGTCATTGCCTAAACGTGGAATTCCCTAAAATGCGATGCATGGGATTGCATTGTTGCTACGGCTTATCAATAATTTGATATGAAATTTATTTTTTTTGTACAAACTTGAAACTTGAACAATTAGTTTAAAGTGAAGATGAAAGATGTTGAACAGTATGACAGCACATTTTCAGAATAAAAAACTCTCCTCAAGTACGGATGCCCTATAGTCGACTTGAAAGATTTGTGGAAAATATATGTTCCCAAAAGACTTGCAAGATGTTGCAATGAAACCATTAATTTTGTAAGGTCCTTCCCAACAAATATTAATCGTACAAATATGCAAATTAACTGAACAAATTCGAGAAATCAACATACGATAAGAATGGTGTTTTCTATCATTTTGTTTTCAATATGGCAAATGTTGATAACCAATATTGATGCAAATATTTTACCTTCTTTGTAAATTAATGCAAGGAACAATGAAAAACAGATTTCATGTTTTTTTTTAAATTGAAAACTCATTAGTGTAGGAAACTTAAAGTATTTTGAACAACCTTAAGAAGCCTAAATTTTAAAGCAAAGAGTAGAATTTTAGAACTTTTTATTAACTAATCTTTTTGTCAGTAATTCATTAAATCACTGAAAATGCTTTGAATAAATGGGAAAATTATAAAAGCTGAAATCACTCAAAATAAATCAAGGAAAACCAGTTGCAAATTTCACGCTAGACTCTTAAGCTTGGAACGTGAAGAAATTGAAATTAGGAGGCTATGATGTCAAAGTAGCAACAGAAAACAGATGTTTTCGAAATCTGAACACTTCGCAGTTTTGCAGCTTATCTTTTCAATTGGCAATGAATCAGATACAAAAAGAACAGAAGATTTGAGAAATAAATTATCAAATTAGAAACACAGTTCTTTAAACAAATATGCAGTAATTACTGGGAGTGGAGCTATAAAAGCTAGCTTTTGAAACAGCAGTTTTTGTCTAAATTAAGTTTTGACTATGTGACAATTCAAAATATCCATTTTTTTTTCGTAAAGGTCATTTGTAAATAGTTTTTTAAGTTTTATTTGAAAAAAAAAATCTTTCAAAGTCGGTAGTGCTCAAATTAGTATTGCGGGTCACAAAATCTATTTTGAAAAACTGATTTTTTCCAGCTTCCAAAGAAAATACTTTTGTCCAATTTACTGTAAGGGATAATAGTAATGACTAAAATGACAGTAAACAATACGCTAGAATTCTGCTTTTCCAAAAATTAATTCTCTGCTTTTAATATTCCACATTTTCCTTAATTTTTTAGCTTGAATTTTTTTTAAATTTACCCTAGCTAGATGGACTATTTTTACAAATAACTTTCATATATATTTAGGAATCATATATATATATATATATATATATATATATATATATATTCCACTTATTAAACATTTTTCTTGCCTTTTCGAATTAGGCGAACACCTTGTTAAATGTACCAGGCCACAAAAAGATGTCTTCACCTTAATTCATCTTCTATATCTAGGAACAAAGTAATATTTTCATTCACCATTCAACTTGTGTTTGCAAAATGTTTTAATTGTTTAATTATCAATATCATGCGCACATTAAAATCGACTTCTTATTTTTGTATAACAGAACGTATTACGACCGAAATGTATTACGTTTGAAACAGAACGTGCCGACCGAAATTTCTTCCATGTTTATTCGTGGTAGGAAAACTCAAAATATGATAGTTCTTAATGTTTCTCTCAACGATACCGAATCTCTCTTACGTTAAAAAACGACGATACCAAATCTTTCTTACGTTTAAAACGACAATACCGAATCTCTCTTACGTTAAAAAACGACGATACCGAATCTCTCTTACGTTAAAAAACGACAATACCGAATCTTTCTTATATTAAATACCGAACAAAAACGACAATACCGACGAAAAAATCGTATGGGCTTTCGTCGTTTTTGGCTAGAAAAAACCGACAATACCGACAATTTCTTACGTTTAAAAACCGAAGATTTCTCAACTAGGGTGACTATTCGCTTTTAGTTTTCCATTTTCCACCGTTATTCCAGTTTCCAGGCTCAAAAATTTGTGAAGAAACGGTGGAAAAATCTAATTTTCCCACTCTTTCACACTTTTCACCGATTTATAACTGTGGACGCCTCGACTCGGGTGAAAATTTTTCGCGTCGAGCAACCGAGGTTATGATAAACAATGAAACGGGATTTCTGGCAGCCAAGGAAAGCTGTCTGAGTGCTTCAAAGCTGATCATGAGTTTGCGAGGTATATGGTTTGGGTCATGCTAGCATTCAACTCTATTCCTCTGCTTATCTGTTACGTCATGCTTGTGAAGTTATTAGCACTGCGAACTATCGAAATGAAGAAGAAAATTGCACCTATAAAGATGTGATAAGTGCTGATGGAAACAAATTTTTGTCATATCTGTGACTTATGTTTTCAAATTGGAGATCGCTTATTTTAAATTGCTATACTGAAAATATAGATTAATTGATTTTTACATCAATTTTTATTGGCATCAACTATCAGATTTTGTAGTTATCAGATTTTTCAACTGACAGATTGATTTTAAATAGACAGCAGCAGAACTTATCCTAAGAAACTATATAAATACTCAAAAATGTTGAGTTATTTGTTCTCTTATAACTTCTAGAAATCATTTGAGAACAATAATACCTTCATTTGATTAGATATCTTAAGAATTTTTCTGTAATACTCGAGTATATTCGAGTATATTCTGCATATTTTTGCTCAAGAAAACAATTCGCCCAAGAACAATGAGCGCCTCATTTTTTTGCACATCTAATATTTTCCCGCTCAATCTCTGTCTATGGAACTGTAAGATTTTGTCCTAGTAATCGAAGAATTCAAAATATTGCAAAAAAACCTTACAAGATAATGCGTAGTTATTCCAATTCTTTTGAAAATTTTTGAAAGAATCTAGCAAGATTTTGATTCCTTTTTTCAGCAGCATGCTAGACAAGCTAAAAAGATATGACCGCGTTAGTATATAACTGTGATGGCTCAATCTCAAGTCGCAACCTATTCTTGCTATCCAGGTGTAGATGGCAACTAATAAAGGTCTACGAAGATGTATAATTGTGATTATCAGATTAAACATAAATATAGGGCCCAGCAATTTAGCTAAATTTGAGTTTTTGTCTTTTCATGGGGCGAGCATTATCGTTTCAAATTTAATTGTCAATGATGGTGGTTTCATTTCATTTTGTCGGTCAAGCACTTTTGATAAGTCGATAACCCCTTCAAATATTATTTGCTTCCTCGGATGCCCAAAAATCCACCTAGCTCCCGGGGTTAGGCGGGGAAAATATGAGCAGCTGTTAAATCGGAAGATAAATCGGCTGTGACTAGAATTAGGTAGAGATATGGAGTTAACTGCCAGTAAATAATTCGATAAAGCGCCTACATATTTTGACTCTGCGGGACTATGCAAACTTTCACGACTGTGATTCGAAATTGACTCTACGTCACAGAATATTGTAGAGAACTTTTCTTAAAATTTGTGACTTAAGTTTTCAAACTCATAATTCGAACAAAAAGAGCGTATTTAGAGAAGTTTTATTGCAAAATGTCAAGGTTTTGGGACGTATTTTACCTTTGATTGATCCTATGACAGTTTTCAACATTACTAACTTGATAACCATTGTGATGATTTTCATTTGCGCATAACTGCTTATCATTACCTTGAAAATGTTCTTGTTTTGTAGTGCACTAAAATGACTAAAAAGTACTTATTTATTTTGGGGTCAATTTTGGTAATCATAATTTGTTCTTCTATTTGACTAGCGTGTTTGCTTCTATGTCTAGTAAAAATTATCCAGCTTCATAAACTATTGTCTGTTCATATAAATTAGCATTGCTAAATCTTTCTTATATTTTTGAATTCGCGATTAGTTTGAAAATTTGAAAATATCAGGGGTTCCGGTGCGCTGACAGTGTACCAGTGCCTTAAACTTGTTGTTATTCGTGGTCAAGTAGTTTGTTAGCTCTTGTACACTACTTGGTCTGTAGTAAATCGATTTGTGGCTTGAGATGCTGTTGTTAATTAGATCATGCCACACAACAATGTCGGTCCTTGTGCTCAATCGGCTTCTGACCAGAAGATTCTGTGCAATTTTCAACCGGTTCTTTATATTGGGGTTGAAAGAAAGTCCAGGCACTGTTGTTATTTTTGTCAGGAGTTCCTTCTTTTCATTGTATTGAACGCTCTTTAACGCGTGATAGAGTGAGCTGGCTGCTAAAATTTGAACCATCCTGTCTGTAACAATTCAGAAAATTACTAAATTTTGCTTTCTCTCGCCTTTTCTGAGGCCCGTTAAAGATGAAACTATCAAAGTTAAGGGATGTAGAGAAGAAGTAATTGTCAATTAAAACTTCAATTGATTGAAAAACGTACGTTTTCGATCATTGCGTTCATCTTCAGGTTTAAAAATTAAATGACATCACAAAGTATATAAACTTGTCTTTGACTCTAATTCTAAGAAATGAATTAAAATAACATCGAATTTTTGAAACTATTTACAATTAAAATCACATTTACAACCTTTTATTTACATTTATTACACTATAATCAATTGAATTTTTCTTACGGAGTTTTTGAAAATCCCGGGTATATTGCTTTCTATTCCTGAAAAGGGATTTTTACTTTCATTCCTATCTATCTGTTTTTATTTTTTACTTGTTGGGGTTGACAAAATTTCGAATTAACATGTACCAGAAAAATTTTTGAATTTCAAAAGTCAAAACTAATACTTCAATGTAAGTTTTTTTAAATTGTTTGTCAGATATTCTCGAGCGGAGTTTGTGTTGCGTTCTAATTTTGATCAAGAAATCTCGCTCCGAAGTCCTTTAAAAATGCTCTAGTGGTCCATGTTTCTTAAATTTGACGTTTTTTTCTCATATAGTTCTTTTTTTCTCATATAGTTAGTTTTTTCTCATATAGTTCTTTTATAAACAAAGAATAATATTAAAAAGTGAAGCTAAACAGACGAAAAAGACGCTTCCAGAACCATGGTGCATTTTGCATCTAAACAATTAGGTACTTCAAGAAATTACACAAATACACAGAAAATAAGAATTGAAAGAAATTATTCACTGTAAGCTATTTTAACAGAAGGGAAAAAATTAAGAAGGAAAACTCACTCATAAAGTCCTTCTGCGAACGAACTTTCGCATTTCTTATACTTTCTCGGTGAAAAGAACAAATCAAGGCAACTGCTTCATGAGACAATAATTTTTAAGGATATGAACCAATATCAGAAAAACATTTTCAAAAATTTTAATAAATCACAAAATGAACATACAATTGCTTCGGTATCACCATTTTTTAAAATGGGGACAAAAAAGAGTGCAGAATAACCGAGGAACTTCCACGCTGAACACAGACAGAAAAAATTTTTGAAAAATTCATGTACGTGTGCCGCTCTTTGTTGATCACAAGACCACATTCCAAAATGGTTTCGATTGGCAGCGCACGATGATTTCGAACATGCTGAAGCTTCTGAAAGACGCTTACGAGGGCTTAGATATATCCTCATTCCAAAATTGTGACATTCGAAGATTTTTAATCTAGTAATCCCGAATTTACTGCTCAAAAAACAATCTGAACTTCAGTGGATCTGTTCTTTGAGTGCTCTACGACTAAACTAAAAATCAAGAACATTTTGTTTGTATCGGTAACTACCGTTTGGAAAATCTGTAAAATTCCAGAGGTTTTGCACGAGGATAGCTATATGGTCTTGTACTGTTCTGCATTTTTTTATGAATGACTAAGAGAAGATCTAAAGTTCAGTGATCCATGCATATATGCAGATGGTTTGAAGATTTAGATCTTTTCCGTTTGTGCCCCCCCAGCTTAGTGGGTGCATATTATTTGCAACCCCCAGACGCACGTGCAATATTTTTACATAATGATTTACTATGTAATGACACGTGCTCTGTCACTGGGGGAGCATAACGTACTGGGGGGGGGGGCACAAACGGAAAAGATCCGAAGATTTTCACTATCAACAAGGCACATTATCAGTTCCAACAAGACATCGTGGCAATTAAAAACAAGTTCATTAACAATAAAATGAGTCTTTCTCCAGAGAAGTGCACCAAGCTAGTCTTTAGAGGAAATTAACATCAATCATTGCTTAATGGCACTCTGCTGGACGAATGCGAAGTTATGAAAGACAAAGGTGTGCTCGTGAGAGACAATTAAAATTGTTCCTTAACAGCGATCTTTCCTCAAAGAGATCATTACGTACGTTATGCGCCCCCCAGTTACAGAGCACGTGCCATTAGATAGTAAATCATTATGTAAAAATATTGCACGTGCGTCTGGGGGGTGCAAATAATATGCGCCCACTAAGCTGGGGGGGGGGGGGGGGCACAAACGGAAAAGATCCGATCATTTATCTCTTATATTCGTTGAGACACAACTTCGCTTATCAAACGGAGTCGTTTGTCGAACTCTGCCTGTGCAAGTCTATTATCATGCCCATAGGTCTCTATGGGACTCCATGTGTCCAAATCCGTTGCTCTGATATGCAATTTTCAGAAAGGTTTCGAAGCAAATTGCTAAGTTGGGTTTGAGGCCAAAAAAATTGAGCTGGATCCAACAAATCCACCCGCTAAATCTTTCGTCTACCGATTTTCTTGCACTTGACAGACCTTTTGTCACCTTTGAAGCTCTCTCCGGACGAAGAACATGACAATATCGAAATCCAACACAGGCCTCCAGGCTATGGAAGTGTTGCGTGTTTTTTTTATTGATTACTAAAACTGAGAAATTAAGAAGCGAATTTTCTTCTGAGCTTGTATTTCAAGCAGAAATGGCAGCTACGATGATATCAAAACTTCTGGAGCCCTGAAACAGCATTATCAAGGGAAATCCTTGAATTAGATGCATGCGACAAATGTTTGTTACTTCTTATTTTGAAACTATTGGAGGGTTTATGCCACCTGCTTGCTGTAATTACTAAGCAAAAAACAACAACATAAGATTCTTAAGCTCTTTAGGCACAAACAGAGATGATATATTGTTTTTATTAAAAACTGAAACTCTTTTTTATATATTCTTTTCTGGATTGTTTGGGTTCCCTTGAATTCCTGTCAAAACTATTGGACAAACAATTTGTCGGCCATCAGAAACCCTGCTTGGTAACCCTCTATCAATTTTTTCTGACAGTTGGCGTTTTTCGGCCTATTTGTCCGTTTATATCCAGCAAGGTTTTTGGCTCACAAATGATTTTTCTGGAAGAATTTGCAAAATAAACACCCATGAGCTATGAGAGTTTGAAAGTAGAGCAACTTTTTGATGAACAAAAAAAGGAACAACTTATTATTGTCGCTGATTGTTGTTTGTAATGTATTTGTAGTGTGAGTGCGTCTTGCAGGCATTTCGCTCTTACGTAGAAGTTCGCTCTTACGTTACTGTCAGTCTTTTGTAGTCTTGTTTTCGGCTCTATAAATTCTCCTCCGACGAGGAGAATGTGTATCTATCCTACGATATATCATGAAAAACTCATATTGACGCCAGGCTGACTCAGACACAGGCGAGGAAATTGGGTTAAAGAATCTCATTTTGCACGTAATGAAAGGTTTTTTGAATATAATAGCTGCACGTGGCAAATCCTACGTGATTGCAACAGCTGCAAACAACAGGACATTTGTCTAACCATGACGACAGGGAGTGTCCCCGCAGCTGTGGCTGTAAATTCTCAACAACAATAACAAATTGTTGCAAGTAGTATTGGCGCAATAAACAGACCTGATTTAAATTGTTTTTAATTCAATTCAGGGGTGTGTTTAGTGGGTCATATTATTTGGAACCCTCGTGCCGTATTTTTTATAATGATTTTATGTAACTATGTATGGCACGTGCTGTGTATCTTGGGGGGGGGGGGGGGTGTGTTCGGGGGCAGGGAACAAACGGATAATATCTTTTATTATCACAAGATGATAATTAACATATACCCATCAGGTTAGTGTTATATAGCGTTTAGCCTCCAATCAATAACTGAAAGTAGCAAATTGAGCTGCTATATTTTTAAAGGTGGCTATTATGGGAAAAACCTGTCAATCTATGGCGTGTTTCGTCAGTTAGAGGACGCTCACTAAATAAAACGACGACAACTGCCTAATTCGCCATTTGTTTTTGGTGTAAATTAATCTAATGTACACCAAATTAACGAAACAGATTGTTCGGCCAATCAAATTTAAGCATTCGGCGCTGTCACATTTTCTCAGTGGGCTGTGCACCCATTCTGCTCTGTTTTCTTGCTCCCATAAAATTAAAAATGAATCAAACGTTCTACAAACTCTAGGCAAGCATATGAAATAAATATGCCGATACCTGAATGTTTCGTTTAAATTTGACCTTTGAAATGTTCGCTAGCGTCTCAACTTCATGCCACGGACTATATCCGACGTTTAAAGTAAAATGTTGTCATATAAAAAGTTTGATTATATAGATACTAAAATCTTTACACTACTCCGAAGCTGTTTTATGCAGCAGGTGCCGAAGCGCTTTCCTGACCGAAAATTCTGCAAAAGCAATGCAATAGTGAAGAAACGAAATCATTTCACATTTCTCTTTCTTGATTTCATACTTCTACTTTCATATTTAAATCACCTTATAAATTATTCGGATCTCGATTGAAATTAATATTGGGCACCCTTTCTTTTTCGTACTGAAGCTATCTTTATTTATGATGATTTAACCTTTGACTACTGTCAGAATTTATATATGCATATATGAGTCGATTTGCCGCCCTCGAGTTGACCGCATACCCTATAAGGGAGGGGCTTTTCTTGATTGACCATTTTTTCGTGATCTTTTGAGTAATTGGAATTTATGTATGTATATAGGTGTTGAATGTCCGCCGACCCCTCCTCCCCCGCCCCGAATCGGCCAAATACCATTTTAGTGGATGGGTTTTCTTTTAACAGACAGTTTTTAAAAGTCGAATTAATTGATGGTTTTTGTTTTGGCGTCATATACCAATTTTCTGAACATGTTTCAGGCACATGGCTAGCTGGAGAGACACTTTGCAATATTTGGCTGACTGTGGATTACATCAACTGCAACGCCACATGTTTTTCAATACTTGCCATTGGCATCGACCGTTATTGGTCGGTTGCTCACCCGTTCCATTACCGAACAAACATGAGCAAACAATGGGTAGCAGTTTATATATCTTTCATATGGATCATTCCCACGTTGTTATACGTACCTCTCATCTTTATCATCCAGCAATTTAACATCTTTGACCTTTCCAAAAATGGCCGAATTGAAAAATGCCAAGTTCATTTCCGCTCCAACTTTTTCTGGGTTTTCGCCGTCACTTCAGTGAACTTCTGGGTAGTCTTGGTGGTCCTGAGTGTACTCTATATAAAGATTTACAAAGTTACCAAGTTTTTTTGGAGCAGGAGAAGCAACAGGAGCCAGCAAGCGACTCCAAATATTCGTTTGGACCATTCGGGGTCGCATCCCGCGTCGCGACAAAACCAGTCAAGTAGCCAATTGGAATTCGGCGGTGACGCATCAAACAATAATAATAACGTTGACGTCGATGCCCCTGCTGAAGAACGGAATCAACTACCACTTGCAGATGTGCGAAGTAGCCAATCAGAAGAGTACTTGTCAAAAAAGTACACTAAACGATCCTCGAAAGATATGTACTTCAAGATGACTGAATCAAACCTAATTGTCAGCGTGTCAAGCAACCAAATGGCGCCATGTCAGAAGCGAAGAGATAGCAATCAGTTGAAAAATAATAGACACTGGCCGGACGACCCGAAAGCGGTAAAGTTGGCGCCCAAATTCAAAACCGGATCAATTTCACTGGGAGTCCCGTCAACTGATGTGCACCCTTTCCGACGACACTCCTCGGCATGTCCAGGTGATGTTCCAAAAACGGCGGAAACCCCATCAAGTCCTTCATTTCAGGACGCCCGGCTGCGAATCAAACGAGTAAGTGAAGCTATCTTGCGGCTTCCGTTACAGCTAATGGAAAACATGACTGAACAGAAGACATCAATGCGAATTCTGACGTCTATCATGACGTCATTCGTAATCTGCTGGAGTCCCTACAGTGTAGTTGCACTGATTCATTCTTTTGGATCAGAACTGATTTCTGCCCAGTTGGTTGAGATGGTTTACGGGTTCTGTTACATCAGCTGTTTAGTCAACCCGATTGTGTATACATGTGCAAATAAAGCATTCAGAGATGCGTTTAAAAGAATTCTGAGGTTCAATGATTTCCCGTTCTGTTGTCTCAAAACCAAATACAAGATTCCGAGCCCATTTTATGCCACTACCAAGGTCTAGACTAGATGAATAATATTGACTCAAACAAATTCCGCTTTGGAGTATTATTTTTGCCTAGTACACAAATATTTTGATAATTAAATTTTTGCTCAATTCGGGTTTTGTGTTAGTTACATTAGGTGTGAATATCAAGCTGCCGAAGGCTCGACTGAACTCCATAGAGGATATTTCAAGTTTCATTGGCAGTTTTTTTTGTATTAATTAATAGCCGCACAGCGATAGCTGAGGCTATTATTGGCCTTCTCTTGGTTTTTACGACTCGAAGAGGAGTATTGGTTTTCTTAAGGTTTTTTTTTTTACCGGAAGTACTATTCGTTCAGGCGATGTATTGACCTAAAAGCGAAAGTGAGCGAAATTGCCTTGTGAACTAATTTTTTCTGAGCGAGAGAAGTTTTTTGATCATGCGCTGCGTTTAGTGAATGACTTTTTGACTTTGAAAAGTAGTTTTTGACTGAATGGCACATATAGATATCCGTTTTTAGCCGTTTTTTCGTTTAAGTGGCCCAGTTTTTTTGCTTTTAATTTGGTTTTTTGTAGTAATCATTTTTATTCGATGCTGTATTGAATTGTAAACCTCGGAAATTAATACCACAGTTTTTTGGAGAGCCTGAAAATGCGTTTGAAGTTCAAAATTGGCACATATTTCTTGATTTTTTAGTTAGTTTTTGACTTTTTTTCTAGTAATTTCTTCAATTTTGGATCTTTCAGCTGTGTTTTTGTCAAAAATCAGTTAACGTAGCAACTTTCCTTTGACAATTCATATACTCAACGCCTCTTTCTACCTGGATGTAATTTTGTGTTTATAAAATTGTACATATGCTAATCCGATTTTGGTAGTTTTTTCCCAATTTTTCTTTTTTTTGTAATTTGAATTTAATTACTAGAAATAGTCTTTTTGTGCAATATGGGAGACTTCAATAAAAATCTGTTTTTGGCATTCATTTTTTTGGCTTTAAGTTTTTGAAAAACAGTTACTTTTTTTTCATAAATGCAGTCTCAAAAATTTATTGAACATTTTATTCTGCAAAATGTTTTAATATTTTATTTGTTTGAATTCTGCTTTTTCTTTTTTTTGTGTTATGTTCAGGGGATGGACTTTTGTCTCGTTGTCTTTTCAACGTCTCGAACGCTGAACAATGAAATGTATTCGCTTTTCTTGATTTTTTGTAACAAACAATAACTTTTCTAACTTTCAAAAATCAAGAATTAGTCTTTTTGTTACGGTTTTCCTTACATTGTGTCCATATTTATCACATTCTTGTTTGTATCATTCTGGCTTTGTCCTAGCACCTTCATTTATATTCGTTATATTGATTTTTTCAGTTGTTAAAATTTGAATCATTTCAGCTTTTTCTTAGATTTTTCTCGTTTCTTTGGTTTGCAAATGTTTTCATTCAACTTAAGCCAGTACTGAGAGTTTGCTAGAAAACCTTTTCCAAATTTTCCACTTTTTACTATTTATTGCATTTTTCTTTGGGCCTTGGTATTACTTTAAAACGATTTTTGGCCTTTGATTATTATTCTTTTGCTTGTCTTTTCTATGATTAATTTATTTTTTGATTCAGTAAGAAATCATTTTTTCTAGAATATATACATAAAGGAAGATGTATATGTTGTTTTTGTCTTAATTGTAGTGATTAGAGATCTAATTGTGGTGGTTTTTTGATTTTTAAATTTGACCATTCTTTTTTAAAAAAATTCAGCCTAGTTTCTAAAATTGTTTTCTAACGTTTACTTTCGCGATGTTTTTGATAAAAGAATCATGAATTATTTGAGGACAATTGATAGCACTGTCGGTTTTTTCAGCCGGTCCGTAATTTGACCATCCTCATTATTTTGGACTTTTTTAACGTTACCAAACGTTTTCACTAATATTAAATTTTGTTGCATTTTGTCTCTCATGGTGACAGTGGGTTAAATTTCACCAATTGTGAGATCAGACCTGAGGAGGTAATGAGTTAATGATTTAATATAAAAGGTTTTGGTTTCAGCTGCAATTAGGGTTTTCTGTGAATTTTTTGATGCTTCGAGTCGCTTCCGGAATTCTTCCGGCTATGTTTTTTTTATTTCGTCGTCATGATTTTTGTTACGACCATATGACGTCACAGCCACTTTTTGTTCATTCGTTCATGCAATTTCAACTGAATTGCATGTGTGACGTCATTTTTCGCTCTTAGTGGAGCGAGTTTTTTTGTTCATGCGCGTGATTAAATTTTTGGTCACACTTGACTTACCTCACTCTCAAAAATGACTTCCTCAATTTGAAATTGACTTTTATTTACTTTAATTCAAAGAGATAAGGTCAGATGGGTGTGTGTCACTCTAAATGAAGGTTATTTGAGATCAGCTAATAGATGCAGCAATAACATACAGATTTTTAATCAAATATAACATCATCCTTCAATGAAAAGACGAAATTTTTTGGTCTGTCTTTTTTACTGTTTTTTTAGACTGCCGATCTACGAATCAATTGCGGCTATTTTCTGGCAATCTGCCAGCTATGTTTGATTCTTTGCTTGTTCTTCTGAAAATCAACAACGCTGCAACGTGATTGAGCTGCTTTATGTAGGAATAGATAAATAAAAGGTGCGGAAAGTAATTAGAAAATGAACCTTTAATTTGACTAACACATGAATTGCACACTTAAATAACGGAAACTGACATTTTTTATTATGGAGAAAAATATACATTTTTGTAAATACGCAACGTGGGGGTTTCAGCCTGTTCACGCTTTTGCAGCTTCAAATTGCTTTGCTGAATCGGCACTAGCATTCGCAGCGCCCGGAACTTGCTGATTGGCTCCTACCAGTGCCTCAGTGTCAGATTTGGGCTTTGGTTTAGGCTTGGCCTGGTTCCATGCCTTCATCAGTGTGTTGTATCCTCTCTCGATCATGAGCAGAGCGCTTGAGACGACTGTCACGATTGCCCAAACTGTCACAGCCCAAAGTCTAAAAGAAATCAAACATTGGATCCAGCGCGCCACTCCTGTGAAAAAATTTCACGTTTTTAAGTCTGTGGGGGCAAACATTTGGGATTTTGCAGTATTAAATGTTTGCATTGCCGAGTAAGATATAATTGGACTTAGAAATTAACAAATATTCCAACGTATGAGGCTGTAAAAATATCAATTACAGGTGGCCATATTTTAGCGCGCGAGAACAAAAATAGGTTTCGTAAATGCGCACTTATAGAGTATAATTATAAAACACTCTATTCCATCGAATTTTGTGATTCAACGCTTGCATATCATGTCATCAACCTTTGGGCGTCATCTTTTTTGTTGAACATTTCTATTTCCACATAAGATAACACAAATGTATGCACGAAATTCATAAAAAGGATTTTGTGAAATTTTCTATGGAATTAACTAAAATTTTTCTATTTGAATAAAAAAAACTTCACGAGAACAACAAATACTTTGTTCTCCCAGTCGCAACACATAGTAAAAAGGCAGTTTTCCTTACCAATGTTACAAAATGAGAAAATGTTTATTTTGACAAAGTCAAGCAAGTGGGCGCGAATGAGTGTACGTTGCAGAATGCACCACGAACTGCATATTAGTCTAAAGGCAGCATCAATTCTCAAATTATCAATCACTAATTTTTTGCTGCTGTTTTCAGCTTTAAAACCATTCGAGTAATTCTTTAATCGCTAATTTTCTCGTCAAAAAGATTGAAAACAGAGTGCTGAACAATGTGGATATTAAACAAAGGCGAAAAATCAGCAATTGTTGCTACTTAATTTTAGAAAAATTGAAACTCATCAGAAATGGTTCTAATAAAATGGCGGAAAAAACCTATGAATCTGAAAACACAAGCTTTGCTCTAAAATGGTAAGTGGGAGTAAACGTTTGAATGGTAGACTCTTGAAAGCATAAAGAACTTCCTATGCTCAAAATTAATGACTTAATTTCAATCGTTTCTCGATAAGGGTTGGCCATAAAAATTGAATGATTAGTAAATAAAAAGGCTCAGAACAAAGACCGGCTACAAAATTCCGACCCCGCATATCCACAAGTTTGGCTTAATTGTTGACCAAAGGAGGAAGAGGTAGAAAACTTTCAAAAATTTTCACATATTGAACAATAATTGGTGCAAGAATGGAAAAAATTGCCTCTAACTCAAATCACTTATTAAAGAAAACAATGCGGCATTAGTGGTCGTCGAAACTTGTCATAGTGGTCGACGAAGGATTTACATCCAAAACTCAGTCTATTTTTTTGGAACAAAAAATAAATAACAACCAAGCCAAAATAGCTTCAATTAAAACCAAAACAACTAGCTTTTTTGCTAGAGAAAATGGGACCAGTCTTTGATGAGACTCGGCAACAAACAGAAAAAAAAGAACAAAAATGAAGTTAAAAAAAACGTTTGCCTTCTCGAAAGCAAGTAATTCAATGAAAATATTTAGATATCAATTGAAATATTTCAATAATCTTTTTTCATTCCAACCTTATTAAAAAGAAGTTGAGACCAGTCAGATTCCAGAATATGTCGTACGTGTACAATTATAATTGAAAATTCAGACGAAAACTTAAAATTCCGTTAAATTTCACAAAACTGCCTCGAAGCTTTTCAAACCATAATAATAATCCGCAAAGATTAGGATATTGTAAACTGCGCCTTCCCTGAAAACCAATAGAGAGATATGTAACCGCTGGATAGTGACACTGGGTAACATTTTTTCAAAAAAAAGAACAAAGAGAAGTTCAAAAAAACATTCATCTTTTTTTTCTAAAACAATTACTTTCAAAGGCATCAAAACTTAGATAGCAACTGAAATCACCGAATGTAGTTTTTCTTCAAAAAAAATTAATTATCTGCCTTTAATTAGAATATATCACACGTCTACAAAATGAACAAAAAGAAGACAATCAAGAACAAAATACTTACTTTTGACAAAAAATTGTTTTATAGGCGTGAAAAAATGATTATTGCACTAAAAACTTTAGATATATTCAATTATGTCTTTCTTCAAAATCGATGATACGATATACAAGTAGTAGCTAAGGAGACTAGTTACACCAGAACTGTCATTAATCTGACAGGAGCGTAAAAGAAACCTGAATGATGGAAACCTGAATCAGAGCAGTAGCTATTAAAAATCAATGTATTAGAAACCCGATGTGACCTGTTTTCTGCTGATTGTAATCTAGAAAATGACTAAAAAAGAAAAAAATTGCAAAGTTGAATAACTTACTGTACATTTTTAAAATGTGAATTTTTATAGGTCCAAATGACTATAAATTGTCGACTAAAAAACAAAATAGTTTCCCTTGAAACTCCTTAGGAAGTCAGATGGACCTATCATTAGTAAGTTTTGATTTTAGCTGTTACCTTCTATAATTAACGTAAAAAGTTGAGGAAATGCTAAAATGTTATAAAAAACATTGACTGATTACTATCAGACATTTTGGAGTTTAATAAACAACTAATAGACCACAATTAGCCTGATTTTGCCGTTCTTTTTTTCTAACACATAGTATAAAAGCAAAGTTTTCTTTACCAGAGCTGCAAAATGAAGAATTTTTTTTGAAACAGTCAAGCAAGAGGAATCGAATGAGTATACTATGAAGACTGCACCACGTACTGCGTATTAGACTAAAGTCAGCTTCAATTCTCAACGAATAACTTTTTGCTACTGTTTTCAGCTTTAAAACCATTCGAGTAATTCTTTTGACTAGTAGACAGAAAGATATCGCTAAATTTCCCTTCAAAATGATTGAAAACAGAGTGCTGGACAATGTGGATATTCAACAAGGGCGAAAAATCAGCAGTTGTAGCTACTTATTTTAGAAAAATTTTAACTCATCAGAAAGGGTTCTAATAAAATAGCGGAAAATACCTATGAATTTTTTATCAGCAAGCTTTGCTCTAAAATGGTAGACAGGCGTAAACATTTGAATGCTAGACTCTTGAAAGCATAAAGAGCTTCATATGCTCAAAATTAAGGACTTAATGTCAATCGTTTTTCCATAAGCGTTGGCGATAAAATTTGAATGATTAGCAAATAAAAAGGGACAGAAAAAGACCGGCTGTCTAACAGCATTGACACTTTAAGTTAAAACATGGAGTCTCAGTGATGTGCGGTGCGTTTGCACATGAGGTTCCGACCCTGCATATCCACAAGTTTGGCTTAATTGTTGACCAAAGGAGGAAGAGATGGAAAACTTTCAAAAATTCTCACATATTGAACAATAAGTGGTGCAAGAATGAAAAAAATTGCCTCTAACTCAAATCACTTATTTAAAAAAACAATACGGCATCAGTGGTCGACGAAGTTGTCATTATTAGGACTACGAGGCAAGACAAAAAAATCTAATAAGTATTTATATCCAAAATTCAGTCTATTTTTTTGGAAAAAAATAAATAATAACCAAGACAAATTAGTTTCAATTAAAACGAAAACAACTAGCTTGTTTTGCTAGAAAAAATGAGACCAGTATTTGATGAGACTTGGCAATAAACAGAAAAAAAGAACAAAAATGAAGTTAAAAAAACTTTTGCCTTCTCGAAAGCAAGTAATTCAATGAAAATATTTAGATTTCAATTGAAATATTTCAATAATCTTTTTTTCGTTCTTACCTTTATAAAGACATTGAGACCAATCAAATTCCAGAATATGTCGTACGTCTACAATTATAAACAAAAATTCAGACATCCAAAATAGTGGAGTGTGCCATCCCTGAAAACCGATAGGGTGATATGTAACCACTGGATAGTGAGCTGCGTAATATTTACTTTAAAACAAGAACTAAGAGAAGTTTAAAAAAAACATTTCTTTTTTTCTAAAACAATTACTTTCAAAGGCATCAAAATTTATATAGCAAATTTAGATAGCGAATTTAGAATCCAACGATACAATATGCAGTTTGTAGCTAAGGAGATTAGTTAACATGTATAAAAAAACAAAAAGTTGAAGGTTAAAGAATACATTTTATAGAATTTCTCAAACATTTGATTCCAAAGTCGTGAAAAGTTTTAGCTATCAAATCAAATCAGCAAATAACTCATCCATAGCAGCAAGCTGATAAGACCTGTACTAAGGTAAAAATTCTCATTCGACTACAAAAAAATGACAAACAAAGACGAATATCAAAAACTAAGTTTATTCTTTTACAAAAATTCCGGTATAGAGGCTATTTAGACAATAAGCGGTGCACAAAAAAAATACCATGTGTTCATTTGTGCCTTTCTTCATCAACAATGATTAGATATGCAGCTTGTATTTGTTGAGAGTAGTTAACAAGTGGACAAAAAACAGCAAAACGTTTATTTGTAAAAACATCTGTATACTTTTTTAAACATTTGATTTCGTAGTCAAGAAAAACTTTAGCAATCAACCGAAAACAGTAGATATTTTCCTTTGTTGATCGATAGGAAGACGCTAAGATCTGTATTATTTATCCATATTTTCTCAAACGACTAAAAGGAACGACAATCAACGACAAAAAACAAAAAAAACAATCAGTTCTGCAATTAATAGTTGAAGCTGTGAAACCATAATCTATTCACAAAAACACAATCTGTTCAATCGTGCCTTTCTGTTAAATGCCCAAAAGACGACACCTGAACTGTCATTACCTGACAAGAGCGTAAAAGGAACCTGAAAGTTGGGAAATTGTCCAGAATTTGTAAAATGTGAACGAAAACGCGTAGTATCAAAGTAGAAAAACCATTACTTGAATTTTAAAACCTTAGTAGGTATTAAATATTAATCGATTAGAAACCGACGTGACCTGTTTTCTGCTGATTGTAAGCTGAAATTTGACAAAAAAGAGAAGAAAGTCGCAAAGCTGAATAACCAACTGTTAATTTTAAAAATATGGACTTTTAAAAGTCAAAACGACTATATGTTTTCGACTAAAAAATAGGGTCCCTTAAATTTCCTTAGGAACCAAATGGACCTTTTATAAGTACATTTTTATTTTAATTGTTACTTTCTGTAATAAACGTTAAAAAGTGGGGAAATGCTAAAATGTTATAAAAAACATTGACTGATTACTATCAGACATTTTGGAGTTTAAGAAACAACAAATAGACCACAATTAGCCTAACTTTTGCAGATCTTCTATTGGGAACACTTGGTTGTTCCGAATATAATGGAGTTGGTTTTTTTTTGACAAAAAGTCATTATATCAAAGATAGAAGATGCATTTTGCCTAAATAAAGAGTTTAATTTGCGAGTAATTTGCAAACTTTTAGTTCAAGTACACTCTCAAAGGACCCAACAATAAAACTAGCATGTTTTGCAGTCAGCAATTTTTAGGTGTGTTAATGTAGTAAGTTATGTAAACAATGTGGCATACAAATTCGTATTTCGAGCCAATTTTGATGGAAAAAAGGCTTAAATTTGACAACTTATCAAAAATTTTAGCCAAAAAATTGGACCAAACAGTTGAAAATTACTCTTGGTTTTAGAGGAAAAATCAACAACACTATGGTTACCAATTTTTATATTTTTTCAGCAAAATTAGCAAAATTGCATTAAAATACGGAAAAGGTAAACTGAAAAAAACGAAAATTAGTATCAAATGTTTACAAATGTTTGAAACTCGATAACTGTGCGGAAAAACCCAAATTCGAAAAAAAATCGGTTATAATTTTAGTAAATTTAAGAGCATTGTTATTAACAATTTTATCGCAAAATTTCTGTCTAAAACATTGAAAATGTGAATAAAACAACGGATATCCGTCTACTATTCACCAAATTTTCAACCATTATAACTCTCTTTCAAAAATGAAAATCGAGATAAAATTAACTCTACATTCTATGCTGGACGGGTTTTTTGATGATACCACTTACAACCATCTAAGATGAGTATATCAGTCGGCAAAAATTTTCTGAACAGAAAAAAACCTTTTTGTGTATATAGTTCCTCGCCCACTAAAGTGGGTCGGAACAATTATATTTTTCTTACCACATAAGTACTTTGTTTTTGCTTTTTTTGAATAACAGCAATAAGTTTATGAAAAATACTTTTTTAAATCTTTTCTTGACAAGGGTTGTCTGGAATCAACTTGCTTTGTAAAATTCAACTCTCATTGAGCTTAGTAGGTGAAAGTACTATTCAAAATAATAAAGACACTTCTATTTTAAACGGCTGAAAAAAAGCATTATATACTTGTATAACTTAGAGTAATTAAAAAACCGCCTTAAGAAGATGCTCGAAAATGAATATTTTGAACACTAGGTTGAGAGAAAACATAGAAAAACGTACTGAAAACGTTAAAATATTTGAAATTATTTTAAATTGAACAATCTTTATCTGATCGAGGAGGCAATTATGTGATTTAACAAGCAAAATTAATCACAAAAATGGCTTCATTTAATTGTGAAGAAAACTGATAATAAATAGTTAATACCTGCTCAGTTTTTCTTGCGAGTATCTAAAAAGCAGAACTATTCGAAGTTTTTTAAATTTGATCTTATGTATCTAACTTTCTTTTTAAAATTGACCAGTTAAATAAAATAATGTAGTTATGGTCTGTAATAATTTTTTCAATGAGTTTCATTATTGCTATAAAATTAACATAACTATCGAAAAAATAATGCTAAAAAGGTTAAAAGTGGTCAAAATTTCAGCAATATTTTTGATTTTCAACGAATTCTGATCCAAATGATTTTTACACCATTCAAGTCCTTAATACAAACATGCCTAACTTAAAAGTCTATAAAGCAACAGGAGGCTCGGTAATGTGCGTTTGCACATGATGTTCCGACCCCGATCAACCACCTTTTTCACTTAATTGTCCATCAAATAAGGAAAAGAACTCTTTTAGAGGTTCACATTTTGTTCGAAAAAAACTGATGCAGTATTTTTAAAAATAGTTTCAAACTCAAACAACTAAGTGAGTTAAGCAATGCAAAATTAAAGGGCCAATGAAATTTGCCAGTAATAAGACTGCGAGACAAAACAAACATTAAAATCAAATATAAACAACAATCGCTAATTACGACCGAAATTCGATGTCTATTTAAAAAAGATACTTAAAAACGAAGTCCAAAAAATATCAGATAAAATTTAAACTAACCAAAATAACATATACTTCATTAGAAAAAACATAGGACCTGTCTTTAATTAATACTAGGAAACAATTCAAAGATGTTGAAGCCATAATCCATTCACTAAAAACCAAATTCCTTCAATTGTGCTTTTTTTAACACGATGGTCTCATATGTGACTCTCCATTAATGAGAATAGGTAAAAAGTGGAAAAAAAGAAGAAAAATTGGTAAAGTTAGAAAACAAAAGTATATTTCTGAAAACCATTAATTTCGAAGACATCAAAAAAACTTTAACTAATAAAATAAAAAAGTTTACTCATACATTTATTCCTCCGCAAATTTGATTGAGACCTGTCTTTCTCCAGAGTTGGCCATTCGAGTGCGACTACAGAATAAAAAAAAATTAAAAAAATACTAATCAAATTTTGCTAGTGAAAATCGTCGAAGCCGTTAAAATCATAAGCTATTCACTGAAAAACATTTATATTATTCAATTGGAACTTTCTCAAACAAAAAAAGATTTTATAGGTGGCGAGTTATTACTAACACTTGGTAATAAAGGGACAAGAAAGACAAATATGCAAAGGCGTAAAAACGTTTTTTTCTTAAAAACATTTGTTTTTAGAGTCCTAAAAACATGAGCTATCAATTCAAATCATTCAAAAGTTTCATAACATCTCCATAGAAAGCCGTTGCCATTAAGAACTGTCATTATTCACAAAGTATTAGCAGCCATCTGAGATATTTAAATAGTTTTATTTATGCATCCAACGGAAGCCATTAGGAATTCTCATTTTTAGGACTTCTCAAAGCCATTAGGACTTCTCAAAGTGTCATTCATCTACAAAAATAACGACAAATAAAAGGCAAAATTGCAAAAATCAAATGAACTTTTC
This sequence comes from Convolutriloba macropyga, assembly GCF_964194025.1. Classification (NCBI taxonomy): domain Eukaryota; kingdom Metazoa; phylum Xenacoelomorpha; order Acoela; family Convolutidae; genus Convolutriloba; species Convolutriloba macropyga. The sequence continues at coordinate 19,744,605 of NC_134481.1, forward strand.
GAGAAAATGATGTCAAGGCCGTTAAAATTTTAATCTGTTCAACAAATTTTTTTTGGATATTTGCAACTGAGCTTTCTTTCAACACCTACATTGTGATATAAAGCTCTCATTGTGGTGATAACCTGAATTGTTTTATTTTAATTTTTCACAAATTCACAGATTGTGACAGCACAATTTTGTCTGTATTTAGGGCAAGTTTATACAAAGTGGGCTAAAGATGCATATTTGATGCCATTATTGATGAAAAAAGGGGTGATTTTTAAAAAAAACTAAGCCAAAGTTTTAGCGAAAATTTTAGACCAGACAGTTCAGCAATACTATTTTTTAAATCCTAACATAAGTTTAGCTAAGTTAACGAAAAATTTTAGCAAAAATACGGAAAATGTGAACAAAAACAGTGAATCACTCAAGGAGATCGGTCTAATATTCACAACAATTTAAACCTCGTTAACTCCGTGAAAGAAGCGAATTTCAGAAAGGTCTTTTTAATCTTAAATTCTACGCCGGACGGGCTTTCTAATGATACCACTGACAACTCTCTATGAATATATCAATAGGCCAAAATTGACTGAACAAAAAACCCATTTGATTATATCGTTCCTCCTCCCACCAAAGTGGATCGGAACAAAAATAACTTAACAAAAATAGAGAAATTTATGTCATGTATTGGAAATCGAGTATGACCAGATGTTCCGTGTCCAATATGTGGTAAATTGTGGTCCAATTTTTTTATAGAAAAAGACAAGTTCTTGTATGAATAAAAAGGTTATTGCAAAAACTTGATTATTAACTGGGAACACAAGAAATTCAATTTTTCGCAGGTGTTAGTGTCCTAAATTTTTTGAACCGAAGAAAGTTTTATTAATTTAAACGCACGTACAATAAGTGACTGTTATGTTTAGATTCTTCAAAATTGAGGACATTGCAGCCCATAGCGGTATTCAGTTTGTTGATATCTGAACGGCTGTTAGCTTAAAATTATGATTTGAAGGTCATGAACCAGAAAACGCTTATTTTAATTTTATTTCACTACTGGATTAACATATCCTTAAAAAGCAAATATTGATAGAATTCTGTCAATTCATAGAATTCTGTTCATAAAATCAAAAAAATTGTTTGAAACTTTACTTTGAAAAAATTATTGACATTTTGTCAGAGTAATCAAAACATTGTGACATCTGAAACAATATGCTGATATTGAACTTAATTTTGAATTAGAGATAATATTTCACGTGTCGCGGTACAAAAAATTTTAAGTATTCATGTTTTTTTTGTGTATTTTGAACAGGAGCAGTGACGTGAACGAATTAGACAAGTGTGAGTTGGGGAGGGAAAAGACAGGAAGCAAATTAATCTTCCGAAGGAAGTCACCATTCAATTCCCATTTCCACTTCTCCCAATTAAAATAGAATTTAAGCTGAAGCTGATGAAATCAAAGAGAACATAGGAGCATTGGTGGATCGTGCTCGTATCACTGGCCGACAGGGCGCTTGACCTACCCCCTTCACACAACACGAACTTCACACGACAAATTAAATTCCATTGAGCACGTGGCATTTTGATGTCATAACGGGGTGATAAAACACCAGAAGCAATTCAGCTATTTGCGGTCGCAGACAAAAATCACTAGGCGAGGGCGAGCAAGTGAGGGGAGGGAGGGGGAGGGAATATTTTGGGTGAAAACCGAAAAGGAAATGATAGGTAACAGTAGTTTTATCCGACGATCTTTAGTCTTATTTGTCAAGAAATCAACAGAATCAACAGAAATAGATCAACAGAATAGATCTAAAACTTCTATCTGAAAACTCTCAAATCTAAATTTTGGTCGTCGGTTAATCCCCTTGTCGGCCTATTTGGCGGTCACTGAGACGACTATATTATTGTACAAGCCTTTTTAGCTCTTATTTTCCGAATTAAATCACATGCTCAATTTAGCTTGTCTCCCAGAATTGACCATCTGTTCGCAAGAGTAGGCTTTGGGACAAAGAGTTGAAATACCAATTAAGCGTAACCAAATTTAGATAAGAATTAGTTCTAAATTGAAAGTGTCACTGAAATGGCAGTCAACTTGCGTCAGCAGAATTTAGCAACACTTGCATTGACATTTTTAAGACTCACTGTACTTGGCAAAGAATCACATGTATTGCGTGAATAAGTATGACAAGAAAAAGACCATCTCAATGCTATGAGCAGTTCTAATTATTCACTTTTAAAATATGAACTGCCAAAAAAAAAATGAAGACAACAAGCTTTGCTTACTTGGCTAAGTACTAGCAAATACGGCCGAAGGGTGTGCAGAGCTTAAAGAGAAAGCACGAGGTCTTCAGAAAACTCAATTATAAACTTTCATTACGCTGTTTTACAACCAAACTTGCAAGAAAAAGAAAGGCGTTCTTGAACAAAATTTTTTCTATGCAAGTGTTTAGTTGAAACTAAGTTTACAACTAAATTGCTAGAAACCCGTGTTCATTGCTTTCAGTCAAAAAAAATGCATTCTGTAGTTAGTGCCAAAAAATATTATCATTGTGTTCGTTTGTATTCAAGTGAAAAGATCGCATTTTTAATCTAGTAGCTAGATGAAAAGCTGCTGATCTTGACAAAAACAGACTAAACTTGACTGCACCAGCTTGTTCTGCTAGAAAAAAGATGGAACCAACTAAATGGGTCCTTGCAAAAAATGCTTCAATCTTAATACTTCCTATTTCATAAGTTTGCATATTTCATTCATTTCTGTCAGCTCAACAAACACTTTACAGATTTGAGGAGCAGTTCAGTTGACCTATCCATCCTAATCGTAAAGCAGAACACAATTTTTTGGTTATCCTTTGATCTGAATTCAAAGAAATGGAAAAAGGAAGTCAGAAATGCACTGTAATAAAATAATCCACCGTAAAAAATAAAAGCTACTATCGGAAACGAATTCAATGGAAAAAAATATTTTAAGATCAGTTTGCATACTCCAAAGATCATACTCCTCACGCACGCATCAGTTAAATTGATAGGTAATAAAGTCTTCAACTAGTTGTAAAAATTAAAGGGTTAAACTCAGGATGAACACGTTTCGTTAAAGCGTTTTATAATTAAAAAGAAATTAACTGTTTCTATTCTTGCGGAGTTGATGGAGAATAACGCGGACTCCAATGCGGTAAAAAAGGCGCTTTTTTAAGACCAAAAGCTAATAAAGGTGTTTCTGTTTAGAGGTCGAATTTACTTTCTTATGTTTTTTCCATCAAAATCAAGGCATTCTGAGATGGTTGAGCTTCATATCTAAACAAATCATTGCAAATCCCAATCAAGCATTGACTTTAGAATGGCGTGACAAGCAAACTTTAATGCTACATTGTATAAACGCCAATTTTATTTGTTCATTTTGTCGTTGTTAGAGTATACACTCTAGTAAATAAGTTGTGATCATAAGATGGAGCTTGAACTGATAGCTCAATATAAGAGAGAATAGTAAGACTCTCGCAATGTGGACCAGTTGGCTCAGAAGAGAGCACAGGATTGCAATCAATTAAGAGATTGTGGGGTCGCAACCCACATAGGTCCCAAACTTTACTCTCACTATAATGGCGTTGACATAGAATCAACATAACGAGCAAAAGAGTTGCTCTAATAGTCGTCAAGTATATTTAGTAGCTAAAATTAGTACTTGATTATCATAAATCAAAATCGAACAACAGCAATATCAGCAAAACAGTGTTACGACTTATATACGACATGATCAAGTTGCATCAGATTCTTTACGATTGGTTTGGGAATCAACATGTTTTTAATACATGTTTTTGACGAACTTCCATATTTAAACGAACTTCCATATGGTTATAAAACTTTTTTTGACATCAAACAAACACTGAAAAGCATGTAAAACCACCTGACTAGCAGCATAAAATGAGCCTGTAAAACTAACACAAGTTAGTCGAAATTGCTGTTTTTGTCGTATTAAACTGAAAAATCTTGAGTACTAAAGAACGAGTCTTTGAGTTGTAATTCACTTTTTATCGTGTCTTTTTTCAAAATAATTTTAGTGATTAAAGAGTTTTAACAATTTTTGACTGGTTGAAAATATAGTTTACTTTGATATTCTCAAACTATCTTTTTTGAAGAAAAAAATCTTAAGTAAGAGGAACCTTGTACAAGCTACATAGTTGGTTGCACAAATTGCGTTATTGGTCTACAAAAAACCCAAAGTGCGATGATAACAGAATTTTTTTGGTTTATTCCAAAGGGTTCCTCAATTTCTTAACAAATCATAGACAAAAGTTGTTTGCACTATCCAGTAGCTAAGACATTTATCCAGAACTGGACGGAGAGGATTTTGCATTTTTGATATATTTTTTGATTTTTTGACCAAACCTGAAACCAAAACAGGGATGATTGAAATTGAATTATTTTGTGTTCTGAACAAAGCAAATTGTGCAACAGCTAAGCTCAAAGAATATATATTTGGCCTAATTGAGTAACAAGTATTGCAATAGCGCAGTACAAGGGACAATACAGTTCACAAAAGTCAAAGGAAAGAATGTAATATCCAGATAGATTTGAAACCGTTGAATTAAACTGGGCGGCGTAAAGCTTTCCTTGTCTTTGATAAGAGAGCAGCTAATACACATTCCTTTATGAGCTCTTTTCCTTCGCTCAACTTTGCCACTTTTACACCTGGTCGCTTGTTTGATCATCCAGCATTGTTATTAAATGCGATTCAGTCGAGCTATTAGCGTAGAGAAAAAAGTGCGGCAACTTTCTACATATTTTTTGCATTCCATACACTCTCGTTCTAATAGATATTTTAGTGAGCTGGAATAGCAGAGAATTTTCTAACGCTAATTTTACATTAAAACCGTTCGTTTAAACATTGTTGAATTAATTTGACTGCCCCCGTTGAGGTTCAAAACCCAAGACAGGTTTTGACCACACCAACTTTAGTCGTGGACAGTGGGGCTCCAGACCGTCTATACCCAGAATGAGTATCAGCCAAAGCAAACACATTTTGGCCGCTCTCCGTAAGTCCAAAAAGACTTTGGCCTTCAATGGCTAGAGTTTAGAGACTTTGTCTAGACCATCGGCCCGACCGAACAGACCCTAGACCAGCCCTTTGTTCAGACCATCGGCCAGACGGATCAGACCCTAGGCCAAACCGTTGTTCCGACTATTGGACAGACAGAACAGATCCTGGTCCAGAACGTTGTCCAGGACCTTAACCAGACGGAACAGACTCTTGGCCAGACCATATTCCAGTTCATTGACCAGACTCACTCAAACGTGCAGAAGCGTCTAATAAAACTTATAGTTTACTCCTTTCATTTTTTGAACAAGAATTAAATATGAGATTTTAAAGAAAAAATTAGTGAAGAAACCATCGATTTAAAAGCTAATGCGAATTTCAAAAATTCATTTGATGAAGTAGTCTTATAACCCAGCAGTAGATGTTGGTTGCCAATGCTGGGTTGTTATTTTGAAAAACAGTCAATGCAGGACATGTTTATGCACTTTGCAGAGGACCGGCTTCTCTTTTGGCTTGACCTCTAAGCCCTGAATATGGGTATCGCCCCGACCAAACTGACCCGAATGTGGTTATTGACCAGACCAAACTGACCCAAATGTGGGTATTGGCAACACCAAACAGACCAAAATGTGCGTAATGGCCGGACCGAACAGACCAAAACTTGCCAGAGGCCATACAGAAGATGCGACCCATTTTTTCCACACCACTGAGTTGGGTCGCACCGGAGACTCCTGTCGGCGACCCAACTCGGTCTGGCCACTACCTGTCTTGGGTCGCGGACCTCATCCTGGGTGTCTTATTAACGTTTAAATACCAAAAGAAGATAGCTCTACCAATGAGGCTCGAAAATTAAGAACTAACGAGTCGCCTTCCATGTAGAAATTGTCCTTCCACTGATAGAGAGCTTCGATGTGTTGCACTTGAGTGAGCTGAATGTCTGGTTTGCGAATAGAGGCATCTATGTCCAATGCTGTCTCATTGCTCTCCATCAGCGAAATCTGAATCAAAAACAAACTAACTAGAGTTCTAAGACTTTTTTTGTTACTTGGCTTGTTGATTTTTATCAGTTTTTTGTTGCAAGAATGAATGACTAAATTTGGCAACGCTTTCAAACTGGATGTTTAAAAAAAGGGGCTTACCTGTTACGAACTCCCAGTGCAATTCAGAGGAGCGCATATTAAATCGAATTTTTGATTTAAATTCAAACAAGTATTGGTCCACAACCAACTTAAAAGTAGTTTTCTTTTATAGGCAAAAACAGATTTCCTTGCTCAAAAACTAACGCTTAAAAACAATTCGATCAAATTGCAAAATCGAAAAAAAGCAGTCAGTGACTTCCATCTCGTAAAAGTAATCGTCAAAAACTTTTTTTCTTAGGTTTTGCGCCCTGGATAAGATATTTTTCCAGAATTTGGTCTCTGATCAGATTAATTTCAAACGTTTGCTCTTTCATCAAACCATTTTGAACACTTTGACCTCAGATCAGTCTATTTTCCAGACTTTGACCTCTCGTCAGAAAATTTTGACCCCTCTAGACCCACCTGACCAGACATTTCTCCAGAATTGCTACGAAATTACATGTACGAACGAACAGCTTAATGGGCAACATCAATTAATAACCAAAAGATTAATGTATAATTTTGATTATTTCAATAAATGTTCCTGATTATTCTGAAGGCATGTAAACATTAACCTTTCGGTTAGATTATTAATTTACATGTTTGAAAAAAATATATTTAGGGAGGACATTGGACCCACGCTATATCATACCCTTTTAATATAAACTTTATAACTTCGGAACCATTATATACGTTTAGCTAACCTCTAGTTCAAACCGGATTGCATCGATGTTTCCGAAGTCCATGAAAATGTTCTCACTCATGAGGAAGAGAGTTCTGAAGTTGCTGCTGATGAGATTCATTGAGAACCCATCCACCAACAGATTTTGGGTTAAGTCCCACTTCAGATGGGTCATTGCACCTGGGAAACTGGACGCTGCGAACCTGGAAACACAATTTTCCACTTTTTAAAAATTTATAAAACGTAGATTCAAAAAATTCCAACCATAAAAAGTCAACAAAAACATAAAAAGATTTTCCTTGAACTACCAGTAGAAATAATTTCTAAGTCCGTGTACCTGTCGGTCTATTGGAACACGTTCATGTAATTTGATCATTTCGCTATTCAATTTCTCCTTAAAGTTATTTTGTTTTCACTTTTCGGACATCTATTGATGAGCTGCTCCTGTCAATTCAGATTGACACATACTTTTTCTCAATAAAATTGAATTTTTGAAGAATTCTTTTCATTTCATATTTTTCCAAGATTATGAACGATACAATAGAGTATTTGGCAAGTAAAACATTTCTGGAATATAAAAGGCTTTGGAAACAGTTGTTCAACTTTTACTTCTTTTGTTAGAAGATTCAGAGAGAGCGAGAGCAAACGAACGTATATTGTGCACAAGATAAGCTTGACATAGCTTGACTTTACTTATTCAACGCATAATTTAATATAAAAGAAGCTTTGAGGAGCAATAGATAACATGAGAATGGATTAAATGAGACGCCCAGGTTCGAGAGTTTAAAATCACTTGATGGAATTGTTAGAATGTGTTAGAATGTTGAAGTAAAACACTATAGTTTAAATTTGCAAACGATATGCTTGACATAACTTGACAAGATGCTCTACTTGTTGAACGTATACTTGTTTAGAGAAAAAAAGGTTCGAGGAGCAAGAAAAAAGTAGTGAGAATGAGTTTTAAAAGATACCAATTTTCGAGAGCTTAAGACCAGTTGCTATAATCTCCTCCTGCAAGTAGGAGATTTTGGTTAAAATTCAGTACTGATCAATTTCCACACTAGTTGCGCCTGCTTAGACCCCAGATTATGGGCCCAAACCCTAGTATCTGAGATTAACCGTATTGGACAGAGAAATTATTTTGAAAATTTGAAAGAGATTTTGCTCAATTTAATAAGAGAGTTAGGTCAAGGGGAAAAATCTAATGTAAATGGTTCATACGATAAGCCTGACTTAGATTGTCAGGAAGCTCTACTTGTATAACGTATACTTTTTTGTGAAAGGAAGAAAAAAACATGAGATTGGGTTGAAAAAGATACTCAATTTGGAGAACTTAAGACAAGTTGGTGTAATGGTTAGCACACTAGGCTTGCAAGTACGAGATGCTGGTTCGATTCCAGTACTGATCCATTTTCACAGTAATTGCGCCTGTTTAGACCCCCTAACATTTTTAGATATTTTTAAATTATCCCTAATTGTCTAAAGCTGACTTTGATGATGCCATGATTACAATTTACTCTGAAAATAAAATCTGCTCAACATAATTTTTCTGATTAAATCATGAATATGAAGATAATCAAATCTGAAAAAAATTTGATTTAAAAAGGTCAATTTTCAAGAAAGAGAAAGGTTTGAATCATGGTGGGAGGGGGAGGAGGGTGTCTACTGTGAAAATTGACCAGCAGTGGATTCACAAAAAAGATTTTTGTCAAGCTACGCCAAACTGATCTATTTCATAATTCACCTTAGGTTGTTCGCTCTCAAATATGAAACATTAGGTTTCAGATGAGTTGCATTGTCTTATGGAGATGAAAAAATCTGAGTAAGTAGGCTCAGGTCTTTGTTCCCCGGGTCGAGAAAAAATGCAAAAATATGTAAGGTAAGCGGTGAAAAGTTAGTTTTTTCTCCGCAAATTTCGTACGTAATTTTGCGGTGAAATGCGGTGAATGCGGTGAAATTATGTATGTTCACCGCTAGACTAAGCGGTGATCTTACTGAAATTCACCACAATTTAGCGCTAAATTAGGTAATTTCACCGCCCTTACAAGGGTCCGAACCTCTCACCTCCTGCATGTCATCCACTTCTTCTTCCACTGCGCCATCTCTCACTAAATTCTAATATTTTTTGTTTGAATATAAATCGAATTCAGTCTACTTTCTGCAAAACATGTGCGGTGAATTTTTGTAAGATTTGCAATTTTTAGCGGTGAAATTACATGTTTTAGCGGTGAAATGTGGTGAATTTATGTAAGTTCACCACTAAGTTGAGCGGTGAATTTATGTAATTCCACCGCAAAATTCAGCGGTGAATTTATGTAATTTCAGCGCTACCAGGCGATAAAGTTTTTTTTCACCGCATTCATCGCCTGATTTATGTAATTTCACCGCATTCACCGCTTATCTTACATAATTTTGCGTTGAATGGAGGTGACACCTCGACCCGGGTCATGATCAGGATGTGATTAGCTCACGCTAAAAGGTGGGGTATTATGCGTTCAAAGTTACACATGGACCACTGATGAGGACGCCTTTCAAAGTTCGCCTATCGGCTGATCTTATGGTTAAAGGTCTGAATGCCTCATGTCAGATTGCTTTTTGGTTTTCTCGATGCTAGCTGATCATTGTCTGCGTGTGAATGTGTAATTTTGAACACCTCAGCTTTCATTGTGATAAATATATCTACCCTAATGGTGAATAAATTCAAACCTTGCATGTATCATCCGGGATTGAAAAGCAAAGTGTGAGCGATTTACAACCCAAGCTGAGTTTCGCTACTGACTCATATGTCGAGGTCAAAACAAGAAAACAGGTGTGGACTAATAAGAACATACTGATCGGAAAGCTGGTCGTAGTCTGGATGAATTATGCCCCAGGCACCGGACTGGTCCATAGGAACAGTTATATGAGAGATGGTAGTCTGCTTGTTGCTCCAGTCTGCGGGCCCCTTCACCAACACCACCGTTAGCTGAAAGACAGTATGTTTAAAAAAGTGCATAGTTTTATTTATAATAGTCACCCTTTCCTTACAAAACTGCTTCAATTAGCCTGACATTTTATTTCTTGGATTTATATGTTAAATGTTTAGTGCAGTTCGATAACCCAACTTTCCGAAAGGGCAATTATGAGTAAGTGCTAATTTGCAATTAGTTTTTCCAATTCTCTGAATTAGTAATGCGAGGGTCCTTTACTTTATAATTTACCCTGGGTGAAAATTTTGGCATACAAATTAAGATTCTATGGTTCCATATAAGACATTGCAAATTTCGCAGTTAGATTTTGCCCAGAGTTTTCCCAGAACCATATATGGTTTTTGTATGATTTGTAAAAAAAATAACTGATCTCTTCACAGTCTCCTAGATCCATATATCCAGACTCTTAATCGTTCTCTTTTTAGTTCATACTGTTATTGCGTCAACTATGGAATACTAAGTAGCACCTCCAAAACGCAATCTTCATCAAAGATAGCAGTTAACGAAATTTGCGATGTTGTGATACATAGTGCGAAAGTTTGCCTTTTCCTTTAATTTTTGGTTATTTGGGGATTCAACTAATTTTTATATAAAGTATAAGACTTAAACAGAGCTGACGTTTTGACATGCTTGACATTGCCTGAATGTAAAATAAAGAAAAATTTTTTTCACAAAAATTTTGCGCTTTTATGACAGAAATAATTTTCTGACTTGCTCGACTACCTTATGAACTTTAATGGAATGCACTAAAAATTTTCATATATGGCCTAATGTGACCATTATCATATAAAAACTTTATTTTTCTCAAGGACACAAAAAAAATGTTTTGACTATTTATATTTTCCTAATAATTTTCTTAAGATGTTATAATAAGTAAATTTTTATTTTGCTAAGATTTTTATGGTGCTGATCTCGGGTAAGTTTTCTTTCTTCCCTGTCTAATTGACAATTTGTTATGAACTTACGGTAAACATTGAAAAACACGGGTGCAATTCTGCCTTTTTTGGTGTATTTTGTTTCCTAACAGATAGATTGTCTACTTTGAAGAATTGCAAAGGGTCATATTTATCCAAAACTATTAAATTTGAGTTAAAACGTGGTCAAGCATTTTAATACATAACGTAATTCGTAACGCAGTTGTCTTCTTTTATTGGCAAATATTGCAAATAAAAGAGGAATATTTGCGGAAAAGCAGAGGAATAATAGAAATGGTTAGAAAAGGCAAAAGAGTGGACTAAAAGTATGATGGACTAAAAGTGGACTAAATTTGACTTGAATAATTGAGTTTTCAAAAAAAGAGTTTAGACTGTTGACAACCAAATTAAAAACTTGAGCAATCTCAAAAAATGTCACCGCAAACTCTCGGTATAAACAGTAAACTTTGAGAGAAATATACAAAAACCGTTATATTAAAGCGTAAAATCTTCAAAATTAAAAAAATAGATGTAGGATGCATTTAAAACTTAATATTTTTCCAAATTTGTGAAATAAGCTCCCAAACGTACATTTAAATGATAGAATCTCTAAGATTTATAACAAAAAAATTTGATTTGATAAAACCGCACTTAAACCTTGAACAGATGAACAATTATCTGAAAATTTATTATATGAACAATTATTATACTAACAATTATCAACAACTGAACAATTAGCGACAGCTGATCAAAAACAGAATTTTCACTCCACTTTTTTCTCTTTCTCTCTATCCCACTCTGTGAACTATTCCGAACTATTTGAACATAAACGCCATAATTTCTCTCTTTCTCTCGGCTTCTGATTTTTCAGTGCGGCGTTGGTCTTAAAATCTTGCAACAAAAATTGTCACCACTTCTTTCTTTGAGTGGTAACAGGAGCGCAATAATAGCCAACTGAGAGCAAGACAGGGTTATCAATCATTTATGATTTATTAGGTTCCATACTAACATCATATGTGAGATTACCAATCTCACACACAGAGATTATACTTTTTTGAGCGTGAATTGTTGCGCTTTATGAATGCTTCAACACCTCTTTCATCTTATACAAGTTTCATATATAATAATAATGATAATAATAATAATAATAATAATAATAATAATAGTAATAATAATAATAATAATAATAATAATAATAGTAATAATAATAATAATAATAATAATAATAATAATAATAATAATAATAATAATAATAATAATAAAAATAATAATAATAATAATAATAATAATAATAATAATAATAATAATAATAATAATAATAAAAAAAATAAAAATAATAATAATAATAATAATAATAATAATAATAACAATCATAATAAAAATAATAATAATAATAATAATAATAATAATAATAATAATAATAACAATAATAATAATAATAATAATGATAATAATAATAATAATAATAATAATAATAATAATAATAATAATAATAATAATAATAATAATAATAATAATAATAATAATAATAATAATAATAATAATAATAATAATATTAATAATAATAATAATAATAATAATAACAATAATAATAATAATAATAATAATAATAATAATAATAATAATAATAATAATAATAATAATAATAATAATACTAATAATAATAATAATAATAATAATAATAATAATAATAATAATAATAATAATAATAATAATAATAATAGTAATAATAATAATAATAATAATAATAATAATAATAATAATAATAATAATAATAATAATAATAATAAAAATAATAATAATAACAATAATAATAATAATAATAATAATAATAATAATAATAATTGTGATGCTAGACTTATAAGAATAAGATCTAAGCTCTAATCGAAAAGAGAATATTCAACGCACAACTTTATTCGGTGAAAGCTAAGGCAGAACTGCAGTTGACCTTTTGTCAGTCTGCACACTTAGTGCGTAGTACCAGTTAACTTTGAACATAAGAGACAATCGTCGGACGATTGCATATGGTTAACAATGTTAATGTATATATACTACATGAAAGAATTATTAATTTACTGCATCATAACATATGTAAAATAGAAATGTTTGTAATGGTAATACACATGTACCACATTTCCCCTCGGGAGAAATAACAAAGTTTTTTAAAAGTTTGTTAGACAATTGTAAGGGCATTGTTTAGAGTTCATGTGGGCTTAGTTCTCTCTCTCTTGACTCTTGTGATTGGAGCGATACTTCCAGCACCTGTCCTTCGGCCAGAGGTGATACCGGCTCAGTCTCAGTAGGCTCTTGTGTTTGGCCTCTGGTTGATGATGTACTTCTACGTTCTTCCGGCCCTTGCGTGGAATCGTCCTGCGCACTTGGATCCGGTTGGAAGTTTGCGATGCCCTTGGGGCTTTTAATTGGAGTGCTGGTTTGGGTCTCGTCTGTGTCGTCGTCAGTGGATAGAGTTTCGGTCTGGCCGTATTTTGTTGTCTTCTTTTTGAGTCTATTGCTTCGTCGTGGCTTTTTGCCTTGGTTGATTTCATGTATGTCTATCGACTCTTGTGGTTCATAGTCTGCGTCTTTTGGGTTGGCTTCGGCCGTTGCCTCGTGGGCTGGGATGGTATCGTCACCATCTTCTTCTTGCGAGGATGCGTATTGGTCTTTGTGTTGCTTCTTCGCGTCCCCTTTTTTAGGAGACTGTACAAATTTCCTTTTCGGTGGGACTTTTGTGCGATGGACTTTCGCGAGGTTGGCCAGGTTGGGATTGGTGGGTGAATCTTGCAATCTTTTGCGGATTGCGCGTTCGCCTTTTAGCTTGGTCATTTGCTCTTTTTGGTGGATGTTCATCGTTCGCTGCAGCTTTTCATGGTGATTGATTACCGTCTTTCGTGCCGCGAATTGGATTAAGGGAATTTGGGGCTGTGTGGACGTACCGAATCTAGCTACCTCGGACTTGTGGAGGACGGTGTCGTCTTGTCCCGGGTATTTGATCGTTAGCGTTGAGCCGGATGTTTTGACTAATGCTGCCCCTTCTGGTATTGCTTCGTACAAGCCTTGTAGTTGTTTCTTACTGCGTGTTGAAGCAATCGTTTTCCTTGCTAGTTGTAGGCCTTTACTGGATTCGGCGATCGGTTGCAACGTTGATTGTGTGGTCATTCGGAATGTTCGAGGGATCTCGCCTGTGTCGTTCTTGGCTGCTGTGAGCATCCTCTCTTTTGAAGTTCGTACCTCCTCGTCGCTGTCAGGGTCCTCTTGTTCCCATCGTTCGTCGGATAGCAGCTCGTCCGCTCCCATGATGTTGTCATCTAAATAGTCATGTTGTACATTTGGCCATTTTAAATTTCTACTATCAGGTTTTGTTGTTAGATTGGTTATTGGCGTATTGGCGGGGCGCCCAAAGTGCGCTTCGAATGGTGATATATTGGTTGCTTTTTTCCGACATATTCTTAGTTCTTGTGCGATTTGATTTAAGGATTGTTTTATATTAAACGGGTGTTGTCTGGGATCTAGCTTGATGCATCCTAGTCTTCGTTTGACCGTTTGAATTAATCTTTCGACGAGGCCTATCGATCTATGGTCGTTTGCGGGTGCAAATATAATTTTATTATTGTTTCTGTTGCACAAGTCTCTAATTATATTACCCTTTTGGCATCTAGCTTGGTTCATTCGTATAGATCTAGGTACTCCATGTATTGACATATATTTATTTAGGAAGTGTTCTACGTTTGTTGCATTCGCGTTATTATATAATTTAAGGGATGGAAATTTTGAAAATCGGTCGATGCAAGCGAGAAAGTATATTTCCCTTCCTTTACCGTCTACTATTGGTCCACCAAAGTCTATCTGGATTTCTTCGTTTGGTTCGACGCATGGTTTCATTGGTGACCATTTAGTTTTTTGGTATCATGCTTTACCAAATTCAGTGCAGGGGCGGCATGTTTTTGCCTTGTTTATGAGGTCTCTGTTAATGAAGGGCCACCAGAGTCTATTCGCTAGTTCTGTCATTCCCCATGAGCCGGGGTGGGTAGCATGCAGAACATCAATGACTGCCTCTTTAAGTGCATTGGGAATCGTGAGGCGGTTGTCCAGTAGTATGCAGCCATCGTTTACGCTCAGTTGGTTCCAGTGGGCGTATATCTGTTTGCTCACTGCTTTGCATCGGCGTTCGTCGTTCTGGATTATGCAATCTCGAATCTCTCTTAGCACACTGTCTCTATTGGTCATGGCTGCTATTAGTGTCGAGCTGAACACATCTCTGATTGCTTTATCCAGTGTTGTATTTGATGTTCTTTGTTCTTCTTGTTGAAGCGGGGGTTGGTTTTCTTCTTTGCTGGGGCTTAGGTAGGTGGTGAATGATAGTGGACATCTTCCTGGGCTCTTTGGGGAAGTGTTTTGCATTTCGTCTCTGTCTGTTTGCATTTCTGGAAAAATTTGTTCTTGTGTTAGCAACTGATTGTTATTTGAGTTATTTGGCAAATGCGGTTTTGCAATCGCTTGTTGTGTGACTTTTTGTTCAATTACGTCATTCCTCGTCACGCGGTTTTCTATATTGGGATTGGAATGTTGTCTGCGTAGGCTGTAATTATGTTCTTTTTGAACTACTTTTGTTTTTGTCTTATGACTTTGTGCTCTAGGCACTTTGATTTTGGAATCGTCCCGCGATTCCAGGGGTGTTTTTCTCGGCCGGCCTCTTTGACGTTTAATTGCAGTCGTTGTGTTTGATGTCTTGGAATCGTCGTGCGATACAGTATCGGGAATTTTCGTGGTCTACCGCGTTGTCTAATTGCATTAATTGTTTTAACTATAGCATCTATTTGTGCTATTACAAAGTCTTCGTCGTACATGCTAATTGGTTTTGCGGCGCCGTGGGGGTTTCTAGATATGTAATCTGTGAGGCCCATCTTTGAGCCTGGTATATGTTCTATATTAAAGTGGAATGGGATTAGCCGATCGCACCAGCGGGTTAATCTGCTTTGGTGTGCCTTTGTTGATTTATCTTTAAGTATGGATAGAAGTGCCCGATGGTCTGTTTGTACAGTGAAATATTGACCATATAAATAATGCTTAAAATGTTCCAGTGATCAAACTATGCCTAGGAGTTCGAGCTCGTTAATGCTGTATTTTTCTTCAGCTTTGTTAAGAAAACGCGATGCATATGCTATTGTTTCCCAACCGTTGTTCGATTCCTGCTCGAGTACTGCTCCGAGCCCGGATCGTGATGCGTCTGTACGTACCCGTGTTTTTCTCGACTGATCAAAATGTGTGTTTTCGGTTATGTTTTTTATGTGTTCTTTTATTTTTTCGAATGCTGTTTGGTGTTTTGTGGTCCATACGTATTTGTTATCTTTTTTCAGTAATTCTCGAAATATTCTGCATTGTGTTGCTCAATACGGAACGAATTTTGTTAAGTGGTGTACACTACCCAGGAAAGATTTTAGTTGTTTACATGTGTTGGGTGCTTTTAGGCTTTGTATGGCTTCGGTTTTGGTCACTAATGGTTTTATACCGTGTTGATTGATTTCAAATCCTAGCCATTCTATTTTATTTTTTGCAAAGTGACATTTTTCTAAGTTTATGCTTAGATTTTCCTTGTCGAGTCTATCCAGACATTCGAATACTTGTTGTTTATGGTTTTTTATTCCTCCGCCCGTGACAATTATTATGTCGTCCAGGAAACTGTATGTGTTTTTGAGGCCTCTTAATGTGGTGTCTATTGCTTTTTGGAACTCTGTGGGCATATCTGTTAGGCCATAAAAACCTGTAATGAATCTATATGTTCCTGTAGCTTGACCGCCTATGATATTAAAGTTGCAATGCTTTGCGGTTGTCTCGTCGAGTGGTAATTGGCTGTACGCATAACGTAGATCGATGGTGGAAAAAAGTACTTCGCTTTCGTGCGACGATTCCGAGATTGATTGTGCGATGTTATCCATCAGGCAATCTATATTTTGCATCTGATATTTGTTTTTATGAATCGCTTTGTTTATGGCTTTGGAGTCCATGGTAAGTTTTATTGTTTTGTCTCGTTTGACTGTTATCACTATGGGTGAAATAAAGTTTTTGTCGCTGCATTTGTCCAGTTTGATTATATTACCGTTTTTCTCTAATTTTTTGAGTTCTTCCTCTACCTGAGATTGTAGATGGATTGGTATTCTCCGCCCTCTTTGGTGAACGGGTGTGAAGTTTGTTTTGAATTTTGACTTAACTGTATGGGTTTTTGATCGTCCTATCCTTCTTATTAGGTTTGGAAATTTTTTAGATAATTCTGTTTTTAGGTTTTGTCCTTCAACGTTTTGTATCAGTGCAATTTGCTTACCTTCCGATTTTGGGGAGGGTTGTTGGTTGACTTGTATTCCGAGCCCCTGAAATAAGTCTCTTCCAATAATTGCTCTGTGGTTGTTGGGTACCACTATGAGGTCAGCTCTTCCAGCATTCCATCCATTACATTCAATGTCACAGTATAGTGTACCGACGTTTCGGATAGGTGTATTCGTAAAGCTGCGCAAGTTTGTGGGATTCGTCTTACGACTCCACCAGCTGTTCTTATCTCTGACTTCTATTTCGTGTGCCATTCTTTCCGTTACTAGGCTGTTAGAGCTACCTGAATCCACCATTACCCAATATTTGGTGTTTCCAAACTTGATGTGAAGTTTTGTCGGTGTGGGTGATGTTTCTGTGGGGGAAATCAGGTTGACCATGTAATCGTCTTCCGAATCCTCTCTGATACTGCCTATTTCGTTGTTTAGTGAGACCATGTTTATTTGTTCCTCGTTTTGTGTTTCGTCTTGTTCTATTATTTCGTTGACGTTGCGATTGTTTGTGTATCTGTTCATATTGGATCTGCAGACTTTCGCTAAGTGATTGGGTTTGTTGCATCTTCTACACGTCTGTCCAATGGCTTGACACTTACTTCGATGTTCTTGTGTCCATGGTTGTCCGCAGTTACGGCAATTATGTTGTTGGAACTGTTGTCTGTTTGACTGGTGTGAATTGCCTCTGGGCGGTTGGTAATTGTCTCGGGGCTGGCTAAAATTGCCTCGATAGTTTCCCCGGTATCTCGAACTGGAGATGGCTAGGACTGGCTCCGATCGTCCTACTATTGTTACCATTGAGGGGTCTGTAGTGTTTTTAGCTTGTATTGCTAACTGGCTTCGGGCGCCTAATTCAATGCTAATGGCTAATTCTAGTGCCTTTTCTGGTTCTAACGTTACTTTTAAAAGTTCTTTCTGAATCTCCGGGTCAATCATGTTGGCTGTAAAGATGTCTCGTAGCAAGTCGTCTTCCAACGCTCCCAGTTGGCAAAATTCTGCTAAAGATCGTAAAGCCGAATGGAACTGTTCCATTGTTTCGCCCTTTTGTTGTCGTCTTGTGAGTAGCAAGTATCGGTCGAAGGTGACGTTCCGTGGTCGTATGAACGTCAGCTCTAGTTGCTCCCATAGTTGTTGTGTCGTGATGTTCTCGACGTTGGTATGGGGGTATTTCCTTGTATGCATTCTTCGTCCTTCGATTCCAATGGTTAGGTAAATCATTGACTTTGCTCGTTTATCTGCGATGTCCCATGGCTTGTCGCCGCATAGCACCCCTATTCTGTCAATTATGTTACGTTCGTTTTTCCATTTGGCTATTGCCTGATTATATCTTGTTAGCCTCTCCCTTTCCATCGTCTGGGTTGGATTTTGTACCGGTTGTTCTTCTACAGGCTCTGGGGGATAAATTATTGTTGTTGGTTTCTCTCTTAGGAGGTCGTCGAGTTCTATATTTGTCTTTGCGACTAGGGCCATTTTCAACTGACTTCTCCACTTTTCCCATGGTGTTGGTGGGTTTGAGCTGGGTTTATCCCAAAATGGTTCAAGACCTAATATCGTTTTTCGTTTTTCGGCTGACTGCGCCATGTGATGCTAGACTTATAAGAATAAGATCTAAGCTCTAATCGATAAGAGAATATTCAACGCACAACTTTATTCGGTGAAAGCTAAGGCAGAACTGCAGTTGACCTTTTGTCAGTCTGCACACTTAGTGCGTAGTACCAGTTAAATTTGAACATAAGAGACAATCGTCGGACGATTGCATATGGTTAACAATGTTAATGTATATATACTACATGAAAGAATTATTAACTTACTGCATCATAACATATGTAAAATAGAAATGTTTGTAATGGTAATACACATGTACCACAATAATAATAATAATAAAAATAAAAATAATAATAATAATAATAATAATAGTAATAATAATAATAATAATAATAATAATAATAATAATAATAATAATAATAATAATAATAATAATAATAATAATAATAATAATAATAATAATAATAATAATAATAATAATAATAATTATTATTATTATTATTATTATTATTATTAAATTAACTTGGTACCCGCGGTGTGGGAATCGCTTTGTTAAATAATTGCAAAAACAGGACCAATTAACAGGATACTGATAGTATTTATAGTTCACAGCCTTTAATTTCAACATAGAGTTCAGCTGTTTCCGAAATAACACTGTTGGACATGTCCAGTCAAAAATTGAGATGTCATTTCGCTGGGTGAGAACATTTGCGTTTTTCACAACTCTCAAAACAAAATACTCTTCCAATTTGACTGATTTCGTCCAATTAAAATTTTTCCTCAAAAATTGTTTTGCTGCAGAACGGTTACTGCGTGGTCCCTTGAAAACTTTCCAATAATCGTCAAACTTAAGGGCAGTATCACAGTTGTAAATTTTTTTCAGCATAAAAGGATCATTTCGAACCAAAAGAAAACTGATTGGAAACAAATTGTTGTAAATAAGGCTCTGATTTTAGTCACTATCGGTAAAAAATTTCTTATTCAAAGCCCACTTGAGCGCTCCTCTTTGCATCTTTTCAAATTTTCTGCAGTTTGGCCAATTCGAGAACCATGCATATGACGCGTAAAGGAGAATTGATAAAATGTAACTTTTGTATAAACTTACATTTACTCTCGTATTTGTAGAAAAGGGAACGTTTCTCTCTTCAAGAAAAAATTTATTGGGTTTCATAGCAGCGAAGTACTAAGAATCAAGTATGGACAGTGTGAAATCATATCTGAAACGGGATCGAAGAAACTTTAACCCTCTGGTTGAAATACTTTTCTTAGAAAATTAACACAAGGTCGCATATAAAATTAGCACGTTTAAAGAATTAAAACAAAATATTTCTGTGTAAAATTTACTTGTGATTGTTCTCTGCGAATGTATCGCAGCATCTCGTGCAGTTGCCCTTCAAGTTCACTGTCAATTACGTCATAGTAATGCAGTGTGAAGTGTTTCTCGTTGCATCTGAAACCCAAAAAAGACACAATTTTAGTCAATGTTCCTGTAACTTGAATGAATCTTAAAGGTGTCCAAAAATAATTAACCTTTTATGACTATAACACGCGAGTACATATATTTCATCCCGAATTTTTTTTATCTTTGTTGAACTCACTCCCTCGACCTGAAATTTCATACTCTAAGTATAATTTACATTCCTCTTTCGTCAATTTTCTGATGTGGACATTGGCCGTGGTACCAAAATAAATGACACAACTTTCCAATGAATTTTGAGTATAAAGGATAAAAAGATCATAGACTAAACAAGGAGGCTCGGTAATGTGCGTTCGCACATAAAGTTCCGACCCCGCTCATCCAAATTTTTGGCATAAATGTCAATCAAATGAGGAACAGATAGAAAACCCCAAAAATTCAAGTATTTTTCGAAAAAAAAAGTGAATGACCCAAGATCGCCTCCGACGTGAATAACTCAATGGAGTAAAAAATGCCGCGTTAGATTAATGAGATCAGTCATTATAAAGAAAGCAAATCAAGACGGACAACAAAATCAAACAACAATAACAATAAATAATAATTACATCCAAAACTCCATGTCCATTGAAAAAAACTTAATAACAAGCTCAAAATAGCTTCAGATTAAACTGAAGCTAAACAAAAAACTTTTACTTCACTAGAAAACATATGAGATCACTCTATGAGAAAGCTCGGTAATAATTACACGAAAAAGAAAAAAACAGCAAAGTTAAAAAATTGGCTTTATTAAAAACAATTAATTTCAAAGTAGTGAAAACCACTAGATAGCAATCCAAAGCATCCAACATGTTTATTATCACATACGCTTCTATAAATCAAGAATTGATAAAATTACCATTTTCCTAATTTCGTTCCAATTATGCCTATAGTCATAATTAAAAGCATTTTCAACTTTCCAGCATTCTTCTATTGGAGTAAAAACAAACAACAAGGAGGCTCGGTAATGTGCGTTTGCACATAAAGTTCCGACCGCGCTCATCCTTACCTTCGGCATAAATGTCTACCAAATTAGGAACAGATGAAAAACACCAAAAATTTTAAAAATGTGTTTGAACGAAGATAGCGTCCAACGCAAATAACTCATTAGAGTACAAACATGCTGCATTAGATTAATGATATCAATCATTACTAAGAAAGCAAGTCAAGTGAAACAATAAAATCAAACAACAATAACAACAGAAATTTATTGCGTCCAAAATTTTATGTCCATTATAAAGAAAGATTACTAACAAGCTCGAACAAGCTAACAAGATTAAGCAAGTTCAATTAACACTTACTTCACTGGAAAAGATATGAATGAGACCACTCTATATTAAAGCTCCAGACAAAAAAGAACAAAATAACAGCAAAGATAGAAATAATTTGGCTTGCATTTCTAAAACAATCATTTTCAAAGAAAAGAAAAACATTAGATGGCAATATGTTTATTCAATGTGTTTATGATTACATACGCCTCCAAAAGAGGGCATTGAGACCTGTCATTAATTAATTTTTTTGCGGTTACAAAGAAAACAACAAATGGAGACAACAACGAAGCCAGAGGCACAAAATATGGTCAGCTGAGCTTTTCTTGAACGCTAAAATTGTGGTATAGGCCTTCTCAATAATGAGAATAGGTAACAAGTAGACCAAAAACCAAAAAAGAAAACAAAGGGCAAAATTAATTAACACTTTTGTTTTTTTTTTCGAAAACAATTATTTTCAAAGTCATAAAAGCCGTTATCAACTATATGAAATAAATAAATAGGTGCGTCTATTTATCCGACGAAAGCGCTTGAGACCTGTAATTATTCAGTATTTGTCTTACGTCTAAAAAAGAACGTTAAATATAGACAAAAATCAAAAATTATATTACATTTTAAGCGAAAAACCCATGCCGTAGCCAATAGATTCTTAACGAATTCTTCAAGAAAACATTAGATTTTGTACACTTAAGCCCTACCTCGACAACAAAAATCGCATATGTGACCTGTAATTAACGAGACCAAGTAATAAATAGACAAAAATCAAAAAAGCGAGTTTGAACAGCGTTAAAAAGAGTTCTTTTTATTTGAAAACAATTGTTTGCAGAGTCATGAAAGACATCAGCTGTCTACAGAAATTAGAATAAATGCTCATTTATTCCGTAATGAGATGGCAAGGAGATCTATCGTTATCCAGTTAATTTCATACGACAAAAAAGATTCATTAAAAACGACAGTTAAAGACGATTATGAAAAATTCATTAAACTTCTTCGAGAAAGGGGTTTTAAAACCGTAATCTATGCCTTTCAAGAATTTGACATGTTCAACTGTGCCTTATTTTGAACGCCATTAAGGTAATATAAGAACTGTCAATAATGTGACAATGTTACAAGACGAGAAAAAAACGTGAGAAACGGGCCAATATCTAAAAATAAAAAAAAATGAAATCTAGTAGTATCGAAGCCAGAAAACCGAAATCTAACGTTCAAAACCGCAAAGAAGACAAAAATTTAATAGAAAAAAACAGGATGAAGAAGAATTCTTTCTTTGCTGACACCAAGCTACAAGTTCACCAAATTAAAAAAAAATAGTGGCGAAGTTCAATAAGCCACTGTTAATTTAAAAAGCAAACAGTTTTAAAAGAAGTCAAAACGACCTTAATCGTTCGAGTAAACCAAATTGATACATTAATTTAAAACTGTTTAGGAGGCCATTTGAACCTATCAACAGTGAGTTTTGATATGATTTGTTCTGCTCTTTAATTAACATAAAAAAAGCTGGATTTTTTTTAAGAAACGACCGACTGAATACAATCCGAATTATTTTTTCCAAAGTAACAGTCCAAGATTGGGCCAAAACCGACCCCGCTTTTGCTATTCGTCCTTTTAGAACACTCAACTGTTTCGATACTTTAGGTCTAGATAATTTTTTAGTTAAAGTATCAAAAATAAATGCAGCGTTTTGGATAATCATAGAGTAAAATTAGCAAAAAACGGCAAAATTTTGGTTCTAGACTACTCTCAATGGAAGTGGAAGTAAAACTGTCCAACAATTTAGCCAAAAAAATTCAATCAAAATAGTCAAAAAGACTTTTTTGTTTCCAAGATTAAAATCAACAGTACCATTGTTAACAATCTTTTATAATTTTTAGCAATACTGACGAAATTTTAAGGCAAAATTCTGGAAAATGTGAATGAAAACAACGGAAATCCGTCTATTATTCACAAAACTTCAAACCTCAATAACTCCCTGCAAAATACGAAATTAAAAAAAATTTAAATTCCGTATTCAACCTGGAGGGGCTATTTAATGATACCACTCACAACTCTGTACTATGAATATAACGATCGGTCAAAATTGTCTGAACAAAAAAATCCCCATTTGAGTATATATGAGTATATAGTTCCTGCCCCCCCCCCTCAAGAGGGGTCGGAATAAAAAGCTTCTGAAAGCTCAGTTTTCTGTCCCAACGAATTCTTATAAATGCTTCGGTCTAGCTTGAGAGACACAACTGTTTCGAAAGATTGTGGAAAATTGTAATGAAGCTGTGTGACAATGACTAGTTAAGACCGACTGCTTTATTAGAGTTTACGAGGTTGTGGTGTAAACCAGCAAAAACGAAACATGAGAATGACTGGTTAGATTACAGGCAAAAGAATGAATGAAAAATTTGGGCTTTAACAGTCCGAGGATTCAAACTCGGAAGTCTGACTTCTGCAGAGAAAACAAACTTGAACTATAAAAATTGAGAATATATTGGTTTGTGGGAAAGATGCGAGATAAAGAGTTACATACCGTTTAAGCACCCACAACGAACCAACAAAATTGAAGCACATAAACTGGTTAAATTTAACATTATTTACGAATACCTAAATTTAACTATACTGCCCAAAATTACCGTTAATTGAATTTACCAGTCTTCAAATTTTCTTGTTCATTTGATCGGATGAATAATCAATCTTTCTAAACAGCTCCATGAAAAGACGTATCCGCATTTCTATACTGACTCCGGCGTTGTTCGAAGTCGGAGCTTTTTTAAGGCCAAGCTTCTGGCCTCTCCATCTTTGCCCTCGTGGATTTTTACGAATCAACAATTTGGTCAAATTTCCCCTGGCTTGTAGTCTTTCTAAAGCCAAACATTGTTTATTTCATTGATATCATCATTCGACTGCTGCCATTTGCTTGTACTTTCTGATGAGCTCATACAATCTGGTTGAAAAGTTTTGGCCGACACTGGTCGCGCAGAGATTTTGATGGAGAACCGTGTTTCTTTTGGGTTCAATTGGTTTGAGGCGTATGTGTGCTCTTCTCAACATAAAGCGGTTCGCAGTAAGTGGCCTTGAGTCAGCTAAGTTATTTGCCGCATAACTCAATGGAGGGTGTTATTTGATTTTTTCGGCCAATTCACCTACTGGTTGGAAGAGGGATTGAAATAACTTTCGGTTTCACAGAACTAAAAACAAACTTGGTTTGGTTGAATTTATGAGGCGTTCTCAGACTCCGTCATAAAGTGGTGCTAGGGGATTTTTTTAGCTTACACAGGATATTATACTACGACAACTGAAGACTGATATAATTGTTGTCCATCCAAAAGTCTTTTTAGAACTTGAGTATCATGCATTGATTTGATCCAACAAACTTTTGCCGTTGTTGGAGACAATGATATAAGGGTATAATTTTGAGATAAAACTGTGATTTGCCATGCTTGAGAGTTCTGTGGATAGGTCCTCGCAAACTTCTAAATTCAATGCCCGTATGTCATGGCACGTCAAGGCATGCTTGCTGGAGCCAATCGCCAAAAAGTTGTCCTGAATATGATTCCATTGTAACAACCGTCAGACTTTTATTTGCTTCATCAGTTGGTGAGTTTGTTATTTTGCTTTTGCTATGCACAATCAGGGCATTTTTTGAAGTATTTCTGAGCAAGCCACTGCGGTCCGGACACTCCGTGAAGTCAAAATAGTTGATTTATAGTTCTGATAAATGAAGTTCTCAGCATCTCCTGTGCCTTTCTATTGGATTACTGAATAGAGAGCGTCTTGAGAGATAAATTATGAGGACCAAACTTCTAGTCTGAATCCCATCAGCTGAAAAAATGCCCGCCCCCCCCCCCCCCCCCCCCGCGGCAGCAGAAGTCTTGCTTTTCTTTGATTACTGTTGTCGCCAAAAGCCGTTACCAGGTTGAAAATCCCGCCAGATGCGCATGAGTGAGTTACTTATATCTTACCGCTAGTTTTTTCTCGCCGTCGTGCTCCTTGTTCAAAAACAAAGGCTCTGTCGGTCAAATTCCTAAATCCTCTGATTCCGTGATTAGTTGGGCTTTTCTTTCCAGAGAAGTATCGCCACTCCCCGTTTTCTGTGTTTTCAGAAATTTACGTTAATTTCTTGCGACGTACCCCTTTTGCTGGTCTTTGGATTTCATCCACCCAAGCATTGGGTGAAAGTTTTGTTTTACAATTTATTGGCCATCTTGTTTTTGCAGAGAGCAGACAGTTCCACTCCAAGCATTTCTGCTTCATGTCAAAGTTTCGGAATGTTGATCTATTCTATTGGTGTCACATTTGGTTTGGTGATGACACGCTTAGTTGATTTTTCCGGTCTGGATATGTTTTCTTAGAGTGCTGCTGAAATCGGCTCCGGAGTTGCGGCGTCAAGCAAAAGTTTTGGAATGTTCATTTATTTTACTGGGATCACATTTGATTTGCTGTTGACACGTTTAGTTGATTTACTCCGGTCTGGGTATGTTTTCTTCGTTTGGAGTGCTCTATAATCTATGACAAAGCATCAGAGAGTTTCCACAATTCAAGAATTCTATTTTTACGTTGGACGCATCATCGGGGAATTTCAGCTGTATGCTTTTATTCAAGTTTCCAAAGCAAACCCTGGAGCGGACTAATACATTTTGCTGCTTTTACCTCTAGCAAGAGAAATTTTCAGTGAGTTTGAATAGGTCAGAGCAATTTTTTATAAGAGTTTACGAAGGTGTGGTATAAAACTGCAAATTTGAGAATGTTTAAACGTGGCTTGTTATTTTGCCTACAAACGGATGAATGGAAAACTTTGACACAAATAGCAGAATCAAATAGCAGAGATATGATTTCTGCAGAGAACACAAACTTGAAACTAAATTGGTTTAAGGGAGAGTTTGGGGGATGAACGGTTGCGAACCGTTTACAGTATGCGACGTTTGTATAAGGTTTTTGGGGAAACCGCGCATACTAACCTTTCTTACGTTTGATATTTGGTTGTTTGGTGGTAGGTTTCTGCTTTTCTAAGAAAAAAGTGAGCAAAAAACTTCAACCTAGAAAGTTAAGGTGAGCGAAAAACTTTAAAGTTTAAACTACTAGTTTTTGGAGAAAAAAATTGCTGAAAATTTGCGAAAACATATAGTACTTAGGTCTAATATTTTTATTGAAAAAATTGAACGTTTTAAAGCGTGAAGCCATGTTCTGCTCTTACTTGTAGCTATTAAGTTTTACTTTTTGCTACCTATCGCGCAAAACTTGGTTTGGATATGGGTTTGCGTTGATTTCCTTTATGCTGCATTTTTCACTTTGCCATGTGTTGGGATTTTTGTGTTCATTTGTACCATTTAGCAGAAAATGTGTTGTTAAGTGTAAATTTAAGGAAGTGAAAGTCATATCAAATAAGTACACTTCATTTGTTTTTGTGTGTTCCTCGGGTTTCCTGACTTCCATATAACTAACGAACCAAAAAGTCTTGAGCTGTGACTATATATGATTTTAAATGTTAGCAATGCAGGATTACAAAACTTTTGAAAACGTGAATATGTTGCCTTCCTTTATATTTGTTCAGTATTTAAAATCGTGAGTTTCACTATCTCTATCTATATTTTTCACGATGTGAATTTCAGGGCTATACAATGGACAAACTTTTCCGCGAGAAAACGAAAAATAATAAATGATTAAAATAGCATCCCTAGTCTGGATCTGGAAGTATTTAAAGACCATCCTCGATCAATTTAAGGCATGAAAAGACTGTCCTCGACAAATTTGTAGTACAAAATTTATTTTCTTTAAATTGCGTCATGTCCTCGACTTTGGTTGAAACTAAAGCAGCCCTCCTCGAATTTGGTTAGACATTAAAACGTGTCTGGAATTTGGTAGGAAAATAAAGCGTGTCCTGGAATTTGGCTGCAGAATAAAACGTCTCCTGGAATTGAACTGGAAAAAACGTGCCTTTGAATCTGGCTGAACAATAAAACGTGTACAGTAATGATGAATCTATTACTGCTATTTTAATGATAACTATGGCTTGTAACATAGCCAGCATGCATGCTCCTTCAGCTTTTTTGTTTTAGAAGAACCGACAATTTGTCAGAAATCAGCATCGTTATCGTAAAAAAATGATATTTTATAGATTTGAGAGGGAGAAAAAAAACAACAACACATATTGGTCACGGCTACTGGGAAAAACACCAGGACAAATTAAATGCCTAGTTTCATTTAATGGAATATTTTTTGTTGACTATTTTTGTAACATAGTCAAGCTGCGATAACTGCTTTATCTTAATGAAAAAAATTTTGGCGGTTTTGCAACTAGTTTTTAAGTTGGACTGCTCTGGTGCAATGCTCTTTAGTCCTGCACCGTTGCTGGTTCTGTATGTAAAGAAGCAAATAGTCTTTTACAAAATCCGAATTTGATGAAAAAACAGACCTATGCGCGTTTGCTTGACCCGTGCTCGAAGATAGCTAACTATAAAAAGACCCTACTTGATTCCAAAAAGCCTATGAGAAGACATTTACTCGATCCAAGAAAAGATGTTGGCTGAACTTATGAAAAGATGCAGCCTCGACTTTAACTAATGTCCTCGACCGTGTAATTTAATTCAGTATTATCCCCAAATGGAATTAATAGGTCGTTTCATATTTCCAGGCCTATAAATCACAACGCTGCTTTAAAAGTCGACTGCCTTCAATTCACTTTTTTGTTGTTTTATTTTGTGATGAAATTGACCTCTATGCGACAAGACTGAACTCTATTTAAAGAAGACACTGAATTTAAAGGTTCAATGAATACAAAAAAATCATTGTGTCAAAATTGATACCCTTTATAGCTATTCTATATATTTTTGGTGGATGTTTTGCTGATTTTTAATATCAGAGGTAAAACTGAGAAAAATATGCACACAAACTACCTTTCAACTAGATAAAAATAAATTCCTTTACAGTAGTTTTCTACCCAATTTAGTTCTACCCAGATATTGATCGGCTGCTGTTCACTTGATTCTTTGCTTCTTCTTCAATTGTGTTCTAACGATAAGTTTTACGGTGTTTAAATTTTATCTCATCAGTATCTTCTGGATGAGTTGACAACACTTAAATATGTTGTCAGTTGATCATAAATTGTTCGTTTGATCCAAGTAGACGATAATTAAAAATAGTTGAAAAAAGTTTTGAAGAATGTAGTGCACAGCTACATCAATTGCAAAAGATAACTCGTGGCTTCTCAACTATTACTCAATTTTTGTACTATAGCAACAGAACAATGATTGCATCAAAATGGCTTCCACACAAAGATGATGCGTGCGACTGAGCAATAAGTAAATACCAAACATCAATGACAAAATTTATTTTTAAATATTTTTGCTATATTTGGCTTCAAACTTAAAAAAGCTTCTGATATCTCGGTTTCTCGGTGTCATCGGTTTCTTATTTTAAAAATGGTGGGGAAAATACGCTTTAAAATGAGTGAAACTTTGTGTTTGCAAAAAATTTTTTTCGCAACCGAGAACAGAGACAATTTTTTTACGTTTGACAATTTGAGCTTTTCAAAGCAAAAAACGTATGGAATTAAAACAAAAAAAAACAAAAAAACATTCTGAAGATTCACTGACTTAATTAAAAACAACCCACTAAATTTAATGTATTCATGTCAAACCTTCTCTGTCTCACACAAGTAGTTTCAATTTAATGAAAACCAAAACCTAAAATAGCATGGTTGCTGTTCTGAAAATAAAGAAATTGATTTGAATTGAACTTATTATTGCTGTTTTTTTTTCCACTGCATTTAACGCTTACGAGTATTATTACCAATTTCCGGTTGGAAAAGGCTTATGATTTTGTTTTCAATTTTTTTAATATTAATTTTTAAATTAATTCTTGGGTGACTGCGATCAAAATTTATGTAAGTGAATTTATATAAGACCATAGATAAAGCTTAGTTTTTTTTCATTTATTTAACATATTGGTATCCTTTTAAAAAATAAGAACTGCTATAATTCAATCCAAATCTCTTTTGCAATGAAAATCTCTTAAGACCTCGATCCATGACATGTCTACTGCAAATCTCAGTAAACGATTTCAAGAAAAAACTGAAATTTTAGTTCTTTACTCTACCTTTCCCTTTTGAAGAGCTCGTCGATGTTCAGAGATGTGAAGTTGAAAGTCTTGCACGAGATCAAGTTGAGACCCTTCGCCATGAAGATAATACCTAAAATTTGCACCAAATCGGGTATCAAAAAAACTTGCTGCCACGTGTAAAGCATTTGTGCAAAATCCTGGGTTTACTTGGAAAGTTGGAAAATCTTTTCCCTTTGTTTCCCTCCCCCTAGTGGGTTCATGCCATTAGCAATCGATACGGGCACCTGCCACATTTTACACAATGATTGACTACAACTATATAATGGTAGGAGCCCTGTAACTAGGAGGAACATAATGTATTGGGGCGGGGTACAGACAGAAAAAATCCGAAAATTTATAATACCCGCTTATGGGAAACATTTTTATATTTCTGTCAATGTACATTATGATATTCTCTTCAGAATAGTTCATTGTCTTAGCTGATGAGTTAACTAATTAGAACTTATCAAGTTCTGATTAACTGGGTGGGACAACAATCTTGATTATTTGTATCCAATAAATAACCTTCAACGTGTGATCTTAAAACTTATTTTGAAACAATTTATGGTCTAATAGTGGACATTAACGGACCATATAATCCTCGACTTATAAAAACACCATGCATGACCAGAAAACGGTTTTAGAATACCATTCTTTGCAAGAATCTCCCATGAAATGATTTATCGCGACCCTAATTTTATGCTCGATTTCAATTTGAACCAAAAATTTTTCGACGATTTTAATTAAATTTAAGTGGATTATCATATTTGCTAGTGCATATAACATAGCCAATAGGAAACTTTTTAAAAACTTCTAAGGTATCGTTATACACAAAATGTGCTCCTTTAGCTTGGAAAAAAATCTGGATTTGAAATTATCAAACAACTCTCTAATCTCATGGCTAATCAAATTATGACGGTAGGTGCTCATCTACACGGTCCAATTGAACAAACGTGGCGTTTAGCCTACTTCCAAACAACTGAATAGAAATTAGAGTTGTTAAAGACTTTTGGCGGCAATCTAATTATTTGTTAGATTGGATTATCCTGTTGCAATGCCTATTCCGGTATGCTTGTTCGCCCAAAGAATTAAATTTAAGTTCTAATTGTATCTTTTTTTGACGAAAAGGTAGTTCCTCGACTTTTAAAATGACCATGCTTGATGGGGCCGATCAACAGGACGACGTTTCAAATGGATTACATTGAAATTTGTTTCAACTGGACAATAAATACATGCATTCTCAATGTAACGGCCGCTCTCCTTGTGTTTCACAAAGAAACAAAGAAAGTTTTACACCGCCCAGTTCGTTCTGAGTGGTAACAAAATCTGTCCGGATGCTTCGTTTCTGCAGTTTGCTTTTGTAACTGTATATCCGCTCTGCTGTACTTACCGTTGCATTAACTAATTTAACTAACTTAGTTTTGGATTTGTTCTCGATTGAACTAGGTCCACAGATCACACAATACGGGATCTCTATATGTGTACCAGTTCAATCGTTTTGATTAAACAAATCTAAGGCAAAATTTTAAGCCTAAAGTGTTCTGAAAAATTGGTTTCTAACTCAATCCTAGTTGTGTGTGTTGCGATTTTTGCAGAGTACTCACGAGTTGAAGATTGGAAATCAGGACACAGAAAACTGAATTAACTGTTCGAGACGTTTTCGTTACAAGACACAATATTAGATTGAATATTGCTCAAGACAAATTTTTGGTATCAAGACAGTATCAATTTAACAATTATACTGCTCAAGTGTTTGGTTTTGGCAAGACGCAGTAACGAATATACTGCTAAAGAATATTTTATTTCAACAATTTTTTTGCTGAGTTTAATTGCTAGCTCGAGTTGCTAGGCTGACAAGACAAATTTGTGAGTCCTTATTTTTGTTCAGTTCGATAACAATTTTTTGTGCTTACGTGGAATACGCAGCTGTTTCTGATTCGCTATACACATTTTCTTGCTAGTGGGATGGATAATCCGTATAAAAATAGAACACAGTAATAGTTTTCCTCCTACGCAATTTTGCTATTCCTTAAGCTCAGCTCCAACATCGCCGGCCCCGTTTTCCTTCGTGAAAACATTATCGTCAGTTGGTAGTACTGGAGCGAGCTTCACCATTGGCCTCTTGTAGTATCCATCTTTCGTTCGGATTGTTGCTGATCGAATCACTCCGTCGGAACCTTCAAAGGTTTCGTTTATTCAACCCAGATCGTAATATCCACCTTTGTCACTGTCTTTCACTAAACACACAAGATCACCCTGCTGAAGTCTTCTGTCCGTTGTGGTCTGCCATTTCTTTCGACTATTCAACGTTGGCAAGTACTCTTCCAGATGAGGTCAGTATAAGCTTGCGTTTGTCGGAAGAGCTTTCTATGATCAACAAATTGCTCTGCACCTGATAGATACGGTAAACAAAGGTTCTTGTTGCCAAGTAGGAAATGTTTTGAAGTAATAGCTTCTAAATCGGTAGCATCAGAACTCACCTGTGTCAGCGGTCTAGCATTCAACAAGACACATTGTGGTTGACAGAACATCTTCCCTGACTGATCGATTGCCCCGCACTGCATACATTGCAACTCCTCACCAGTTTTACCCACACTCCTCCAAAGTGTGGTGCTGCAGGTGGGTTGAACTTCCCAGATTTTCTTCAATTTGCCTCTTGTTCCATGCTGCTATATCCTCTAACGGTTCTTTTTCAGCTCCAACGAAGTTTGTCCCATTATAACTAATCATTTTGACCGGTTTGCCTCTTCAAGCAATGAATCACATAATTGCGTTCAGACAACAATCAGTGTCTTTTTTTGGTACAATCTCTATATGTACCGCACGTACAGTAAGGCATGTGAATAGAAAGCACCAACGCTTTTCGTTTCTTCGACCAATCTTTGCTGTGAAAGGTCCGAAATATTCTACGCACAGATTCAAGAACTGTTGATGCGACTAATCGTTCTTCAGGTAGATCTGCCATTACTGGAGCCTTTGTTTGGGCTCCTCCCTTTCGACATCTAATGCATTTGTTTTTGATCGATCTCAAATCATTTCGTACGCCTAGGATCCAGAGCTTCTGCTGAACTAAGTTTCTGACATGTTCAGTGCCTTCTTGATGACAAATCTTATATTCATTTCGCAAGAACAACTGAACTACATGGTGCTTCCAATGTAACAACATTGGATGCTTGGTCTCGAAGTTCAATTGACTTTTACCTATTCTGCCTTGAGCACGAATAAGTCCCTGCTGGTCTATGAATGGTGAAAACTGAAGAATTTTATTGTTTTTTGGAATTTCCTTTCCAGCCTTGAGAGACTTCATCTCTTCAGCAAACTGTTCTTGCTGCAGTAGCCTGAAGATGCTTGCTTGTGCAGCCTCTCTTTCTTCAACACTTAGTGTTTTTGTTGCCTGTTTGTGTTTTTTGAATACGCGCTTTACGTATGTTATGGTATTTGCTAGGCGGTTGAAATTGCTGAATCGTTCCCACTGAATCATCGGCATCTTCTCCTCAATCTTTGCTGAGAAGAACATTTGGCCGTTTTGTTCGTCTGAAGCATGTGTTAATTTCACCTGTTCAGGCCATTCGTTCTTTCGTTGCTTCAACCAGGCCGGCCCAGTGAGCCAATCGCTTCTCTTAAGTTCGTCAACATTGATCGCTCGTGTCCCGATGTCAGCTGGATTGTTAATACCACTCACATGATTCCACTGTGAAACATTAGTTGTATTCAAAATCTCAGCCACTCTGTTTGCAACAAACACTTATTGCTTACGGTGGGAGCTATGAATCCATTGCAGAACAATAGTGGAGTCTGTCCAAAAGTTACAACTGTGAATCTTTGTTTCGTGTTCTTTCACTATCTGTTCTTTAAGTCTCGCTGCCATCACTGCTGCTTGTAATTCCAAGCGTGGTATGGAAAGGTGTCGCATCGGTGCAACCCTGCACTTTCCGATTACAAATGTTAAGTCTGCTGAGTATTCTTTGGGCTTTGAACGTAGGTATGCCACTGCGCATATTGTGTCTTCAGATGCGTCGGCAAACACATGAAGTTCCCATTTGTCTTTGGCTGTGCTGAAGTATCTTCTAGCAATGCTGGTTGCTGCTACTTCTGGAAGCTGCGCTTTCCACTTCAGAAACTCTTCGTCTTCGTTTGGTTCCACTGAGTTGTCCCAATGTTGTCCATTTTCGGTCCAGATGCTCTTCAGGAGTCGTCTCATATGAACACTGAATGGTGCAAATAGTCCAAGAGGATCAAACACTGAAGAAACTAGAGATAAGATCTTCTTTTGGGTGATTGGGTTCTCAACTTCTTTGCTTGTACCTCTACAAACCTCTAGACTATCATCGGTAATCGTCCACTGAAGCCCAAGCAGGGATGAACCTTCCTTGCTGGGTTCTACTTCATCCTGCTTTGTGTGGTTGATAGATCTCAAATCCTCTGGGATTGCGTTGGTTACCACGTCGCTGTTGGTGATCCACTTCTTCAGTTCAGATGCTTGTTTTGAGAGAAGAAGTTGAAGTTGCTTGAGAACCTTGATTGCTTCTTCAGGTGTTTCGTTTGACTTGATGAAATCGTCCATGTATAAGTTTTTTTGGATTGTTTTTGCAGCAATTGGGAACTCGTCCTCGTTATCGATGGCTACTCGCTTCGTAGTTGGCACATGTTGGTAAACTCTTTGCTCCAAAAACATGACGTTGATACTCGTAAATTTGCACAGGTTCGTTCACTGTTGGTTGCCACATGAATCTCAAGCAGCTTTTATCTCGTTCAGGAACTTGCACTTGGAGAAACATTGATTCAATATCTGCGGTTAGGGCTATTGGCTCTTCTCGAAATCTAAATATTGTTCCAATCAGTCCGTGTAGTAGATCGGGTCCGGCTAACAACTTGTCATTTAGGCACATATCCTTGTATTTTGCTGCAGCGTTGCAAACACGGCAAATTTTACCGAGTTTGTTGGGGTTAAGTACTGGATGGTGTGGAAAATACCATTCCTTTCCGAAAGTGCCTTTGACTTCCGATTTACCAAGGATCGTCACAAACCCCTTTTCAACATCTGTATCAATTGACTGTTGATACAATTCTTCTATTTTGGGTCTCGTTGGAATCTTCTTTCCAGTGAGTGGAGCTGACCAAGGGCCGAGCCGTAGTTGTTTGGAAGATTGGGTTCTGGTTCACTCCAGAGCCTGCCCACTTCGTACCGCTCGCCTGTAAACTCTGTTGTGCTCCCTAAACACTTCTGTGCTTGCTGTTCTTTCTCTGATTGGCTTACAACGTTTATTTTGGAAGCATAAGTTTCTATTTCCCACCATGATTGGATATTTTCTGCCATTTTCACATCTTCTGTGGAGGCGAAATGACAAACATTTTGACTTTTCTTGCCTGTCATGGGACCACTGACTACCCATCCTAACTCTGTTAAACAGCGAAAGGCTCACTTCGTGTTCAATCTTATAGGACAATCTTATAGTTCAATGGACGTTGAATTTCGTAGGCATCTTGTCCAAATATGATGTCTACTTCCATCAGGTTGAATGTTCTGTTAGTGAGAACAGTCAGGTGTCTGAAGTTGTTCTTCAGTTCGTTTTAATCATATGTTGTGTTTTCCAACGAGATTGAGTGTTGTGCAAACGCTTCAATCGAAAGCACCCTTGAACGTAGTCCCTTTTTTGTGATAGGAACTTTCTCTGTCCTCAAATCTTACGTCCCATATATGCCAGCTATGTTCAAGGTAACGTCCGTGCCTTTGGCTTGGAGATGGTCCTTGACACTTTGATCGATGAATGATACTGTTGACCCACTATCGAGGAAAGCGTAGGTAGTCAACCTGTTACCACCACTCTGAACCGATACCGGAACTATTTGAAGAAAACTAGTAATTTCGTTACTCTGGTTGATTGTTGCTGCGCTTACATTAACTGCGTGACTACCCTCGTCCATTTGGTTTTCTGAGTGTAGTAGTATGTTGTGCCTTTTGGTACATCCATTTATACCGCACGGGTGGACTTTACAATCTTTGATTGCATACCCTTTCCCGAGACACCCATAACATAAGCGTTCTTTTTTCACTGCCGCATAGCGATCGGTGACATTCATACTCTTAAGTATTGGAAAGTTCCATATTTTATGAGTTTAATCTGCTAGTGGACATTTTTTGTTTTGCATTTGCTTTGTTTCGTTCGCAATCGAACTCTCACTAATATTTGACAATTTTGAGAATAGCTTTTCCTTGTTAGTGTTTTGTTGATCATCTTCCTTTCGTTCGCTCTTGGTTGATGGCATTCCTTCATGGACAAAACCCATTCGAGCTAACCATTTTTCAAGGAGAGTGAGATCGGGTCTACCTTCTCGACACTCGTCAACGAAGAAGAACCACTTTTCCTTCATGTTTGGGGGCAGTTTTTCAATTGCCACTTGCAGTGTTGAACTTGAGCTCAGGTCGCCTTCATAATTGTTTTGCTTCAGTACATTAACTAGGTTGCTAATTGTTATTGAGTAATTAATTACAGCCGTTGAGTCATGTATTCAATTTGGTTGTTGTTTGCGTAAAATGTTAAGCTATGCGTTGACAATTAGGTAAGGTCGCCCAAACTTCGGTCCCAGGAGTTCCCACGCTTGAGCGTAGAATTCTCCCGAATAGCCCATTTCTGATATAGCTGACATTGCTTTACCTGTCAACAAAGTTTTCAAGTGGCTCATTTTCTCTGAGTCAGGAGTATTGCAATGGTGAACCGTTGCTTTGAACATATTCGACCACTCCGTCTGCTCTAGGGGGTTTCCGTTGAATGAGCTCAACTTCAACTTAGGTAGTTGACTACTGCTGCTTGGTTTATTACGCTTAAACCTGTCTAATTCCCGGGCTGAGCTGACACGCTCTCCGCTTGGTGACCGTGACTTAAGTACACCTTCGCGACTGAAGCTTACCCTGGGATAATTGTTGTCGATCCTGGTTTTCGCACGGTCGAAACTATAATCGTGCAAGTTAGAGAACTTATCCGAAATATCGAGCCAACCGGAAACATCTTTGTTCCTCGGGGTTTTCCAAATGAATGGTGTTGTACTTCGAATACTGGGGGCTGCACTATCATCAGAATCCGAGGCTCTTGCGTCAAGAGCTTGTTTCTCCTATTCCGGTTTCAGTGCACCTTCTTCTTCAAAAAGTTGCATCTCCATTTCAAGCTCTTTTCTTTTTAATTCGAATTCAATTTTCTTCAACCTAATTTTGATGCAGTCTTTTTCTAAAGCCGCAGGTTTTTCTGCATTTTTAGCTCGTTTATCAGAGAAGGCCTTTGAATCATTGTCCTTGTTTGGGTTACCATTTTCAACAGTTCGTTGAGAAACTCCTGCAACAGACTGTGATTTCTTAGCGTTAGTTGGTTCTGCATCGCTTGTCAATTGAACAGTTTGATTCTGTTGATCTGTCGTGTTTGTTTCTCCGTGAATGTATGGTAACCAATTTGCGTTTAATGTTTGTATGAAATTTAGTTGTTCGGCTTCGTAACTTTCGACACATTCGGGATCACGAAGAATATTTGCTCGCTTCCGAAGAAGAATGCAAAGAGAGTCGTCAAGCGTCAGAAGCTGTTGATAGATGGTCTTGAGTCTGCTTGATCTATCGTTGTTTCTGATTAGCTCCTGGACCTCCTGAGTTTTTGCTTCGAGTTGTTTTTGGCAGTTGCTAATCTGTCTATGCAAAATGTCTATGCAAAGGAGTCACTTCGTTTGTTCTTTGGGACTGCAGATTGAATCTCTACAGTACTTTTGTTTATTTGCTTCAGTTAAACCTTGCTGTTCAACTTCTGATGCACTTTGCCTAATTGGCTTTGCATCGTTGAATTGCCTATTGAGTTTTGTTTTATTCGTTGATGCCTTTGTCACTTCACTTGTTGAGTTGGACAGCAGTTTATTCCACTGTCCGGGTCGGCGGACCAAATGTAACGGCTGCTGTCCTTGTGTTTCACAAAGAAAGTTTTACACCGCCCAGTTCGTTCTGAGTGGTTACAAAATCTGTCCGGATACTTCGTTTATGCAGTTTGCTTTTGTAACTGTATATCCGCTCTGCTGTACTTGCCGTTGCATTAACTAATTTATCTAACTTAATTTTGGATTTTTTCTCAAATGAACTGGGTCCACAGATTACACAATACGGGATCTCTATATGTATACCAGTTCAATAGTTTTGATTAAACAAATCTAAGGCAAAATTATATGCCTGATAAGTGTCATGAAAAATTGGTTTCTAACTTAATCCTAGTTGTGTGTGTTGCGATTTTCGCAGAGTACTCACGAGTTGAAGATTGGAAATCAGGACACCAAAAATTGAATTAACTGTTCGAGACGTTTTCGT
Organism: Convolutriloba macropyga; assembly: GCF_964194025.1. Lineage (NCBI taxonomy): Eukaryota > Metazoa > Xenacoelomorpha > Acoela > Convolutidae > Convolutriloba > Convolutriloba macropyga. The sequence goes on from NC_134481.1 coordinate 19,782,287, forward strand.
TACAAGACACAATATTAGATAGAATACTGCTCAAGACAAATTTTTGGTATCAAGACAGTATCAATTTAACAATTATCCTGCTCAAGTGTTTGGTTTTGGCAAGACGCAGTAACGAATATACTGCTCAAGACTATATTATTTCAACATTCTCATTGCTGAGTTTAAGTGCTAGCTCGACTTGCTAGGCTGACAAGACAAAATTGTGAGTTCTTATTTTTGTTCAGTTTGTTAACAATTTTTTGTGCTTACGTGGCATACGCGGCTGTTTTTGATTCGCTAAACACATTTTCTCGCTAGGGGTTGGATAATCCGGATAAAAATAGACACAGTAATAGTTTTCGTCCTTCGCAATTTTGTTATTCCTTAAGCTCAGCTCCAACACTCAATATTAATCCTAGCTAAACAAAGAAGATTTGATTATTTTCTCCATAATGTAGTCACGAGCATTTTCAATGAATAATTTAAACGAAAAAGCAGGAGGGAAAAGTTATATATTTTTAACGCGTCTGGCCAGGCCTCAGCGGCCCGTGGGACTTGATATGAATCTATCACAACCAAACGTGAGAAAACGCCCCAATCTATCACATCTGGCCCGTCCGCTAAAACTAAATTATCAGCGCTTTTTGAGACTTTGCGTTGATTACTTAATTTTGTCCATTTGGTGCAAAATTTCGGTGTCGTCAATTTGAAACGCCGTCCATCTGAAACGCACCCATGCTTGATCAAAAACTGTTATCGAAAGACCGCGCTTAAATACAAATTGCAGTTGAAAGTCCAAGCTTGACTTATTTCACAGATTTTCGGATGTTTTAGTTATAGTCAGTTTTTAACCCCATACCAGAATAATTTAAAGTCTTTTCTTTTCAATTACATGTGTTAGTTGTCAGTCTCTTAGTCAGTTTTTTGTGCCTTAGTGGCGAATCATTTTTTTCAATTGAGGTCAAGGTCAATTTTACTAAGTTGATAACAAAATTCAATCGGGACACAAAAATTAAAAGTTATCATATATGTTGCCCAAGTCTAGACCTCGACTTTAAATGAAAACACTTTAAATGGATGTTTATTTAATCATATTGGACCTCTCCAGTTTAATTATAAAGTCTTATCATAAGTCGAGGTCTAAACCCGTGAAGCCGCCGATTCAAAAGTGAAATTAAAAGTGGAGACTTAAAACTAGTCCGTGTTAATATATTTTTTGAAAAAGTAAATTTAGTATATTAACTTGAAAGGTTAAACATTCTTGTAGCAAAATAAAACAAACTTACTTCTGTCAAAAAATTATATATTTATATATTTATATATACATACATACATACATACATACATACATACATATATATATATATATATATATATATATATATATATATATATATATATATATATATATAAATTTAATTATGTTTTAAATTGGAATCATTTTTTGCAAACATCAATATCTACTCTTTCTTCCTAAAATAAAAACAACTCTTAAAAGGTCCCCTATTGGAAAAGAGAAACAACTTTAGATTAACAGCAAACTTAAAGTGGATTTGTGATCGATAACTCAGTCCACTCTTATACCAAATTTTTGTCGGTGGAAAAGGCTCAAAGCCTTGACCCAGGAGTGTCAACATATTTAATCAACCTGTGTATTTATGGTTTCCTTGTTGTTTCTCCTGTTTGTAAGTTGTGGCCGGAATGTCCTTAGTTTGCAGCAGGGTTATAATGGACATGAAAGCAGAGAATATACACATGGCCACAACTGCCAGTAGAATCACCAGATAGAGCACAAACTTCACCATCTTCACCGTTTTCTTCTTCTGCTGAGCTGGAGGGGTAGGGGTTGGATCATGGTACTCCTCATTGTACCCATTGGTCGACTGAAAATATTAAAAACTGTTTGTTTAAAAAATAAATAGCGATATAGATCTGGAGTTTCTTGGATAGATCGTTCCTTGCAACTTTTTTGATCCTCTTTTTTCGAACCCTTCCAACTGTTTTTGTGTGATATGCATTTAAAATAAGAAAATCGTTTCTTCTAAAATCAGTCTACGTAATCACAAAAGTGGAAGTCATGACATATGGGTGAATAAATGGATCTATTCTGTTTTGCCCCCCCAGTGTTTTTTATCACCCCCAGTTACAAATTATATGTTGTTATATAGCACGTTACTATGTAAGAAAATAGCACGTGCGCCTGGGAGTCATAAAAAATTTATGCTAACTAAGCTGGGGGGGGGGCGAAACAGAATAGATCCGAATAAATTTGTTTTAACATCACCAAAAACGAATTAAAAAAAGGTCGTCGTGTGATTTCTGACTAATCCGCTCAGATTCTAAAATTAGTCTGTCTATGATTATTCTGACTTAAAACAGGCGTTTTAAGGATTTTAGAGATGTTATTTCGAAAATTGTGCCAAAGTGGTTTTCTTCAACCTAGGTCAACTCAATATCAACTCACAACTAGCTTGTAAAATTCTAAATTTGACAGAGAATTCCAATGTGCAGATATAGTATTGTATTGTTGCTGCCGATATTATTGCCCCACAATTCTGGCATGTAATGTTTTCTTAGAAGAAAATATAAAGTATGAAAACTTATAGTTCTTAGAAGATTTCCTCAAAATAATGTCAAAGCTACAATAAAAACAAGACGGCTCGCGCGAGTCTATGCGTAGCACAAAATGTTCCAACATACATCTCAGGATTGCAAAAATAACCAATTATTTCTGTCAGAGAAACCGTTGAGAGTATCCGAAAGCAACTTATATGCATTGGTGAAAATTACTTGTATTGTTTTAACCAAATAATATGCCGTCTTTTTCAAGCAGACGAAAAACGAAAACTCTTCGTCACTTTCTAGAGACTTAACTGCAGTGCGATTTGAAATATACAGACATGTAAAACCCATACAAACCATCACACACAAAAGATATTACACAATTATCCCCAACACTAAAAAAAACTTTTAAATTTTTCTTTTTATTAGTTGGCAATACTCAAAATTCACCATTGTTCATTTATGTTTTCTGTATTTTGTCTTTTTTTTCTAAAAACACGATATGAAAGTTAAGGGCAATTATAATATTGAATTTAATTTTGACTCTTAAGTTTGAAATGCAACTTTTGAAGATTTTCAAAAAGTTTTCTTTTTCAATTTTAAAACGTCACGAGCAAAATCTGACATTTATTTTTTTGGAACCTCTCAGATGTGTCATCAGCAAAATTTGAAAAAATTGAGTTTTAGTCTTACTTAAAGACGCATTTTTTAACAATTATGAGGTAGTTTCTCCAAATTTTCATGGTTTCTGAAAATTTTGCACTCTGCCTCGATTTGCGTGCAAATTTTAAAGTAACTAAGTCGCTAAGACGAATTCTTTTTTTTCTCCCTTTCACGCATACCTTGGCCTTTGCAAACACAGATACACATCTATACACAACACAAGCGCGCACCTACCTATAAATAAAAACCTTGAAACCGAAAAAACGATATCAATTTTTTTGGCATATCTTCTTTGCTAAAGGTACCTCACCGTTCATTTATGCCGTTATTGTTTTTTTTGGAAAATTTGGTGTGAAGTTCTTGGTGCTATTGTATCGGAAATTTTGATATTGACACTCGGACCTGAAATGAACTTTTTGAAGTTTTTGAAATCTTTTGTAATTTTTGATGTCTTACGATTATAATGGGGCAATTAACATTCCATAATCTCAAAAATATGGTATGAGTGAGGTTTAAAAAAGAGGTTTGGAATTACACACAATTGAATCGGCAATTTGTAGCAAATAATTTGTAGTTTTTGTAACATTTCTTTCTTTCTGACAGTTTGCGCAGTCTGTCTTTATTTGTGTCTATCATTTGAAGGAACTATATATCCCACATTAACTTTTTCTTTTCTCCCTCTCTTAAAATACAAAACAAACATTAAAAACTGCTCAATCTTAAAAACACCCATACACGCGCTCGAACAAAAATACAAATAAAAACTTCACTAAAAAACTACTGAAAATTTTGGCATCTTGACCTTACTCAAATTTCGTTATCTTTTATATAAGGTTTGACTGTTTGTCTGAAATTCTAGGTGTGGTTTTTTTGAAAAATATTTGAAGTGTTACTTCAATTTGGATGTTTCATGATTATAGGGAACAGTTAATTTTTCAAAATCTCTTAGACGTCTTGTCAGCATGATTTTAAAAAAAGCCTCAGATATGAAAATACTAAAATCCGCACTTGAAGGCAACTACTATGTCATTTTTTCTAATAATTCATGACTTCCAAGAGTTTTTGCTCTCTGCAGCTGTTTTTGTCTAACTTTCAAAGGAACTGTCTCTCTCGCGTTAACTCTCATCTTTCTCTCTCTTGCCCACATACTATTTAAATTGACAATACGCACACCCATACATACACCCACAGAGGTGCACACGCACACACAAACACACGCACACAAACAACTACAAACCTTGCCATGCAAAAGCAAAGAAATTTAAAATTTTCTTTTCGACAGCTGATCTTTACTCATTGTTCTTCAGAGTTCAATCGTTCAATCGTGTTTTTCTGGAAATCTATGTGAGGACTTCTTGAGACAATGTTATCGGTAATCAAAAAACTGAAACAAAATGAGCTTTCTGAATTAATTTTTTTGATCTTTCAAGAGCATAATGGCGATATTAACTCTCATTAATCTCACAAATGTGCTATCATTGAGACTTAAAAACAGAATTGTGGTTGTATACACAATTGAGGCTTTTTTGTAGCAAACACTATGCATTTTTTCTTATTGTTTTCTTTCTGACAGTTTGTGCTTCGATTTGTGTCCGATATCTGACAGAACTATTTCTCATAGTCTAACTCTCCTTTTCTTTCTCTCTCATACACACACTGCAAACATGAGAAGCACTGCAATCACATCCATAAATACATTCACAAAATTGCGCGCCCTCAAATACATCTGCAAACCTTACCACCAAAAAAACTATCAAAAATGTTCATTTTGGCATTTTATCATTACTCAAATTTTGTTATCGTTTTTATAAGTATTGTTGCTGCCGATAGTATTGTCCCACAATTCTGTCATGTAATGTTTTCTTAGAAGAAAATATAAAGTATGAAAACTTATAGTTCTTAGAAGATTTCCTCAAAATAATGTCAAGCCTACAATAAAAACAAGACGGCTCGCTCGAGTCTATGCGTAGCACAGAATGTTCCAACATACATCTCAGGATTGCAAAAACAATCAATTATTTCTGTCAGAGAAACCGTTGAGAGTATCCGAAAGCAACTTATATGCATTGGTGAAAATTACTTGTATTGTTTTAACCAAATAATATGCCGTCTTTTTCAAGCAGACGAAAAACGAAAACTCTTTGTCAATTTTTAGAGACTTAATTGCAGTGCGATTTGAAATACACAGACATGTAAAACCCATACAAACCATCATACACAAAAGATATTACACAATTATCCCCAACACTAAAAAAAAATTTAAATTTTTCTTTTTAACAATTGGCAATACTCAAAGTTCACCATTGTTCATTTATCTTTTCTGTACTTTGTCTTTTTGTCTAAAAACACGATATGAAAGTTAAGGGCAATTATAGTATTGAATTTAATTTTGACTCAACTTTTGAAGTTTTCCAAAAAGTGTTTTTTTTTTCAATTTTAAAACGTCACGAGCAAAATCTGACATTTATTTTTTTGGATCCTCTCAGACGTGTCATCAGCAAAATTTGAAAAAAAATTGAGTTTTAGTCTTACTTAAAGACGCTTTTTGTGACAATTATGAGGTAGTTTCTCCAAATTTTCATGGTTTCTGAAAAATTTGCACTCTGCCTCGATTTGTGTGCAAATTTTAAAGTAATTCAGTCGCTCCGACGAATTCTCTTTTTTCTCCCTTTCACACTTACCTTGGCCATTGCAAACACAGATACACATCTATACACAACACAAGCGTGCACCTACCTATAAATAAAAACCTTGAAACCGAAAAAACGATATCAATTTTTTTGGCATATCTTCTTTGCTAAAGGTACCTCACCGTTCATTTATGCCGTTATTGTTTTTTTGGAAAACTTGGTGTGAAGTTCTTGGTGCTAATGTATCGGCAATTTTGATATTGACACTCAGACTTGAAATGAACTTTTTGAAGTTTTGAAACTTTTGTAATTTTTGATGTCTTACGATTATAATGGGGCAATTAACTTTCCATAATCTCAAAAATGTGGTATGAGTGAGGTTTAAAAAAAGAGGTTTGGAATTACACACAATTGAATGGGCAATTTGTAGCAAATAATTTGTAGTTTTTGTAACATTTCTTTCTTTCTGACAGTTTGCGCAGTCTGTCTTTATTTGTGTCTATCATCTGAAGGAACTACATATCCCACATTAACTTTTTCTTTTCTCCCTCTCTTAAAATACAAAACAAACATTAAAAACTGCTCAATCATAAGTACACCCATACACGCGCTCGAACAAAAATACAAATAAATACTTCACTAAAAAACTGCTGAATATTTTGGAATCTTGACCTTACTCAAATTTCGTTATCTTTTATATAAGGTTTGACTGTTTTGTCTGAAATACTAGGTGTGGTTTTTTTGAAAAATTTTTTAAACTGTTTCGTCAATTTTGATGTTTCATGATTATAGGGAACAGTTAATTTTTCAAAATCTCTTAGACGTCTTGTCAGCATGATTTTAAAAAAAGCCTCAGCATTGAAAATACTAAAATCCGCACTTGAAGGCAACTACTATGTCATTTTTTCTAATAATTCATGACTTCCAAGCGTTTTTGCTCTCTGCAGCTGTTTTTGTCTAACTTTCAAAGGAACTGTTTCTCTCGCGTTAACTCTCATCTTTCTCTCTCTTCCCCACATACCTTTTAATTTGACAATACGCACACCCATACATTCACCCACAGAGGTGCACACGCACACACAAACACACGCACACAACCAACTACAAACCTTGCCATCCAAAAGCAAAGAATTTTTTAATTTTCTTTTCGACAGCTGATCTTTACTCATTGGTCTTCAGAGTTCAATCGTTCAATCGTGTTTTTCTGGAAATCTAGGTGAGGACTTCTTGAGACAATGTTATCGGTAATAAAAAAACTGAAACAAAATGAGCTTTCTGAATTAAATTTTTTTTGATCTTTCAAGAGCATAATGGCGATATTAATTCTCAATAATCTCACAAATGTGCTATCATTGAGACTTAAAAACAGAATTGTGGTTGTACACACAATTGAGGCTTTTTTGTAGCAAACACTATGCAATTTTTCTAATTGTTTTCTTTCTGACAGTTTGTGCACTCTGCTTCGATTTGTGTCCAATATCTGACAGAACTATCTCTCATAGTCTAACTCTCCCTTTCTTTCTCTCTCATACAAACACTGCAAATATAAGAAGTTCACATCCATAAAAACATTCACAAAATTGCGCGCCCTCAAATACATCTGCAAACCTCACCACCAAAAAAACTATCAAAAATCTTCTTTTTGGCATTTTATCATTACTCAAATTTCGTTATCGTTTTTATGAGTTTTGATTGTTTCGTCTGAAAATACAGGTTTGGTTTTCTTTGAAAAGTTTTCGAAGTATTTTGTCTCTTTTGATGTTTCATGAGCACAGGGGGAGAATTATTTTCTCTAAGTCTCGCAAACCTCTTATCAACGAGATTTAAAACAAAGAATCTCTGCCATAAACATATTAAAAGCCGCAATTTACCTTATTTACTAAGTAAATGTTCTATTTTTTTGTTTCAGAGAGTTTTCTCTATCTATTTATCCATTTTTGTCTAACGTTTAATCAAACAATTTCTCTTGGAATAACTATTTTGTTCTCAATCTTTCACACATAACACTAAGTGACAATATGCACGCCCACACATACACTCACACAGGCAGGCAGACACTCACAAATACAGGCGCTCAACTGAATATAAACCTTGCCAATATAAAAGTCATTTTCTTGTCATCTATTTTTTACTCAACGTTCGTCACCGTTCAATTGTGTTTCGGATATTTTTCTGAAAGTTTAGGTCTGGATATCTTGAGAAAATAGTACTGGTATTTTTGAAATCATATTTAAACCCGAAAATGAGCCTTTTGAATTATTCTGAAGCGTTATGTCTTTTTCGATGTTTAACGAGCATAATGTGACAATTAAATTAGAAATGAACTTTTCGAATTATTTCGAAATTTTCTGATATTTTTGATGTTTCAAGAAAATAGTCTGCCTGTTTTTCATAGACTGCGCAGGTGCGATAAAAACTAGATGTATTGAGCTTTTGTAGAAATTTTTTAATATAATTTTTCAATCTTTTTTAACTTGTGTGACAGTTTTTGCACTTTGCCTCCAGTGTTTTTAACTTGAAAAGAAACGATGAAGGCTGTTCGCAAACTCTTTCAAATAGTAGCTCTGGAGAAAATTGTTAATCAGTAAATTAGGTTTTTTGTTTTGGTCTTTTATTTTTTTAAGTAAAGTTTTTTAAAAAAAAAACAGGAAACTTTCAAAATTTTTGTGAAAACTGAAAAAGAGTAGAAAATTTCTTCTTTTCTCAGAAGAAATTTTCTTTTTTTATGAGGGGGTTTCATAATCTGTCAGCGATTAGCTTTATCTTTTTACAAAAAAGCATGAGGACTGGAAAAGATTAGTTTTCATATCAATTTCAAAATACAGAGTAGTAAAAAATAATGTTCTAATTTTAAAAAATATATATGCAAACAATTGTATTTGGAGATTAGTAAACGCTCTAAATATCAATTGACAATGTATTGTGTCATACTAGAGAACGGGAGCTCAAACTATTGGCTCTGACATTGTAAAGAAAACATCTAAAAAAGTTTTCGTTCTTTTTTTTCAAAAATGATAATGCTCGATTTACTGTTCGTTCAATGATACTATTATTTTATATTTTCCAGGTTTTGAAAATACTCAAACCGTTAGTTCTGATAAATTGACATTCCTTAGCTAGACGTTTGAACAGATTACATTTTTCTGCTAATAGTTATATATTTACGATGTTGAGTTTACCATTTTGCGAACTCTAAAATGTCTGAAGTCGTAATTTGAAAAATAATTTTTCGTGGGAGAGAATTAAATGGCCTATACAATAGTTTTTATCCCGAAAAAGAAAGAGACTGCTATAAATGTTTTATAACTTTAAAAAAACAAAATTATTTAATTCCTTTGAAAATTTTTGGTAAAATGGTTTAACTTGTTAATTTTTCTGCTTGAAACTGTTTCATTTTATTGAAAGTTCGCCATTTAACCTGACTAATTTTTCACTAATTTTTCTACAAAAGTTTTTCTTTGTTTTTTTCTTAAGTCTGATTGCGATCTGTGAAACCCATTCACTCCAACCACCCACCCAGCCGCGCGCGCACCCCCCCCCCCCCCCCCCCCCCTTAGCAAAGCGATCTTTTCTCTCTATGTGAACTAAAAGTAAAAATTTGACTGAAGAAAAAAAGCCAGCCTCGCATATGTATTCCCCGTTTTTGAAAAAATGTTAGAACAATTTGTTTTTTGTTTTCTAGTTGTAATCGTTTTTCAGCTTTTTTGAGCTAACAAATAACAGCCATATCATTCTATTGTGTCTACACAAACTCTACAATTTCTTCTGAAGCAAAATACTTTGAAAAGTTTTGTAAACTTCACTTGTTTTTGAAATTTGAGAGCAAGAAAAGTAATCTTAATAATTGAAACTCTTATGACAACGTATGAGATTCACTTTTTAACTACCTGGTTCGAGACCGAATGGTTAACTTGTAAGAATTTGGAAGCTTCTTGCAAAAGATGGTTAACCTGTAAGATTATGTGCAAGTTTCTTGTAAAAGATGGTTAACTTATAAGAACTTGTAAGTCGAATGGTTAACTTGTAAGAACTTGTAAGTCGAATGGTTAACTTGTAAGAATTTGCAAGGTGAATGGCTATCTTGTCAGTTTCTTGCAAATTCGTTCGGGTCGAGCACAACTCTCATTGGTTAATTCATTTTAACATTCAGTCGTTAACCGTAGAAAGCGCGTGGGAGTTAGTTGCTCAGTTTGGATAACATAATAAAATTCGACCTAAGTAGACAAAATGGTTACTTTTTGAATTTTATCAATTCACGAGAGTTCCTTTTGCAATTCCATTAAAAAACTGTAGATCTCAATTAGCTTCTTCGCGTTTTCAAAAATGTTCCCAAAATATTGACTTTGATTGAATTTTCAAATTCATATGTCAGTATTTTCTCAAAATAATTTAGTGGCCCTTCATTTTTATATCCTTTTTTATAATTTAGTTCACACTTTTCCAGATTTTGTTTTTTCCAAACATCCATTTACAATAATGTGTTGCAACATTTTATTTACGGTTTAGTGCGTATGTGTGTGTATATATGTGTGTGTGTGCGTGTGCGTGTGTGTGTGTGTATGTATGTGTGTATGTGAGTGTATTTGTGTGTGCGTGTATGTGTGCGTGCGCGCGCGTGTGTACGTGCGTGGTGTGTGTGTGTGTGTGAGTATGGTGTGTGTGCGAATGGTTAACTTGTAAGTAATTTGTATGTCGATTGGTTAACTTTTAAGAACCTTGCAAGTCGAATGGTTAACTTGTAAGAACTTACAAGTTTTTGGAAGAAATACTTGAAATGCGATGCATCGCCTTGTAAGTTTTTGCTAGAAACTTGCAAGTTCTTACAAGATAACCATTCGGTCTCGACCCGGGTAAGGCACGAGCACTCAAATAAAAGGGTCAATTCGTTAAATATTTGACAAGATTTTTTATATGTAAATTTTTAGATTTGAAGCTGGTCAATCTCTTCACGAAATGAATGAGATTAGCGGGGAAAAGATATAGTAAATTCGTAAATTGGCAGATTTTCTTGGTGGCACGACATACGCAACTCTTTGTTGCTACAATGTCAGGAGAACACATAGTTTAGGAACAGGTCTTTAGATGCTAATAACTGATATTTATATTTGTTCCATGCACAAAATGACAACATCAAGAGATACAACCAATAGCCCCCGATGATTTGAGATTGAATCCATTGAGCTTGAGTTACATTTTTCTGAACTCTTGTGCCAAGTTTTAGTTTAATAAAACAGCCTCTTGTCGAGTGTGAGCCCACAGGATGAAAAACTGTACCAGCCAAAATTGTGTACCGGAATTTCACTGTGTTCTCTGCTCAATTCTAAAGAAGTCCTTTGCAACTGCTGCAGTGCATCCAGTTTCAGTAAAAATATGCGCCGTTTTTCTTTGGGTGAAAATATGCGCTGTTTTTTAGTTTAAAAACAAATTAAATTGAATTAACATTTAATTTGCGTAGCAAGTCGTAACCACTCAGCTAAATGGGTTTTGTGGTAATTGCCTGCAAACTAGCTTATATATAAAAAGTGTGTTTACTACAATAGTAATTAGAAGTTATAAGCTACAAAAGTATGACATTACTCTGCTCAGACTTATTTTTTGGGTATGAATAATTGTCAGACTGTACAGGATAAGTTTAGCCTGGGCTAACTCCATGGTCTCAATATAATCATAATGAAGAAGAACTGCGCATTAAAAAACTTAAAATATTCTGGAGAAGCAATGTTTCAGAACTGAATTAAGTTTTTGCACTTGAGATGTGCTGTTTCAGCGCTGAAATGCTCAGAGACCAAAGTCCGGGACGCTCGCTTTATTTTTTTCAAGTAATTATGTTTAAGCTTTGTTTGACTTAAGTTGCGAGCAAGCTGTTTTTGAATTTGTTTGGTACAGCAAAAAAACTCGAAATTCAGAATTGCTACCAAGAAACCAAAGATTGTTCACAGAAACAGTTTTTACGTCCGATGCCTCTCTCCGTCTCATTAAGTTCTGGATATGTCTAAGAAACTAAAAATCGAAACCAGTAAAGACCATTCGCATTGAAACAGGGTTAAGTATGACTCTCGATATATTTCTGAGCCCATCTCCATCGAGTCAAATGCATCCTTGTAGTTGTATGGTCGACATCTTTAAATAAAACTTTAGCACGCTGAAACCTCCTCAACATAGGCATTGAAAATCTTTCTAAAATTTAAAAAAAAATTTTTTTTGAATCATTTGTGGCTTTGTTGAAAAACGTTTTTGTTTTTTTTTTGTGGAATTATAGCTCATTTCAATATAGTATGTTCGGTTTCAGACATAAGAAATTTTCGTTCGTTTTCTATAAGAAATTTTGATTTTTCTGTTCATAATTTTGTCAAACGTCATCATAGCAACCTTTTTGCAGCAATTTCAAACGTACTTCTTAGAGAAAAATTCAGAAAGATTATGCATAATTGTTGAAAATTTTTCCTCAGCACCGTTCGCAAAATTAATGGAACGATTATAAATTTTTTTGTTATTTTTGAATTCGAAATTGTATTATTGTTTTTGAATATTGATGCGAATTCTGTTGATTAACTCACTTTCACATAGTTTTGACATATTCTCTCGTAGTGTACAAGCAAAGTTTTTGACGGTTGGTTACCTCTTAAACTGAAGATTTATGTTTAAAAACCAAATATTTCTCAACTAGAGTTTAATAGATGACACTAGAGTAAAACAAACTTTTTGATTCGTTATTTCCTGAGCTAGCGTGCAGCAAGTGAAATTATTAATTCTTCACATTGATTTTTAAAATTCTGGACCAAAGATACTTATAAGAACTCCCATTTTCAACGGTATCACTTGGTAGTTCACGAAACACTATCAACGTCCCCACCAAGTTGAAATGGAAAACATTTTGGCTTTGGTGCGGAAGGAGATGACGGCGCCTGACCCAATGCTAACAGATTTGTAATAAACTATAAAGTTATGTGCAATTATTTTCTTACAAAACTATTGATGAACCTTTTTGAAAGTTTTTCTGCATTGAAGAACATCAGCTCACAATCTCGTCATCTCATTCGCACAGTAGCGTTGAATGCAGAGATTTTTTTAACTTCAAATCTTCAGAATTTTTTTTCAAATCTTTTTTTAAGATTTGAATAGATTGATTTGAACACTCTGTTCTAGTTTTCAATCTAGAATTTAATCTAGTTATCCTTATTGATGGGAACTATAGTCATTAGCAGCGCTTATCTTATAAGTTGACGAATTAATTCTGTATGATCTCATGAGAAACTTATGAAGTGTATGCTAATATTGTAAGATCGTAAAACATTCGTAATAATTTTATAAGATCGTACGAGATATGCAATTTTCAATTAGTATATTGCTTAGCGGAAGTTGATTATTTAGTCAAAGTTGCAGAACGCACCGCATCATTTCTTAAATTTTTTGTATTTGCCGAAAATTTTAAAACCCTTTTCTTAAAATTAACCGCTTTTCTTCTACGCGCAGGATTGCTTCAATGTTGCATAATTATTAGACAATTTGTCTGTTGGCAATAACAATTTTACTATCCTTGAAGTGTAAAAAACGTTTATCGATTTTCCTAAATTATGACTGAATTGTTTGTTGTTAAATGTCGTCATGCCTTAATTGCAATCAAAGTAATTTCAAAAAGAGAGCAAGAACTTGATTAAAATGTATTTAATCAGTCAGATTCAGTAAAAGTGTTAAATTTTCTAAATTACGGTACAGTTGATCACTTTCATAGCACACAAGTGGTTATATTGATTAGATTTTCAGAAGTACGATTAACAGTGAACTCAAATGAGGCTCCTACCAAGCACTTAAATTGATTAAACAGAACAAAAGTCACAAAAAAATATTAAATTCACTCAAGTTATTCTTCTCAGCCAATTGAGCGAAAGCCACTTGAAGGTCTTCTCAGCATTCAGAAATTCACGCACTCTAAGATATTACAGAAACTAAAGTTATAAGCGCTAATAAAATTTTTGCTTGAACGAATACAAAACCCTCGTGGGATTGCATCCACTATGAAAAATTCATGCTGTTTCCAAGCTTGATGTTGGAATGTTGGCCGTTGAATACTTCGAGCTGAGGATATTAGAAATAAATTATAGTTCACGTGGTTCTCAATTAATGACAATATAAACTTTTTTGTCTATTCATGAAAATTTGCAGGTAAGGAGCACCAACTCACAATGTACGTCAATGACTGCAGAGTCATAAGCATTGGGACATGGACAATACCATGAATGCTTGCACCTATGAGAACTTTTATTTCATCGTCGAGAAACAAACATATTTTAACACCTCAAACACATTTCTCTTCTAACATATTGAAGCATATTGTAATTAAGTGGATTTGATAGAAAAAAGACGGAGAAAAGTTTTCCGATTATTCTATTGTCAATTTAAAGCACTAGTGGTAACCTCTCTATAAAATTTTTAGAAAAAAATTATGGAATGCAATTGAAGTTACATAGACTTCGAAGGTAATTTATTCCTTAATTCAACTCTCCTAGATACCACCTGTACACACTTTAACTTACCTGCAATTTTTGGTAAGATACCTCTTGTTAATGCGTAAATAAAAGTGCAGCGAAGAATGAAAGCGAGAAATCAACAATCTATCCTGCGAGAAAGTATTACGTAATTTTCCTAACCATATTAGCCTTACAAGACTAGAATGCGCACAAAATGCGTTCTATTTCACGTAGAGAGCTCAGAAAAATTTTGTTTAACATAATTTCCGTTGGACCTACTAATATACCAAATCGATTGCGCTCGTTTTAGGCTGAATATTTTTATGTTTCAAAACCTTCTCGGTGATCAATCTTAGACTAAGACTTGCCAAAAAAATTTTGATGCATTGTGATTGATGTTACGTTACATACGTCATATACAGTTGACTTTATTGCGGCTTACTTATCGACTAAAACAATATTCCGACAGACTGTTTTCAGCTGTACAATTTTTACAGGAAAAAACTTGATATTTCTGCCTGCAATTTGCTTGTAAAACTTGCAGGTGAATGCATCCTAGGTAAATTAGATTTATAAGTTTTTGTGGGTAATTGTAGGGCGTTTTTACTTTTTACGCGCAATTACGCTCAATACTAAAATTGAAACTTGAGCAGGGCACTTTTAGAGAGCTTGAAAGTCCCCAGGGATTTTCAATTTTGACATAATGATTTGAAAAAAAATCTTTGAAAAAGTTTCAACGGTTTTTGGAGAATTAACAATACCAAACAACATATTATTTATTGTTTCGAAAAGCTTGAAACAGAGAAAACTATTTTTCGATATCAAGTTACAAAAATTAAGTGACGTGACATCGCTGCAGTTGTTTCTTATCTACAACACTATGAATGAATTTTTGTTTGTATATGTAGGTTTGTGTATGTTTGTATATGTAAGTTTGTGCTAGTTTGTAGAAATCCAACATACCAGGAATGCATTGGTTGAAGTTTTATGGACCGTAAATACATTCTACTGGTTAAATTTAGTCTAAGTTGGATTAGGGCCTATCCACCAAAGACCTTGCTACTAAAATTACAGTTATAAATCTAGGAGCGCAGTATAAAAGCAAAAACCTTCTTGCAAAAATTACGTAACATCGAAATGTAGATTTATTTTGAAAACGTTTGCTTTTTGTTACGTTTTTGTTTCTTGTCATTTACCTAAGGAAGAGTATTTCTACTGAAATTAAAAAAAACTGCGCAAAAATTTGTGGCCTAAGCAAAGGTTAGACATTAGGAAATATTTTTGTTGTGAATTTTGAAAATGTCAACTGAAATATCATTCTGAAGATTCGAACGAAATTTTGAGTTTGTAAATAAAATTGATAATAAAACCTTCCAAATTTTGGCGAACTTTTGTGTGTGATATCAGTGTTCTATCAACAATCTCATAATGCTATTAAATAAAGAGAATCTCCATCAAGTCAATTATTTAGTTATTATCAAAGCCCACCCTCTGGACGACAACAATTAACCGACGCGTGTAAAATTTTATCCACTGGAAAATCGTTCATTGAAGTTAGAATTGATATTTGGGAATATTAAGATTAATTCGATCACGACCCTCCGTTATTGTTATATTAAACATTAATTTATCCGACCCCTCTTGAGGGGGGAGTAACATTATACTCAACTGGTTTTTTTTGTTTAAATTTTGACCGATCGATATATTCATCGTATGGATTTATGAGTGGTATCATTAAATAGCGCGTCCAGCGTAGAATATAGAATTAAAAAGATTTTTGAATATCATTTTCTAGATTGAATTATCGCGCTTTAATTTTTTTGTGAAAATTAGGCCGCTTTGCTTTATTTTTATTCACATTTTCCGGAATTTTTGCCTAAAATTCAGTCAAATTTGCCAAAAAAATGTTAAAATTGTTGACAGAAGTGCTGTTGGTTTTTCAGGACAAAAAAGAATTGTTGATTTTCTTAATTTAATTTTTTCGCAAAAACTTTAGCCAAAATTTTCAAAATTCAGCCTTTTTCATCAAAAATTGCCCGAATTAGGCTTATTTAGTACATTTTTCTTAAATTTATATTACATATATTAATATATTATTTATATTAACTTACACATATGACAATTAACTATCACAATCATTGCAAACTGAAAAAGGAGATAGGCCAACTCCCATTTCGATTGAGAGTATTCTGGAATTAAAAGTTTGTGGTTTCCTGCTAACTTTATTCTATGATTATCAAAAAGGCAGCATTTATTTCTGGTATTTTAACTAACAAATTATCTAGATCCCTTACTTTGGAATCAATTGAGTGTTTTTAGTGGACAAACAGCAAAAGCAAGCTTGATATTAGTCCAATCTTGGATTCTTACAATCCAAAAATAGTTCGGATTGTATCAGTCGGTCTTTTTTAAAAAAAAATCGATATTTTTTGTGTTTATCAATAAAACAAGACTTGAAGCCAAAGCTTAGTGTTTTTAGGTCCAATTGGCTTCATAAGTACTTCTAAGTTATTGTATCTAGCTTCCTCACTCGAAAAATTTTGATCGTTTTGACATTTAAAAATGTTTTATTATTAAATAAACGTTGTCTTATTGGACATTGCTTTTGTTATTTTCCTAATTTGGACTCTTGTAGCTTAGTGTCAGTAAACAAAGATTGCTTCTAATTCCTTTTTGTCTACTTTTTTGCGCTTTAATTTGTGGTTTTCCAGCTTTGATACTACTAGGTTTAAAATTTTTTTTTACTTTTAGGAATAGGCCCATCATTCATGTTTTTTTTTCGTTATGTCACATTATCACATAAATGAAAGTTCACAAATTACATTATTGGCGATCATTAGTGTATAATTAATAATCTTTAAAGGCATGGATAATAGTTTTATCGGCTTCGACACCCATTTCTCGAAGAATTTGATTGAATTTTTTTACAATTCTTTTAACTGTCATTTTTAATTTGTCTTTTTGTCGTATGAAGTATCCTGGATTTTGACAGATCTCATTGGATTTTTGGAGGGGAAAATGAGCCTACATTCTGATTTGAGCAGATAGCTGATGGCGTTCATGCCTATGAAACAATTGATTTCAAAAACAAAAAAAAAATCAAACTTTTGTTCATTTTGTGTCTATTTGTTTCCTAGTCTCGTTTATTACAGGTCACATAAGACATTTTTGTCGCAAAAAGAAGGCGCAAGTGTACAAATCCTAGTAGGAATTTACAGGCGTCGATACAGGTTCTTCGCAAAAAAAAGTAAATCATTTTCTGATTTTTGTCCAGAATTGACGCTGTTTTTGTAGACGCAAGACATATTCTGAAAAATTACAGGTCTCAAGGGCTTCCTTCGGGCGAACAAAAAACTCATTTAATTATTTCATTTTGCAGGTAATGACTTTCATGACTTTGAAAACAACCGATTTCGATAAATACGAAAGTATCACTTAATTTTTTCCTATTTTTCTCATTTTGTAGCCTTAATACCTATTCGCATTACAGATAAATCGCATACCCTATTATTGGCGTTCTGGTAAAACCCAATAGAGGATATTTTCAGGGGCAATATATGCTTTTAATGCTTCGAGAGCGTTTTCTCGCAAGTTTTAGTTGAATGTTTGTTTGTTGTCTCTATTTGTTGTCCTTTTTGTAACCTCATGAAAAATTGAATAATGACAGGTCTTAATGACTTTCTATAGAGGCGTAGCTGATCAAAAATATGTTGGGTGTTTCCATTTGCTATCTTATGGTTTACATTACTTTAAACTGTTTTCAAAAACTTAAGCCGATTTTTTAACTTTTCTGTTTTTTGTTACTTTTTGTCTAATTGTTTCCGAGCCTTAATTTGGAGCAGTCCCATATCTTTTCTAGTGAACTATTAGTTGTTTTGTTGAGTTGCAGTTTTAAATGACGCTAATTTGACCGTGCTAATAAGTTTTTTTAATGGACATTAAATTTTATTTAATGTTTGTTGTTATTGTTGTTTGATTATGTTGTTCGTCTTGACTTTTTTCTTAATAATGGTTGATTTCATCAATACGGCAGTTTTTACTCAATTGAGTTATCTGCGTTGGAGGCAGTCTATATTTTTATACACATTTTTTTTTGAAAAATACTTGTTTATTTGGTGGTTTTCTATCTGTTCCTCATTTGGTAGGCATTTATGCCAAAAATGCGGATGAGCGTGGTCGGAACTTTATGTGCAAATACACATAACCGAGCCTTCGTGTATGGTATATATAAATTGTAATGGATAATTAATGAGCTTTTAAATCGACTGAAATGTTAACGTCAAACTAACTTGATCTGCCTGAAAAAGGAGACTCGTCGCCGTCGTAGGTCTACTTCTCAGTTGTGATCGACCACTTTGACCTCTTTGACCTTCAACTCCCTCGTCTCTATGACCTCTATCATCTTCAATTTCTCCATCGTCCTCATTTATATTGTCATTATCAATAAAGTTGTCTTCAAATCCTGGGTTTTCGTCATCAGGGTCGTTGAGTTGATCCTGAGGCGGATCTTCCATCATCATATCGTTATCATCGTCCAAACTTCGAGGCATCTTTGAGTTTCTCTTTTTGCTGTTTTGTTATGATAACGCTTGCCTAGCTTTTCTAATTAATAAGGAGATGAATGCCTCAAAAAACTTTGTTTCCACAACTTTTTGATAAAGGTCACTAAATCTTGAAGATGTTGATTGTTTGATGAAAAAAATTTGTTCTGATGAAAAATATGTATTGATTAAATTCACCTCAGTGAAATATTGCATATGACAGTGAAAGTTTTTCAACCGAGCGAAAATAATGTTTTTTGTCTATATATACGTTTGTATGTTTAAAAGACAAAATAACGCAAAAATCACCAGCCAACTTGAGCAAAAGCACTTTTTCAAAACACACGACACTTTGTTTGCACTCCATGCATTATTGAAAAGAGTCCATTGTTGAAAATGTGAGTTTTCCATAGAAACCGAGGAAAAATTTGGACACCTGGAAAATAAATTGCTGCTCTCAAAATTTACAAATAAATAGATAATACCGACGTTATACGGAATATGAGGTATTTTAAAATGATAAGATTACAGTAGTTCGAATTTCCATTCTCATCTTATTTCTACACTCCAATAGGACAAACTATAATTGATATGCTGGATGTTTGATTCGAGTGTTGTAAATGGATCGGTTGCAAACTTAAGGAGGAGGAACATATTTAATTTTTGTGTTAGTTTTGACATATTGTTTTGTTCTTAGTTAGCTTTGCAGTGTTTTGACCCGGGTTAAGGATTGGATTCGGATCTATACCAAAAGCAGCTGTAAAAAACCAACTGTGCCTAAATCGAAGGAAATTTCGATTGATCGAATTTCCCTCAATACTAAAAACCACACCTCAGATTGGTTACATGACAAAATACTCAATGCCAATATACCCAATGCCAAAATACCCAATGCCATGATACCCAATTCACATTGATATTTTCGTTCCATAATCCGAAAACTAATTATCAGAAAATAGATTTTACACGTATGATTTAACAACCCTAGACGAACTGGGACGGTTATCTGCTAAGATCTTGCAAGATTCTTGCAAATAACGGTTATCTGCTAAGATCTTGTAAGAGTCTTGCAAATAACGGTTATCTGCTAAGAGACAAGATTGCAACGGTTATCTGTTAAGACTCTTACAAGATTCTTAGCAGATAAACGTCTTAAATAATTTATCCGGAATTTCAGAGATTTTGAGAGAAATTCATGATTTATACAAAGTTCGACAGTTCCTGACTTGGAGCATCATAAAGAAACTTAGTTTCTTTAAAACTTGTTTTACAAGGTTTTACATTCCCCTATTTTGGTTCTTTTGAAGACACTTTTTCCTTTTAGATTTTCATTGATGAACCTAGCTAGTTAATATTTAACAGAGGCGACTCGATCAATGTGACAAGAAAACATAGCTAAATATACTGTTTTTGAAAAAATTATGAAATCAAATTTTTGGTGCAAATTTGTTGTAATTAAATGTTTTTAATTGTTGTAATTATGATTTTCAACACAACGAGTGGCGCAGAAGAATTTCTCAATAGCTTTTTTTCTTTTTAATTTAGAGATAAACAACGGTATTCCAGTTGCGGAAAATTTTTAGTACCGCTCAAGATGAAATTGGATGCCAAAACAAACAAAATAGAAATCTAAAAAGTGACGACACAGAAAACTATTTTTAAGTATTCAAAACTCTTCAAATAAACATCCCGTTTTTTGTTCAATTGATGAAAGTAGCCTTACTATTTTGGTTTTGTAATTTTGACAAAAAAATTTACATCAATATATTGTTTTTAATGAGGCTGTTAAATCAAGTTTGTGGGGTAAAGTGGATCAAAACGAAATTCGGACGTTTCGTTCATATATAAATGGTAAAAATTGCGCCTAGAACTACACTAAATGTTGGCGGAAGTAAGCTCCGTTAATAGCCATTCATTGTTTTTGAAAGCAACAGCAATATCAAAACCACAAAACAGGTCTGCCAAAAAAAAAAATGTTTTGAATTATTTTTTTCTATATGCACTTTCTTATCAAGATTTGGCGCTTTTTATGGTGTAGTCAAACTAACTCCACTTTTTTGCGTAGGTAAAAATTTTGCTTTGAGATGCAGTGAGTTTTCTGCTGTTAACAGATTCACATAACATCGAATCGAACCTCAGCTGCGAAAGTCCGTAATTTTTTTCAGTAGTTAATTGTTTTAATTGATGTAGCCATGATTGGTAACACAAAAAGAGGCGTAGGAAAAACTCGAAGTAGATTTCTTTTATCAATTTAGAGATGAAAACCGGTATTTCACTTGCGGAAAAATTTCAATTCCGTTCAAGATGAAGTTTTGATGCAAAAATAATCAAAATAGGGTTCTAAAAAGTGAAGAGACACAAAGGTCTTCTTTCAGTATTCAAAACTCTTCAAATAAACATCCCGTCTTTTGTTCAATTGATGAAAGTAGCCTTACTATTTTGGTTTTGTAATTTTGACGAAGAAATTTACATCAATATATTGTTTTTAATGAGGCTGTTAAATCAAGTTTGTGGGGTAATGTGGATCAAAACGAAATTCGGACGTTTCGTTCATATATAAATGGTAAAAATTGCGCCTAGAACTACACTAAATGATCGCGGAAGTAAGCTCCGTTAATAGCCATTCATTGTTTTTGAATGCAACAGCAATATCAAAACCACAAAACAGGTCTGCCAAAAAAAAAAATGTTTCGAATTATTTTTTTCTATATGCACTTTCTTATCAAGATTTGGCGTTTTTTATGGTGTAGTCAAACTAACTCCACTTTTTTGCGTAGGTAAAAATTTTGCTTTGAGATGCAGTGAGTTTTCTGCTGTTAACAGATTCACATAACATCGAATCGAACCTCAGCTGCGAAAGTCCGTAATTTTTTTTAGTAGTTAATTGTTTTAATTGATGTAGCCATGATTGGTAACACAAAAAGAGGCGTAGGAAAAACTCGAAGTAGATTTCTTTTATCAATTTAGAGATGAAAACCGGTATTTCACTTGCGGAAAAATTTCAATTCCGTTCAAGATGAAGTTTTGATGCAAAAATAATCAAAATAGGGTTCTAAAAAGTGAAGAGACACAAAAGTCTTCTTTCAGTATTCAAAACTCTTCAAATAAACATCCCGTCTTTTGTTCAATTGATGAATGTAGCCTTACTATTTTGGTTTTGTAATTTTGACGAAGAAATTTACATCAATATATTGTTTTTAATGAGGCTGTTAAATCAAGTTTGCGGGTTAAAGTGGATCAAAACGAAATTAGGACGTTTCGTTCATATATAAATGGTAGAAATTGCGCCTAGAACTACACTAAATGATCGCGGAAGTAAGCTCCGTTAATAGCCATTCATTGTTTTTGAAAGCAACAGCAATATCAAAACCACAAAACAGGTCTGCCAAAAAAAATTGTTTCGAATTATTTTTTTCTATATGCATTTTCTTATCAAGATTTGGCGCTTGTTATGGTGTTGTCAAACTAACTCCACTTTTTTGCGTAGGTAAAAATTTTGCTTTGAGATGCAGTGGGTTTTCTGCTGTTAACAGATTCACATAACATCGAATCGAACCTCAGCTGCGAAAGTCCGTAATTTTTTTTAGTAGTTAACTGTTTTAATTGATGTAGCCATGATTGGTAACACAAAAAGAGGCGTCGGAAAAACTCGAAGTAGATTTTTTTATCAATTTAGAGATGAAAACCGGTATTTCACTTGCGGAAAAATTTCAATTCCGTTCAAGATGAAGTTTTGATGCAAAAATAATCAAAATAGGGTTCTAAAAAGTGAAGAGACACAAAAGTCTTCTTTCAGTATTCAAAACTCTTCAAATAAACATCCCGTCTTTTGTTCAATTGATGAATGTAGCCTTACTATTTTGGTTTTGTAATTTTGACGAAGAAATTTACATCAATATATTGTTTTTAATGAGGCTGTTAAATCAAGTTTGTGGGGTAAAGTGGATCAAAACGAAATTAGGACGTTTCGTTCATATATAAATGGTAGAAATTGCGCCTAGAACTACACTAAATGATCGCGGAAGTAAGCTCCGTTAATAGCCATTCATTGTTTTTGAAAGCAACAGCAATATCAAAACCACGAAACAGGTCTGCCAAAAAAAATTGTTTTGAATTATTTTTTCTATATGCATTTTCTTATCAAGATTTGGCGCTTGTTATGGTGTTGTCAAACTAACTCCACTTTTTTGCGTAGGTAAAAATTTTGCTTTGAGATGCAGTGAGTTTTCTGCTGTTAACAGATTCACATAACATCGAATCGAACCTCAGCTGCGAAAGTCCGTAATTTTTTTTAGTAGTTAATTGTTTTAATTGATGTAGCCATGATTGGTAACACAAAAATAGGCGTAGGAAAAACTCGAAGTAGGTTTCTTTTATCAATTTAGAGATGAAAACCGGTATTTCACTTGCGGAAAAATTTCAATTCCGTTCAAGATGAAGTTTTGATGCAAAAATAATCAAAATAGGGTTCTAAAAAGTGAAGAGACACAAAAGTCTTCTTTCAGTATTCAAAACTCTTCAAATAAACATCCCGTCTTTTGTTCAATTGATGAATGTAGCCTTACTATTTTGGTTTTGTAATTTTGACGAAGAAATTTACATCAATATATTGTTTTTAATGAGGCTGTTAAATCAAGTTTGTGGGGTAAAGTGGATCAAAACGAAATTAGGACGTTTCGTTCATATATAAATGGTAGAAATTGCGCCTAGAACTACACTAAATGATCGCGGAAGTAAGCTCCGTTAATAGCCATTCATTGTTTTTGAAAGCAACAGCAATATCAAAACCACAAAACAGGTCTGCCAAAAAAAATTGTTTTGAATTAATTTTTCTATATGCATTTTCTTATCAAGATTTGGCGCTTGTTATGGTGTTGTCAAACTAACTCCACTTTTTTGCTTAGGTAAAAATTTTGCTTTGAGATGCAGTGAGTTTTCTGCTGTTAACAGATTCACATAACATCGAATCGAACCTCAGCTGCGAAAGTCCGTAATTTTTTTTAGTAGTTAATTGTTTTAATTGATGTAGCCATGATTGGTAACACAAAAAGAGCCGTCGGAAAAACTCGAAGTAGATTTTTTTTATCAATTTAGAGATGAAAACCGGTATTTCACTTGCGGAAAATTTTCACTTCCGTTCAAGATGAAGTTTTGTTGCAAAAAAAATCAAAATAGGGTTCTAAAAAGTGAAGAGACACAAAAGTCTTCTTTAAGTATTCAAAACTCTTCAAATAAACATCCCGTCTTTTGTTCAATTGATGAAAGTAGCCTTACTATTTTGGTTTTGTATTTTTGACGAAGAAATTTACATCAATATATTGTTTTTAATGAGGCTGTTAAATCAAGTTTGTGGGGTAAAGTGGATCAAAACGAAATTAGGACGTTTCGTTCATATATAAATGGTAGAAATTGCGCCTAGAACTACACTAAATGATCGCGGAAGTAAGCTCCGTTAATAGCCATTCATTGTTTTTGAAAGCAACAGCAATATCAAAACCACAAAACAGGTCTGCCAAAAAAAATTGTTTCGAATTATTTTTCTCTATATGCATTTTCTTATCAAGATTTGGCGCTTGTTATGGTGTTGTCAAACTAACTCCACTTTTTTGCGTAGGTAAAAATTTTGCTTTGAGATGCAGTGAGTTTTCTGCTGTTAACAGATTCACATAACATCAAATCGAACCTCAGCTGCGAAAGTCCGTAATTTTTTTTAGTAGTTAATTGTTTTAATTGATGTAGCCATGATTGGTAACACAAAAATAGGCGTAGGAAAAACTCGAAGTAGGTTTCTTTTATCAATTTAGAGATGAAAACCGGTATTTCACTTGCGGAAAAATTTCAATTCCGTTCAAGATGAAGTTTTGATGCAAAAAAAATCAAAATAGGGTTCTAAAAAGTGAAGAGACACAAAAGTCTTCTTTAAGTATTCAAAACTCTTCAAATAAACATCCCGTCTTTTGTTCAATTGATGAAAGTAGCCTTACTATTTTGGTTTTGTAATTTTGACGAAGAAATTTACATCAATATATTGTTTTTAATGAGGCTGTTAAATCAAGTTTGTGGGGTAAAGTGGATCAAAACGAAATTGGGACGTTTCGTTCATATAAAAATGGTAGAAATTGCACCTAGAACTTCACTAAATGATCGCGGAAGTAAGCTCCGTTAATAGCCATTCATTGTTTTTGAAAGCAACAGCAATATCAAAACCACAAAACAGGTCTGCCAAAAAAAAAATTGTTTCGAATTATTTTTTTCTATATGCATTTTCTTATCAAGATTTGGCGCTTTTTATGGTGTAATCAAACTGACTCCACTTTTTTACGTAGGTAAAAATTTTGCTTTGAGATGCAGTAAGTTTTCTGCTGTTAACAGATTCACATAACATCGAATCGAACCTCAGCTGCGAAAGTCCGTAATTTTTTTTAGTAGTTAACTGTTTTAATTGATGTAGCCATGATTGGTAACACAAAAAGAGGCGTCGGAAAAACTCGAAGTAGATTTTTTTTATCAATTTAGAGATGAAAACCGGTATTTCACTTGCGGAAAAATTTCAATTCCGTTCAAGATGAAGTTTTGATGCAAAAAAAATCAAAATAGGGTTCTAAAAAGTGAAGAGACACAAAAGTCTTCTTTAAGTATTCAAAACTCTTCAAATAAACATCCCGTTTTTTGTTCAATTGATGAAAGTAGCCTTACTAGTTTGGTTTTGTAATTTTGACGAAGAAATTTACGTCAATATATTGTTTTTAATGAGGCTGTTAAATCAAGTTTGTGGGGTAAAGTGGATCAAAACGAAATTGGGACGTTTCGTTCATATAAAAATGGTAGAAATTGCACCTAGAACTACACTAAATGATCGCGGAAGTAAGCTCCGTTAATAGCCATTCATTGTTTTTGAAAGCAACAGCAATATCAAAACCACAAAACAGGTCTGCCAAAAAAAAATTGTTTCGAATTATTTTTTTCTATATGCATTTTCTTATCAAGATTTGGCGCTTTTTATGGTGTAATCAAACTGACTCCAATTTTTTACGTAGGTGAAAATTTTGCTTTGAGATGCAGTAAGTTTTCTGCTGTTAACAGATTCACATAACATCGAATCGAACCTCAGCTGCGAAAGTCCGTAATTTTTTTTAGTAGTTAATTGTTTTAATTGATGTAGCCATGATTGGTAACACAAAAAGAGCCGTCGGAAAAACTCGAAGTAGATTTTTTTTATCAATTTAGAGATGAAAACCGGTATTTCACTTGCGGAAAATTTTCACTTCCGTTCAAGATGAAGTTTTGTTGCAAAAAAAATCAAAATAGGGTTCTAAAAAGTGAAGAGACACAAAAGTCTTCTTTAAGTATTCAAAACTCTTCAAATAAACATCCCGTTTTTTGTTCAATTGATGACAGTAGCCTTACTAGTTTGGTTTTGTAATTTTGACGTAGAAATTTACATCAGTATATTGTTTTTAATGAGGCTGTTAAATCAGGTTTATGGGGTTAAGTGGATCAAAACGAAATTCGGACGTTTCGTTCATATATAAATGGTAGAAATTGCGCCTAGAACTACACTAAATGATCGCAGAAGTAAGCTCCGTTAATAGCCATTCATTGTTTTTGAAAGCAACAGCAATATCAAAACCACAAAACAGGTCTGCCAAAAAAAAATTGTTTCGAATTATTTTTTTCTATATGCATTTTCTTATCAAGATTTGGCGCTTTTTATGGTGTAGTCAAACTGACTCCACTTTTTTGCGTAGGTAAAAATTTTGCTTTGAGATGCAGTGAGTTTTCTGCTGTTAACAGATTCACATAACATCGAATCGAACCTCAGCTGCGAAAGTCCGTAATTTTTTTTAGTAGTTAATTGTTTTAATTGATGTAGCCATGATTGGTAACACAAAAAGAGGCGTCGGAAAAACTCGAAGTAGATTTCTTTTATCAATTTAGAGATGAAAACCGGTATTTCACTTGCGGAAAATTTTCACTTCCGTTCAAGATGAAGTTTTGATGCAAAAAAAATCAAAATAGGGTTCTAAAAAGTGAAGAGACACAAAAGTCTTCTTTAAGTATTCAAAACTCTTCAAATAAACATCCCGTTTTTTGTTCAATTGATGAAAGTAGCCTTACTAGTTTGGTTTTGTAATTTTGACGTAGAAATTTACATCAGTATATTGTTTTTAATGAGGCTGTTAAATCAGGTTTATGGGGTAAAGTGGATCAAAACGAAATTCGGACGTTTCGTTCATAGGGAAATGGTAGACGTTGCACCCAGAACTACGCTAAATTATCGCGGAAGTAAGTTCAGTTAATCGCCATTAATTGTTTTTGAAAGTAACAACAATTTCAAAACCACAAAACTGGTCTGCCAAAAAAAATTGTTTCGAATTATTTTTTTTCTATATGCATTTTCTTATCAAGATTTGGCGCTTCTTATGGTGTAATCAAATTAACTCCACTTTTTTTGCTGAATTAAAATTTTTGTTTTGAGATGCAGTGAGTTTTTTGCTGTTAACAGATACACATAACATCGAATCAAACCTCAGCTGCACAAGTCCGCAATTTTTTTAGTAGTTAAATGCTTTTATTTATTGTAATCAAGATTCGCAACAGAAAAACTGGCGCAGAACATTTTCTAAATACTTTTGTTTTTTCCAATTTAGAGATGAAACCGGTATTTCACTTGCAGAAAATTTTCAATTCCGTTCAAGATGAAGTTTTGATGCAAAAATAATCAAAATAGGGTTCTAAAAAGTGAAGAGACACAAAAGTCCTCTTTCAGTATTCAAAACTCTTCAAATAAACATCCCGTCTTTTGTTCAATTGATGAAAGTAGCCTTACCATTTTGGTTTTGTAATTTTGACGAAGAAATTTACATCAATATATTGTTTTTAATGAGGCTGTTAAATCAATTTTGTGGGGTAAAGTGGATCAAAACAAAATTTGGACGTTTTGTTTACACATAAAGAGAAGAATTCGCACTTAAATCTACACCGCAGTTGAACAGACGTATGCTCATTTAATAGGTATTACCTTTTTTTGATATGAACACCAACCAAAAACCGATAAAAACAGGTCTGCCAGAAAAAAAATGTTCCGACCAGTTTTCTTCTTTATGCAGTTTATTAAAAAAAATAGCACTTCTTCATGGTTATTTCACAACTAAGGTCAATTGGAGTCAATTTTAGGTAGGTTTACCTTTTGCGAGGTCCAGTGAGATCCATGCTTCTAAAAATGATTCAGAGATTCGATTCAAACCTCTGCAGAAGACAAGCAGATTCTTTTTTAAAATTCAAATGATTTTAAATGTTTTAACCATGCTTCCTAACAAACGAAGTTGACTAGCTAACCCCAAAAGTATTCAATTTAGTGCTTAGTATTGAAATCAGAATAAGAAAGAATTCATTGCTGATTGCTTTAGTGTAAATGTCACATATTTTTTTTTCTTTATCTTTTTTGACATTTTTTTGGAGCTATCAACTCATTGTGCAGGAGAAAACTGGTGATCTTGTCTTTTGAAACTGGTATTTCACCAGTGTTTTATCACATTCTGTAATCTTTTTTATCATAATCAGCCGAATTTTGGTACCCAGAAAACGGGACAAAAAAAAACTTGAAATTAACTCATTTAATATTTAAAATTTGAAAATTTTTGTCGTTTTCTATTTTTCTCAATAAAAAAATTTCAAATGATAAATTAAATTGCAAATTAATTCTATTTGAATAGTTTTTAACAGTTTGTTTTGTTTAGTTTCCAAAATTATACAAAACTTTTGATTTTAACCCAGTATAAAACAAAAGGTTTTTTAAAAATAAAATTACAGTTATAATGACACTATCCATCAAGCAAATACAAGTTTTTTCTTGCCACCGGCGTTGAGCAGTGACCCAAGCAACTTGCACATCCCGTTTCATTGGGTTTGAATCATCTTATTTGAGCTTTTTTCCAAAAAAAAAAACAAAAAAAATGCAAACAAAAATTGAAAAAGCAAACAGAATTTTTTTCCGTAATTTTTTTTATTGTCTTTTTGCATTTTTAGTACTACTATTTTGTTCTACCTCATCACCGTGTGGCTACTGTTATTCTTTTGCATGATTAAACATATAAAAGAATAAATTTTTTATAAAATTACCCGAAAATTGCTCAGTTTTGTTTTAGACCGAGTTTCAAAACAAGCTCTGCTTTTTTTGTGTGTTCCTCAGTAATAAATAACGTTCTATATATCAAAATACTCCTCGTTAGATAAGCTTTCAATATATTGGCACAATTCGTGCTTTTAAATTCAAAACTGTGACAATTTTCATGCTTTTTATGCAAAAAGTTCGTAAATGTTTGACTTTTTTCATGTGTTTTGCTTACTATTCAATTATTGCTTCTTTAAAAACATATGTTTTTGTATGCAAAATACTGAATTTGTTCTTGCAATTGATCCCAGATAAAAAAAACAAACCACTTTTTGTGGTTTAGAAACCTAACAAAGCCTCTGCACAATGTCAATTTTTATCGATTTTTCGAAAATTTTCGATTGATCAAAGTTTCTGATTTTAATAACTTTTTACACAGAATGACTTGGAAAACTTTCCATAGCTCAAATTTTGCCTCATTTAATGGTCTTTACGTTTCAATTCTTGCTAAAGTAATTTAATCAAGGAATCGGATTTACTTTTTAATTTTTCTGGTGTAAACCCAAAAAAACACCTTATCGAAGTTTCAAAAAAAGCTCTGCTTTTTTATGTGTTCCTCAGTAATAAATAACGTTCTATATATCAAAATACTCCTCGTTAGATAAGCTTTCAATATATTGGCACAATTCGTGCTTTTAAATTCAAAACTGTGACAATTTTCATGCTTTTTATGCAAAAAGTTCGTAAATATTTGACTTTTTTCATGTGTTTTGCTTACTATTCAATTATTGTTTCTTTAAAAACATATGTTTTTGTACGCAAAATAATGGATTTGTTCTTGGCATTGATCCCAGATAAAAAAACAAACCACTTTTTGTGGTTTAGATACCTAACAAAGCCTCTGCACAATGTCAATTTTTATCGATTTTTCGAAAATTTTCGATTGATCAATGTTTCTGATTTTAATAACTTTTTACCCAGAATGACTTGGAAAACTTTCCATAGCTCAAATTTTGCCTCATTTAATGGTCTTTACGTTTCATATCTTGCTAAAGTAATTTAATTGAGGAATCGGATTTATTTTTTACCTTTTCTGGTGTAAACCCAAAAACACCTTATTTTGCACTGAGGATCAAAAAAATTTTTTTCCCTGGCAGTGCACACTTGCTTTATATGTCTGGAATTGAAGCCTTGCTCATGCTGGTTTCAAAACACTTTCATTTTCTCAAATCCGTTCAGTGGTTATTGAGAAAAAAGGCTTTTTCTTTTGCGTACCTGGCTATACTTATAGCTATTGCATACCTGGCATCCAGCCGTATGCCAACCTGTGATGCCAACTTGTTCTCTTTTTTAAGCATGTTCCTGGCTCTATTTCGAAATTTCATATACTTTTTCTTAATCTCCTTGATCAGAGCTTTCAATTGATATAAAATACATATGACTAAATTTTCGTGTTAAGTTTGCAGGTATGCACTTCAGTATTACATGTGAAAAATTCGTTCACCGTGCGCGTGAACGGTAACGTGACATGCTCAGCAGGTACTCGAATCCGAGAGGGGTACTACTCGAGTGCGTTATTGCAAACTCATCACAGTTGAAAGTGAAATTCAAACGAAAGTTTTAGATTACTACCGTGACCATCTAGCGAGTGGAGGTAGAGAAGTATTAGCAGTTAACGGCGGCGGCACAGTGCAAGTGCAGAGGGGCCGTAGCAGAGGAGGTAGTAGTAGTAGTAGAGGCTGGAGATGTTGTATTAGTAGAGGCTGGAGATGTTGTAGTAGTAGTAGTAGTAGTAGAGGCTGGAGATGGCCGTAGAGGCTGGAGTTTGGCTCCGTAGACAGTTCCAAGGGCGCATACTGTGTATCGATCGTTCAGGGGGGTTTCTCGGCCTGGTTGATTGAATTTCTCGCTTAGTCAGATGTTTCGGAGATGAGTTAACTATTTCCGATAGCGCGTTTATGGCTGTTATGAATTTGAATTATGCTGGAACGGAGATATTACAGACATCATGTGTAAATCTTGACAAATGGTACCATCTTATATTCAGATCAATACGAAGCACAGTATTTTAAGTAATGTTGTATTGGTAGCATAAACTATTAGTAGTAATAGTAAATGCTTGTTAATTGCTCTCGAAGAGAAGCAAATATTGTAAACGTGTCTTTTTACGACTACAGGAGTATTGGTATTCTGGGTCTTTCCTATTATAGCCCCCCCCCACCTTAGTGGTCAGATAACCTATAGCCCCCAATCATGGTATTTATACCATAAGGGAGCAATAATTTCGTGGGGAGCAGGTATCGGATCTGTTTTCGCCTTCTCCACATGTGTGTGTGTGGTATTCAGACGGGGGTGGGGGTTGAGGAGGCAGAATTTAACTGGAAAAGTTTTATATTTGAGACGCTATTGGGATCTATTGTTTCACCCCCCCCCCCAGTGTTCTATGACCCCAAGTTACAAATTTTATGTTGTTATATAGCACGTTACTATGTAAAACAATAGCACGTGCGCCTGGGGGGGCGTAAAAATATAAGCTCAATAAGCTGGGGGGGGGGGCGAAGCAGAATAGATCCGATAATCTGTTCCCTATTCCGTTGTCAAAAATTTCGGATCTTTTCCGTTTGTGCCCCCCCCAGTACGTTATACTCCCCCCAGTTACAGAGCACGTGTCATTACATAGTAAATCATTATGTAAAAATATGGCACGTGCGTCTGGTGGTGCAAATAATATGCGCCCACTAAGCTGGAGGTCCCAAACGGAAAAGATCCGAGCCCGTTTTGCTTCGTTGTCATCTCTACCCATAAGTACCCGTTTTGCTTTGTTCTCGACGCCAGAAGTTCTCAGTGACTTCAAGCAGAGTCACCTAACCATTACTTAATGGTTCCACCATTTCGGGGATACGGTACTGCGAACCGGATCTTTTCCGTTTGTGTCCCCCAGTACGTTATGCTCCTTCAATTACAGAGCACGTGTCATCATATGTTACCTAATTATGTAAAGTCAAAGGTCATTACATGGTAAATCTTAATGTAATAATATTGCACGTGCATCTGGGGGTTGCAAATAATATGCACCCACTAAGCTGGGGGGCACAAACGGAAAAGATCCAAAATTTCAAAAAAACCTCACGGAATTGAGCAATCACACCACTTTGATTACTTATTACGCCTCTCAATTTCAGTGAAATTTTTGTTTGACTTTTCGAGTGACTTATGCTTTTGAATTTTTGCGCGACATAAATTTCTCTTCCATTCACAATTTCCAGCAGCTGAACTCAATTGGCGGTAATTTAATGCTAATTCCCCTTCAATTTAGCTAAAGCTAGGCTCTCAAAACCGTAGCTAGCTACTGACAAAGCCAAACGCTCTCCAGTTGTTTGAACATTTCGCTCGACGTTGTTGGTAACGTTTCTTTTTTCAATAGTATTTTAAAACCTATTTACTAATCTTGACAATAAAAGTATTTTCTCAAATTGTTTTCAGAGACGTTGGTTAAACATGCCTCGAAATTATAAACGCAAAACAACGAACTCCTTTCAAGGTTACAAAATTGATTTTGCTGTGAAAGCTATTGATGCAGGGTCGTCAATTCGTTTGGCTGCTAAAAATTATGGAGTCACTTTTTCTACTCTAAGACGGTTTTATCAGAGAAAAGATGTTGCTAACTATGCGTCGCTGAAAGTTGGTCGACGATCGCTTTTCACGGAATATCAGCAGCGATCGCTCTTCAAAGCTCTTTCTTTCCACGAGAGCACTCGGAAACAACTGCGAAGAAAGGTTTTTATTTTTGCGAGAAGCATGAAAGTTGACTTGCCAAGTTCCTGGAAACGAAACAGGCTTTCCGGTATCGAATGGACTCTTGCTTTTCTAAAAAAGTATCCAAATTTAGGAATGTTTGTCTTTCAAGCGAAAAAATTTCGAGCGACTACTTTTACTTGTGTGAGCTGTGTCGAAGTTCGAAAGAGAGAAGAAGTAAAATTTGTATGTGAAAACTGTTGTCTGTGTACATGTGCCTTCTGCTTTTCCATTAAAAAGTTCCGCTGTTGTGTTGATGAATTGTAAAAATGGTGACTAAATAGTAAACTTGTTTTGTCGGAAATGGGAGTTATTCACTTAAAGAGAAACTAAACTGCTGAGCGTTGATTAATGTGGGTGAAGAAGTTTCCAAAGAACTGTTCCAATCTGTTTTTCTTTTTCAGATTTGAAATTTGTTCCCTTTGTCAACATTGTTTCCTCTGTCACAGTGATCTCAACGAACGACATCAATTCGACTAAGTAAGTTATTCTGCGGCTAGTTTAGCGCGGCTCTTGCCTTACTTGCATAATAAAACAAAAATTCAACTCTAGCATTGCGTTTACTTAGCAGCCAAAGGTACAATAGTTTGGATGATTTTTGCATTCAAAAGCCGCGGTAGCGCGGTTTTTGAATTGTGAAATTATACTGGTAACTGATTTCTGATAATTTCAATGCATCTAGAACTTTTTCTCTAACGCCGTTTTGTTCTTTGCACATTTAAACACCGTGGTAGCACGGTAATGGCTTTGGCTGTTGGTGCAATTAATCTCATGTGGTTTCTAAAACTATTTCAATAAGATCTGTGATTGCATTTACAGGTTTCGTTGTGAAAATTAAGCTAAACACTTGCCTCTTGTTTTTTTTCAATTTAGGTATTTTTTCTGTTTCGTTTCCTCTAATTGAATGGGTGTTTTGTGTTTTAGCTCACCAAAATGAGGTAAATTGATGTGACCTATTGTTATTGGTAGCAATAACCCAAAAACTAGATAGGAATTAAATCTAATAATAAGTTTTTATCTAAATCTATACAGATAAATTAGCTTCTTCCGAAATCTGTCCGTCCCCGTTGAATGAAATATTTTTAGAATGACTTCGCAACCTGTATCTTCCTCCAAGCAAAAGAAGG
The DNA here is from genome assembly GCF_964194025.1 of Convolutriloba macropyga. Classification (NCBI taxonomy): domain Eukaryota; kingdom Metazoa; phylum Xenacoelomorpha; order Acoela; family Convolutidae; genus Convolutriloba; species Convolutriloba macropyga. Next base: position 19,816,166 of record NC_134481.1, read on the forward strand.
CAAAGAAAGTAATCGGCACCCCGGTCAGATCGAAATCAGTTCGCAACGCGCAGAAAAACGATGAGATCATTTTTCCGGCTGATCATGCATTTCTTGTGTACTTCGATGACGAGCGAACGTTTGCTTTGGTAGCCCCAGACCATACATCATGGCCAGTTCATTTGCTTGATTCGGAAAAATTGTCCATGCGTCATCAGGATGTTTTCTTTGAAAGCTCGGAAAAACCGGGATCTTTTATTAAAGGCAAAGTGCTGACCAACGGTCCTGAAGACGTAACCGAGCGCGTAGGTGATTACATGAATTTTCAAATTGAACTGGGTCTGCAACTGGAGGATATGAATGTAACAAAGGTTTTCCAACGTGCTGTGAAAGAGCTGAGTTTGCAGAAGGAAAATTTGAGACGAAAGGTGAAAATGGGAAAAGATAAGGTTCTGGATGGGGCTTCTCGTAGTCCTCTGAAAGATATTCAGCAGAATGAAAACGATCAATGTGATGATACCGATGGAGGAGAGAAGTCTGATGATGAAAGCAGTGCATTGGCTTCAGACATTGGTAATGAACCGGATCAGCCTGATTTTGCAGCTGGCTCTGTAAAGGTTCAGGAAAACAAAATGGCTCTAGCAACGAACGTAGAACTGGTAACTTTTTTTATTTATTTAGTCCTGATCCGCCTTCAAAATTCTTTAAAAATTTTTGAGATGAGACTTAAAGTTCTGTTTAAGACTTTAAGGTACTAGAATTATAATATTGAGGCTTGTGATTGGATTTCGTTAAGTTAAAACTCTTGTTGGTGGCAACAATTGTAAATCTACGGCTTGTTTAGGATTCGGTTGTACAGCGTTTCGAAAGAGTAATGGCGCGGATAGAAGCAAGACTTGACAAAAGTGATTTGTTGCTAGATGACCTCACGAAGTATGCTAAGAGATCGTTAGACGAAATATACCGGTTATCCGAAACTAAAGTTCCCTTGAAGACTCATAATCAACACACAGACGAACCGGAGGACTTGGAAAAACCTCAGATGATGTATAACGGAAAAAATTTGTTGGATCAGGGAGGAGCGACGCCTGTAGACAAAGCGTATAAAATTGCAAAAGCTTTGTGGACAACAGAAGAGAGAGTTAGAATTTGCATTGATCCAAAGCGAAGGCTAAGTAAAGTTTATGACCGGGAACCGGCTGATGAAGAGCGAACGAAGTTGTACCGAGACGCGGTGGAAGAAGTTTTTGGTGATATATTCTCTGAAAAATTGTATAGAAGTTCTCTGCGTCTAGTGAACCAGAGAATGCGTGAAAAGAGGACAAAGTCCCTTGATGCTTGAGTTGCGTTGAAAACGTTTTTGTGAGCAATATTTTCGTTCTAAACGTTGCAAACGTTCTTTGTGTCCAATATTTGTTCTCAAAAAGAAGTTTTCGTTCTAACGTTTTTTGATGATTAGAAATCTTTATATCTCATGAGTTAGCAGCTAGATTCCCTTAAACTGTTTTTGAATTGGTCTTCAGAGCTGACATTTTACTTCAGAGTATAATGGATTTGTTTGTAAATGGCATTGAGAAGGTGACTTTGAGATTCGAAAGTTTGGAGTCAACCTTACGGAAGAGCAATATCCTGGAGGTGGAGGTAGATGCTCGAAACAGAATGCTAGAAGTGTCCGAAAGCCTGAGAAAATTAGTACGTTTGGTTTTGAATAATGTAAGTTCTAAAAACATCCTTTAATTTCTTAACCTTAGTTGGTTTTTATAGAACAAGAACCGGGCTAATGACGGGATTGGAAAAACAGAAACAAGTTTGATGTACAAAGGTGTTAATTTGCTGGACTATAACGGTCCGAAAGACTACGCCGCTGTTGGTCGGTTTCTGGCCAGGAAAATACTCTCGGAAGAAGAGAGGATAAAAGTGTGTTGGTTTTGTCAACGGTCGAATAGTAACTTTGTCGGTCGTGAAATGGCTTCCAAGGAAGACGAATTTTACTTCAGAGGTTTTATTAGTATACTAATTTTTTTGTTTCGCAAAATTTGATTTTTCAGTACTGTTTTATTCTTTAGAGGCTGTCCGGATGTTGTGCGGAGATAGTTTGTATGCTCTGCGTAGAGCTAAGGATGCGGCTAATTCCTTAGGTCGACACGAACGAAAGAGGCTTCAGATCTCACAAAAATGAATTGTTCTCTTAAGTCAGGTTTTAGTTTAATCTTGTCCTGATGTCTTTTCTAGTTCAAGCGTCTCGTTTGATTCTTTTGATTTCTCAAATTCGTTTCATTTCTCAAAATCGAAATTTTTTTCAGAAAAAGATGTCTGTTCTTGATCCAAAAAAGTTCAAATCTTATCTGCCCATTGCAAGACAATTAGAGAATGTTGATCTTACTTGGAAGGATGTTGCTACTGTCGACAAGAAACTGACCGAAAAATGGATAAACTCATCTGAGGTGGTTGCTCATAGTGTTTTGATCAAGCCTAATTCCCAAAATCTGTATTGTAACGACTTCATGAGCTTCTTGGATAATGAATATGCCAAATGTTTAAGGTTGGTTACCTTCAATACTGTCAGCTACCTTGGGAATGAAAGTTATACCCAAATGGGCGTTTTTGCTAAAATTGACATTGCTTCTCAAACCGAAATTTCGGGGCTTATAGGTTATTTATGCGATATCAAACCGGACGAAATAATCGAAGGTTTCAATGACTTCTCTATTATGTCAAGTACTAGGGTAGGTGTCGATTGGATGATGTTAGGTCCAATATCTTTTGTTAACGCCTGTTGCAAACCAAATGTTGCTTATGTTAATGTAAAAAAACTGATGATTTGCGTTTCTCTAAGAGATATAAAAGCGGGGGAAGAGTTAACTGTATTTTATGGAAAACATTTCTTTGGTGAAAACAATGTTGAATGTTTGTGTCCTCACAAAGGTCTGCACGGTAGCCCATTTCCTGATTTACCTGCTAAACGGAAAAAAATGTCAGCGCCCTTGGCTTTCAATAATTCTGAAAGAATTCGACATAAAATTGAAGTTGAAATTAATAGATTTTCGAGACAGGGTTTTCCTACTCGCGCCAGAATTGCTTTTCCCGAAGATATGCTCGAAAATGTCCATGAGAACAATTTTGTAATCTATGAGTCTATTTTTGGTTCGCTAGAAGCTCCGCCGGTAGCGGCGGAGATTCCAATTGCTTCAAGTAACGACGTTGTACCACAGATTGTAGAATATGTGGAACTACCAACTACCGACTTTTCAACTGCTAACGGTTTAGGTGAAGATCGTATAAGCATTTCTGAAGTTAACTTCGCGTGCTCCTCTCCAATTGGTCTGGAAAGATTTGAGGACAATGATAGGGCAGATTTATATACCGAGGAATATCATTCAGAAGAGTTCTTAGACTTTGAACTGTATGAGAATTCTGGCATTGGACATGACCATTTTATGAAAAAGTTCCAATATTTTGCAGACAAGCATAAATTCTCTGATTGCGCTCGAAATGATATGTTAAAATTGTTTGCTGGTACTCTTCCTTGCCCAAATAAAATTTTTGCAAACTTGTTGGTGACGAACATGCCAATAATGACATCCAAGGGGTCAGGTAGCTCTAAGTATGTAATTGTTGATCTTTTTTGCCAATTGGAAAAAATTTTGGAGCGAAATGCTCTCTACGTTAAAAAATCATGGTCAGCTTCGTGCCCTTGGGAGTTCTCTACAGATATGTTTAAGAAAAGTGAAATTCAACTTGTACTAAGCACTGACGGTGCACCTCTTTTTAAGTCATCTAAGCTCTCTGTGTGGCCTGTTTGGGTGCAAGTCTATAACCTGCCTCCAATTTTGCGATCGAGTTTTTGCAATCTCTCTCTTCTAGGTCTCGGGCATGGAGAATCAAAGCCAGATTTTTCCGAATTGCTCTCCATTATTTGTTTAGAATTGAAAACCATATGCAATAAATTTTTCAACTTAAAGGAACTAGGTAAAATAAGATTCAAAATCAGATCAATAGTTTGCGATATGCCTGCTACAGCTTATGTTCTGTGCATGAAACAGCACATGGGATACAGTAGCTGTCCACATTGCTTTATTAAAGGGTTTCATCAAAATAGGAGAATGTTGTTCAGTGTCAAAAAAGCTTTCATTATGCGTGATAACGAAAGCTTTTTGCAGTGTGGTTTTCTGGCAGACCAAACAAAGCAAATTGTATCTGGAGTAAAACTGTCCACTCCCCTCAAAAATTTTTTAAACCTACCATGGGATTGTCCAATCGATCCCAAGCATCAAATTTTCTTGGGCACCGGAAAAGTTCTTTCCAAAATGATGATATCCTTCTTCAAAGGATCTTCTGCCGTTCTTCTTCAGGACGAAATTTCTAAATGCAAAGTTCCCTTCGATTTTTTGCATCGCCCTAAAAGAATTGACGAATTGAGCTACTGGAAAGCGCACGATTTCAAGATGTTTTTTTTCCACATCGGTGTTTTGGTGTTTAGTGTTGTCGGCGTCTCAAGTCCAAATTTCACAAGTTTTTGCCGGCTGAGCTTTGCTGTCAGAATACTCTCAGACGCATGTTTCGATGAAAATAAATTGGAATTTGCAAAATCTCTAATCGATTGTTTTTTTGCTGATTTTGTTGACCTTTATGGAGAAGATTCGCAGTCCTTTAATTTTCATACCATGAGGCACTTAATTGAGCAAGTCAAGAGAAATGGACCCTTATGGTTGTTTTCAGCTTTTTGTTTCGAGTCTGCTAATCACCATCTCTTGTCAGCTCTTTCGGGAACAATTAAAAACCCAGAAAAAATAGTAGACCGCTTTTTGAGGCATCAAATATCTTTCGCTGAGATGCAGATTTCCGATAAAAAGCTTAAGGTAAATTTTTTGACAAATTTCACAAAAGTGACAGAGGAGGTTTGAGCTTTTTGCCTTGAGCAGAAAATGGATCTTATTTTTAGCAGATATTGCGGTGGAAAAAAATTCTGCTCAAATTCTTACTCTCGTTTAAACGGAAACCTAGGCGAAAGCGTTTTAATGCTTAGTAATGGCAAATTTGTATCTTTGGAATGTTTTGCAAACAGAACTGGCATTTCATACGCTGTTGTTAGGCAATTCGAAAGCGTTGAAGAAATTAAATTGGGCCTGTTAAAAGAAACGACCTTTGCTTACATTTTCAAACTATCAGGGCTTGGAGATCTGAGGCTAATAAAAGTTGATGATTTGAAGTTCAAAACGATTGTTTACCCGAACGGTAATATTTTGCATGTTAGTGTTATGAAAGAGGGCTTCGAGCACAATTAAAAATTCAACAAGTTTTTTAGCCTTCTTTGTTTTTGTAACAGCATTTTTCCAGTTTTAGTTTTTTTGAAAAGAACATGCCATCTTTTGAACTCATTTTTGTCGAATTTCGTTACTTCAGTTGCTGTTCTTCTTTTTTTTTTACAAAAGATACTGCGCATACCTTTTACAGGCCTCATCAGACCAACTTGAATGGAAACAGCAATCGTGTGACAAGTTTCAATACTCCAGCAGTACTGAGGTAATATCGTTTTGCATAATAGTTTGGAACTATTTGTTAATAATTATTTTTTATTTTGGTAATACACATCAATATTAATAGTCAAAAAATTCAAAATTAAAGTTTTTGGGTTATTGCTTCCTCAAAAAAGTTAATTTTGAACTGTGCTTCGTAATTGTTACTGAAACTGGCTTTTAATATAGCTCTATTCTTATCATTGGTGACTCTAATGTCAGAAGAGCGCGAGAAGACATCCGTGAAGACCGCATGCTTGGAAATTACAACATTGAGTTTCTATGTTTTGGTGGGCTACGATCTAACGAGCTTGGGCCAATGTTCAGTCTTGCGGCATCGCAGTATGACTACGTAATCATTGCTTGCGGTAACAATGACCTAGCGGCTTTTTTTAACCGGCCTGCAGTCGAACCCAGTCAAGTTGCGTTAAATCTGGTATCTTTTGCCAACGTTCTGAAGGAAAGAGATGTTCATTGTGTTGTACTGGGAATGGCTATGCGAGGTGATATGAACTCAGAAATTGTTCAAGAAACTAATTCTCTGCTTTACAATCATTTGGGAAGTCGCTATGTTCCATGCAAACTTAAACTAAAACATATGATTGAAGGAGATGACGTTCATTATAATTTTAATGGGCGGCGCGACTTTTTGGCTCTTCTTTATAGAGTCATAAAGTGTAGATTCAATTTGTAATGTCCAAGATTTATTGTTGATGCTGCAATTTGAGTTTTGAGTTGAATTGATGTTTGACTTTTAGCTTTTTGGTTCTCACTTTTTATAGACGAGCTGTCTGTAGAGACAGTTCTTACCTTTTTGTCCGGATTTTTTGTCTCTCTTGGTTGATGAATTAAGAGCTGTTTGCCTTGAGTCATTTGCTTGGTTCTATTATCCGCGTTTCTTTTTTTTGATAGAAATTGATTGTTTGTATTCGTCGATTGTAGCTCCAAATTGGTCTAGTTTTTTTCCTCTTTATACTGTCTGAAGTTTTCTACTCTTTTTTGTTGACTGTGGGTTGCGCTATGATTGATAAGAATGAGGGCTTTATTGATTGTTTTGTTGCTTGTTGTATTAGATGTATGGATTGTTCAACTTTGATGTATAAGATATATTTTAGCCATTTGATTAATGAGAATACTATTATTCGTCTTGTCTAGCGCTGTGATTAAAAAGCAATATGAGCGCAATTGTTGGAATTATTAACTCTCTTGGTTGATGAATTAGAGTAGTTGTTTTTTGTTGACTTGAGTCATTTGTTTTGTTCCATTATCTGGATTTCATGCTTTGTTGATATGATGACCTTTTTGTTTGAGTTCGTTTGTAGTTCCGAATTGGTCTAGTTTTTTTCCCTCGTTTTACTTGTCTGAACTTTTCTACTCTTTTTCATTGACTGTCGGCTGCGCTATGATTGACAAGAATGAGCGATTTCATGGATTTTTTGGCTGCTTGTTGTCTTATATGTATGGATTTTTCAACTTTGATGTATTAGATTTTTTTTGCCATTTGATTAATGAGAATACTGTTATTCGTCTTTTCTTGTCTAGCGCTGTGATTAAAAAGCAATATGAGCGCATTTGTTGGATTTTTTATCTCTCTCGGTGGATAATTTAGAGTAGTTATTTTCTTGTTGACTTGAGTCATTTGTTTTGTTCCATTATCTGGATTTCATGTTTTGTTGATATGAAGACCTAATTGTTTCAGTTCGTTTGTAGTTCCGAATTGGTCTAGTTTTTCCCTGGTTTTACTTGTCTGAAATTTTCTATTCTTTTTCATTGACTGTCGGCTGCGCTATGATTGACAAAAATGAGCGCTTTCATGGATTTTTCGGCTGCTTGTTGTCTTATATGTATGGATTTTTCAACTTTGATGTTTTAGATTTATTTTTGCCATTTGATTAATAAGAATACTGTTATTCGTCTTTTCTTGTCTAGCGCTGTGATTAAAAAGTAATATGAGCGCATTTGTTGGATTTTTTTGTCTCTCTCGGTGGATGATTTAGAGTAGTTATTTTTTTGTTGACTTGAGTCATTTGTTTTGTTCCATTATCTGGATTTCATGTTTTGTTGATATAATGACCTAATTGTTTGAGTTCGTTTGTAGTTCCGAATTGGTCCAGATTTTTCCCTCCTTTTACTTGTCTGAACTTTTCTAATCTTTTTCATTGACTGTCGGCTGCGCTATGATTGACAAAAATGAGCGCTTTCATGGATTTTTCTGTTGCTTGTTGTGTTAGATGTATGGAGTTTTCAACTTTGATGTATTAGAAATTTTTTAGCTAATTGATTAATGAGAAACTGTTATTCGTCTTTTGTCTAGCGCTGTGATTAAAAAGCAATATCAGCGCATTTGTTGGATTTTTTGTCTCTCTTGGTTGATGATTTAGAGTAGCTATTTTTTTTTTGTTGACTTGAGTCATTTGTTTTATTCCATTATCTGGATTTCATGCTTTGTTGATATGATGACCTAATTGTTTGAGTTCGTTTGTAGTTCCGAATTGGTCCAGATTTTTCCCTCCTTTTACTTGTCTGAACTTTTCTAATCTTTTTCATTGACTGTCGGCTGCGCTATGATTGACAAAAATGAGCGCTTTCATGGATTTTTCTGTTGCTTGTTGTGTTAGATGTATGGAGTTTTCAACTTTGATGTATTAGATATTTTTTAGCTATTTGATTAATGAGAAACTGTTATTCGTCTTTTGTCTAGCGCTGTGATTAAAAAGCAATATGAGCGCATTTGTTGGATTTTTTGTCTCTCTCGGTTGATGATTTAGAGTAGTTATTGTTTTTGTTGACTTGAGTTATTTGCTTTGTTCCATTATCTGGATTTCATGTTTTGTTGATGTGATGACCTTTTTGTGTGAGTTCGTCTGTAGTTTCGAATTGGTGTAATTTTTCCCTCGTTTTACTTGTCTGAACTTTTCTACTCTTTCTCATTGACTGTCGTCTGCGCCATGATTGACAAAAATTAGCGCTTTCATGGATTTTTCTGCTGCTTGTTGTCTTATATGTATGGGTTTTTCAACGTTGATGTATTAGATTTATTTTTGCCATTTGATTAATGAGAATACTGTTATTCGTCTTTTCTTGTCTAGCGCTGTGATTAAAAAGCAATATGAGCGCATTTGTTGGATTTTTTGTCTCTCTCGGTTGATGATTTAGAGTAGTTATTGTTTTTGTTGACTTGAGTCATTTGCTTTGTTCCATTATCTGGATTTCATGTTTTGTTGATGTGATGACCTTTTTGTTTGAGTTCGGTTGTAGTTTCGAATCGGTCTAGTTTTTCCCTCGTTTTACTTGTCTGAACTTTTCTACTCTTTCTCATTGACTGTCGTCTGCGCTATGATTGACAAAAATGAGCGCTTTCATGGATTTTTCTGCTGCTTATTGTCTTATATGTATGGGTTTTTCAAAGTTGATGTATTAGATTTATTTTTGCCATTTGATTAATGAGAATACTGTTATTCGTCTTTTCTTGTCTAGCGCTGTGATTAAAAAGCAATATGAGCGCATTTGTTGGATTTTTTGTCTCTCTCGGTTGATAATTTAGAGTAGTTATTGTTTTTGTTGACTTGAGTCATTTGTTTTGTTCCATTATCTGGATTTCTTGTTTTGTTGATATGATGACCTAATTGTTTCAGTTCGTTTGTAGTTCCAAATTGGTCTAGTTTTTTCCCTGGTTTTACTTGTCTGAAATTTTCTAATCTTTTTCATTGACTGTCGGCTGCGCTATGATTGACAAAAATGAGCGCTTTCATGGATTTTTCGGCTGCTTGTTGTCTTATATGTATGGATTTTTCAACTTTGATGTTTTAGATTTATTTTTGCCATTTGATTAATGAGAATACTGTTATTCGTCTTTTCTTGTCTAGCGCTGTGATTAAAAAGTAATATGAGCGCATCTGTTGGATTTTTTTGTCTCTCTCGGTGGATGATTTAGAGTAGTTATTTTTTTGTTGACTTGAGTCATTTGTTTTGTTACATTATCTGGATTTCATGTTTTGTTGATATGATGACCTAATTGTTTGAGTTCGTTTGTAGTTCCGAATTGGTCCAGATTTTTCCCTCCTTTTACTTGTCTGAACTTTTCTAATCTTTTTCATTGACTGTCGGCTGCGCTATGATTGACTTTTTCGCTTATTATATTTTAAGTTAAATTTTATCGGATCAAGGAGTTGTTCAAATCGAATCAAACGGGGTATGGAGTATACCATGGGTACCTAGAGTGTCGAACAAAGAGTTTTTGCTATCGCTTGTCTAGAAAAAAAGTTAGCTTTTCAAACGGAAATTTGCTGTTATTTCGAATAATGAATTTTAAAAATAGGTCTTTTTCATCGGGTCAAGGAGTTGTCCAAATCGAACCAAACTCGGCATCGAGTATCCCATGGGTAACTAAATTGTAAAACAAAAAGATTTTTTGCTATAGCTTGCGTAGGAAAAAAGTTAGCTTTTCATACGGAAATTTGAGATTATTTCCGAATAAGTTTAAGTATATTTAAAAATAGCTCTTTTTGAGCGGGCAAAGGAGTTGTCCAAATCGAACCAAACTTGGTATAGAGTATCCCCTGTATAAATGGAGTCTGAAACAAAAAGATTTCTTGCTATAGCTTGCCTAGGAAAAAAGTTAGTTTTTGATACGGAAATTTGCTATTATTTCAAATGAATAATTTTAAAAATAGGTCTTTTTTATCGGGTCAAGAAGTTGTTCAGATCAAACCAAACTTGGTATGGAGTAGCCCCTGTGTAGGTAGAGTCTAAAACAACAAGAATTTTTGCTATAGCTTGCCTAGGAAAAAAGTTAGTTTTTAAATCGGAAATTTTGACTTATTCTCTTATTCTATTTTCAAAAATATAGAAATTTCATCGGGTCAAGGAGTTGTTTAAAGTGAACCAAATTGATATCCCAGATTACCAGTACTATTTAGGTTGTTATGCAAAAAGAATGGTCCGCCTAACTTTCCAAGAAAAAAAGTTAGTTTTTCATACGGAAAGTTGCAATTATTTCGTTTAAATTGCAATTATTGAATTTTAAAAATAGGTCTATTTCGTCGGGTCAAGGAGTTGTCCAAATCGAACAAAACTTGGTATGGAGTATCCCCTGTATATATAGAGTCTGAAACAAAAAGATTTCTTGCTATAACTTGCCTAGGAAAAAAGTTAGTTTTTGATACGGAAATTTGCTATTATTTCAAATGAATAATTTTAAAAATAGGTCTCTTTTATCGGGTCAAGAAGTTGTTCAAATCAAACCAAACTTAGTATGGAGTATCCCCTGTGTAAGTAGAGCATAGGAAAAAAGGAATTTTTGGTAAAGCTTGCCTGGGAAAAAAGTTAGTTTTTAAATGGAAAATTTTGACTTATTCGCTAATTCTATTTTCAAAAGTATGGAAATTTCATCGGGTCAAGGAGTTGTTTAAAGTGAACCAAATTGATATCCCAGACTACCAGTACTATTTACGTTGTAAAGCAAAAAGAATGGTACGCCTAACTTTCCTAGAAAAAAAGTTAGTTTTTTAATCGGAACTTTGCGAATTTCGCAAATAACGAATTTTAAAAATAGGTCTTTTTCATCGGGTCAAGGAGTTGTTGAAAGTGAACCAAATTGATATCCCAGACCACCAGTGCTATTTAGGTTGTAAAGCAAAAAGAATTGTCCGCCTAACTTTCCTAGAAAAAAGTTAGTTTTTCATACGGAAAGTTGCAATTATTTCGTTTAAATTGCAATTATTGAATTTTAAAAATAGGTCTATTTCGTCGGGTCAAGGAGTTGTCCAAATCGAACCAAACTTGGTATGGAGTATCCCCTGTATACATAGAGTCTGAAATAAAAAGATTTTTTGGTATAGCTTGCCTAGGAAAAAAGTTAGTTTTTCATACGGAAGTTTGCGAATTTCGCGATTAGCGAATTTTAAAAATAGGTCTTTTTCATCGGGTCAAGGGGTTGTCCAAATCAAAACAAACTTGGCATGGAGAATCTCCGGTGTAACTAGAATGTAAAACAAAAAGATTTTTTGGTATAGCTTGCCTAAGAAAAAAGTTAGTATTTCATATGGAACTTTTTGAATTTCTCGAAAAAGGAATTTTAAAAATAGGTCTTTTTCATCGGATCAAGGAGTTGTTCAAAGCGAACCAAATTGATATCCCAGACTGCCAGTAGTATATAGGTTGTAGTGCAAAAAGAATTTTTGGTATAGCTTGCCTAGGAAGAAAGTTAGTTTTTCATACGGAAATTTGCTTTTATTTCAAATATTTAATTTTGAAATATAGTATTTTTGATCGGGTCAAGGAGTTGTCCAAATCAAACCAAACTTGGTATGGAGTATCCCCAGGGTAGGTAGAGCATAGAAGAAAAAGAATTTTTGGTAAAGCTTGCCTAGGAAAAAAGTTAGTTTTTCATACGGAAAGTTGCAATTATTTCGTTTAAATTGCAATTGTTGAATTTTAAAAATAGGTCTTTTTCATCGGGTCAAGGGGTTGTCCAAATCAAACCAAACTTGGCATGGAGTATCTCCAGTGTAATTAGAATGTAAAACAAAAAGATTTTTTGGTATAGCTTGCCTAGAAAAAAGTTAGTGTTTCATATGGAACTTTTTGAATTTCTCGAAAAAGGAATTTTAAAAATAGGTCTTTTTCATCGGGTCAAGGAGTTGTTCAAAGCGAACCAAATTGATATCCCAGACTGCCAGTAGTATATAGGTTGTAGTGCAAAAAAATTGGTCCGCCTAACTTTCATAGAAAAAAAGTTCTTATATCAATCGGAAATATCGACTTTTTCGCTTATTTTATTTTAAAAAATAGTTAAATTTTATCGGATCTTAGAGTTGTTTAAAGTGAACCAAATTGATATCCTAGACTACCAGTATTATTTATGTTGTAATGCAAAAAGATTGGTCCGCCTAACTTTCATAGAAAAAAAGTTCGTATTTCAATCGGAAATATCGACTTTTTCGCTTATTTTATTTTAAAAAATAGTTAAATTTTATCGGATCTTACAGTTGTTTAAAGTGAACCAAATTGATATCCCAGACTACCAGTACTATTTAAGTTGTAATGCAAAAAGATTGGTCCGCCTAACTTTCATAGAAAAAAAGTTCGTATTGCAATCGGAAATATCGACTTTTTCGCTTATTATATTATTATTATTATATATATTATTATATCCTTTCTTGCGACTCAGTCAATCAAGGTGCTTTATTTTATTATTGTTTTAGCTTCCTTATGATGTATGTTGATGTTTAGTTTTTTCTCAGATTTTTTCAGAAAGAAAAGAGCCAAAAAAACTGGTACCTTTTTAGAAAACCTATAAAAAAAAATCGAAATCGATTTATAGGATTCTAATTGGTACACATAGTTACTGAGCTCACGAACCTTGCTTGCTGAGACAACGTTTTATGTGTTATATGTTGTTTAAGCCCCTTATGGGCGTTTTGAAGTATGTTTGGGGGTCATTTTTTACGTTTTAGAAAGCTTTTTATAGCTATGTTGGTCTTGCAAGAGCGTTGGTTTTCTGTCTGGAACCTTTCTGGAGCGACGGATGCCTGGCAGGAGTCTTACAAAGTCAACGGTTATCTGGTAAGAATCTTATTAGAACAACGGTTATCTGCTAAGAATCTTGCAAGATTAACGGTTATCTGGTAAGAGTCTTGTAAGAGCCCTTACAAGATGATGCATAATCATACAAGAGTCTTGCAAGAGTCTTGCAAGATCTTAGCAGATAACCGTCCCAATTTGACTAGGGAATGTCGCAAAATTCAAATCTTAATAAATTGTGCGTTTTGTGGAATCCAGTGAACAAGGCGTCTCGTAACTCTTCACGATTTACATGCCAGTTTCGACAATAAAAATTAAATACGCAGATCGTGGAAATATACTATTTATATTGTGGAAAGGGCTTACATTTTTCAGGAGCCTCCACGAAAAAGCGTAACTCATTTCCACAACTTTTACGTGAAGTTAGCCTAAAACTTCATGGCCCGAATTATATTTGTGGTTACTTGAGACCCAATTGAAAGACTTTAATAATTTTGTGATCAATATTATGTGTAATCGGAAAACCAACAATTTTTGTCTTAATCCGCGCTTCACATCGAGCGGGAAATTTTTGAAATTAAGCACCAATTGGGCTTTCATTCGTTTTGGTCTAATTAAAAATATCTTAGTTATTAGATACTTCAAAGGTAGAAAAACGTGATGCGTGGAAGCTATTGACTTAGGGCGGGGAAATGAGTGATAAAGGATTGTCAAAAATTTCACGCTAGCCCAAATACGAAAGCTCATATCCAATTTTGAAGCCAATTTGAACTATATATAACCTAATGTAACTCGTTTCCAAACACGCTTACAACTCTAATCTTAAAACATCGATTGCGAAAAAGCCCGCAAATCGATTATAACTGTTGGATTTTTTGGATATTGGCCACGTAATGTTAACTATTTATCGGGAGGGTAAAGATGCTAATTCAGAATTTTGAGGTGACTGTGCGCAGAGTCTTCGATCAAAACGTGTATTTCGCAATTTTGGATATTGCTTTTTTTATTTGTATATAGTTTGACTTCTATTACATTTTTATTTCTGATCTTCAGACTCAACGAGCGTGTGTTAAATCAAGGTTACATGACTCCGCTGATATCATTTAGCTGTGCAGCTCTAGACAAACGCCAGAAGCTATCAGCGACTTTGTGCAAAGCTTTCTGCCTGAAGTCACTGAGACTGGCGTGCCGATCACGTGTCCAGTATACGTTATGTCACACACAACCTATATACTGAACACGTGATCAGAATTTTCAGCTCATGCGACGTAACTTATCCGGAGCCCCCCCCCCCCAGCTTAGTGAGCACATATTATTTGCACCCCCCAGATGCACGTGCCATAGTTTTACATAATGATTTACTGTGTGATGGCACGTGCTCTTGAATTGGGGGACGCAGAACGTACTGCCACTTACCCAGTTGTTGCGCCGGATGAACACCGCGGCATGACCTCCCCACTGGCAATGAGCTGGTTGTAGTTTGTCAATCCAAACATTGGAGTGGGGTAGTTTCCTCTGGGGACATAATGACAGGTGACTATAGTGTTACCATTGCAAGTACCAGACCCACAGCCTATCAGTGCAGTGTTGAACCACATCATCTGAAAAATACGCTCCTCTTTAATACCCTAGACTAAACCAGGTGTAAACTTTCATAAATTCCAGGTCTAGACTAGGGTAGAGTACACACTACAACAAGAACTTCACTTTTTTTGCATTTTGGAGTTGAGAATTTTGAATAGCATGTCTCAGAGGAGTCAAATTAGTAACTTTGATAACTCAGTACTTGTAGTCCAAATAGGCCAGTTTATTTGTAATTGCAAGTTTTTTGTGCTTTTTAGATAGCACACTAATAGAGGGGGGTGCATTATTAACTCAATTAACGCAACACGGTCAAGCACCTTACGCCTTTTGTCATATTAGTTTCCCTCTTTTTTCATAGGTGAAGAATGTCTATTTAGGTGTCTGGAAACTAAAAATAACTAAAAATTGAAATAAATGTTAAACAAAAGCTTAAAAAGAGCCATTATATGCAATCATAACAGAAAAAATGAGTTACTACAATGCAAGGAAACCACAACTATACTTTGTTAAGCTTATTGTAAATCGCAGCTTGCGAAAGAAATTTGATGCAAGTCCTAAAAAATATTTATAATCGTTTAAAACACTCACGTGCACATTTAAAGTGCCGAAAGTCTGAAGTGCCAGAAGTTGCTGCTTACCCGGATCTGTTAGTCAGTTAAAATCAGAGCTGGAACATTAATTTTTACAGCCTGGATTTTAGCCAGGCCAGCTTTCTGAACATGTCCCACTTTGCAATTTACAGCATGTTCTGCAGAGAAAATTATAGTGATTCATCCTACGCATTATTTTGTTATTATTAGCGTTCTCTGTGAAGCTTCACTAACCGAATGTCCTCAAGCTGAGCATTGCTAATTATCCGTATTCACTCTATCTGAGCAGGCTAATTACCCGCCATTTCTCTATCTGAGCAGGCTAATTACCCGCCATTTCTCTTATCTCTATCTGAGCAGGCTAATTACCCGCCATTTCTCGATCAATGGTTGTCCCTCATCTTAAATTGTCCAAACAATTAAGATCCCTTATCTGAATTCCTAAATCAGGCGTTTCATGCCCGATGTAAACTATTGAAAAACTCAAAACACATGCATTACTTTGAACTAAAATGAAATAAATATAAATAAAACATTTAATAACGGAAAAGAACAATTAATCAAGGAAATAATAAATAAATGTCTGTTTATAGGTGTTCTGTTCTGTTTATAGGTGTTCCGTTCTGTTTATAGGTGTTCTGTTCAGTTTATAGGTGTTCTGTTCTGTACTCTGATCTCCTGCCAACATTGGGAATAATTGCTGTTTGAAACACGTAATTTGACCTCGTGATATCGTTTGCTACACGTGGACACGCTGACGAACACGACAGCCACGTTCCAGGTGTTTCCATCTGACATTCCAGGCCAGACGAGGTCGGCCCACGTCCACCTTCGTCAGCAGTAGCACTTCCCACACCCGGCCAACAACACACCAGACCCCCCCAAAGGGCACAGCGTGTCAGGAAAATTCTTGAACGTCAGATTGTACACAATGGCCGGAAGAATAAAGAACTACTGAAATCTCATTGATCTGAAGCATAAAAGGGAGAGAAGCAGCGAAAACTAAAACCTGTAAAAGGGGACAAGTTAATATTAAACCACATGAGAACAAAAGAATAATTTGAATCATGAATTGATTTGAATATTCAATTCAGAGCAGGATGAGGACGACGCCTCATAATATTAAGCCGGAAACGCAGAATTCACAGATTATTCGCAGAATTCACGTATTAAGACGGAAATATTAAGCCTCATAATATTAAGCTGGAAACGCAGAATTCACAGATTATTCGCAGAATTCACGTTGCACCGACAGTATAAGTGCACCCATATGCCGATAGCCCTCTCCAAATTTATCGAAATGGAACTTACAATTGTCGTCAAAGTCTTCTCGTCTTATAAGCCTACTACTTTTTAATTGGGGGCCCAACTTGTTACGCAAAAACATATTATTGTAAGCAACTAGATGGACGGGCAGATCTTTCCGTCTCATATGGCCGGCAAATTTTACTTTAGTTGGCCACACACTCCGACTAAACTCTTTAAACTTCTGGCAAATTAGATTAACATTCAAGTTTTTGACATCGTTATCACCATCAATAACAAAAGCATGTGTGTAGCCTCTCGTTTGTGCTACAAGACTCATCAGATCATGACAGCGGCGCCCTCCTTTGCCGTCATAGACCGAACTGCAAAAAAAGTTAATAGTTACATTGATGAAATTAAAGTAGTTACGCTGATGAAAATAAAATAGCATATGTTTTACCAATATGCTGCTAATAGGGGATCCCGTTCAAGATGTGGTTGGGCATCTCTGAGGTTTGAATCGCCAATTATCAGACATCGGATCTGGGGAAAAACAAAAAATGGGGAAAAATATTTTGAAAATTCAGAGGACTTTTCATTATGATAAGTTTTTAGATTGAAAAAGCAAACATAATTGGCAGATAGAAAAGACAAACATAGCTATCTATCTATCTATCTATCTATCTATCTATCTATCTATCTATCTATCTATATATCTACATATCTATATGTCTATCTATCTATCTATCTATCTATCTATCTATCTATCTATCTATCTATCTATCTATCTATCTATCTATCTATCTATCTATCTATCTATCTATCTATCTATCTATCTATCTATCTATCTATCTATCTATCTATCTATCTATCTATCTATCTATCTATCTATCTATCTATCTATCTATCTATCTATCTATCTATCTATCTATCTATCTATCTATCTATCTATCTATCTATCTATCTATCTATCTATCTATCTATCTATCTATCTATCTATCTATCTATCTATCTATCTATCTATCTGTCTATCTATCTATCTATCTATCTATCTATCTATCTATCTAATCTATCTATCTATCTATCTATCTATCTATCTATCTATTAGAACATTTTGCTGCTTGATCTTTCTCCTAGTCTCCCTAATGGCCGGCATCATCAGCCTTCTCATGAAATTTTTTTAATCTTATAGTGGTTTGAGCTTAAAGTGATTTTTTATATGCATAGACCAAACAGTTTTGAACAACATAAAAAATTTCGCAAGTTTTCTGTCTCTTTCTCATTTTGTGGTCATTTAAATGGAAAACTTGGCCGAGCGTGGTCAGGAAATTATGTGCGAGCGCACACTACCGATCTTCTTTGTCATAGTCATAGTCCCTGACATCAATAATTTTTGTTTGAAGTTTTATTTTTGTATTGTTCAATTTATAGTGCTCAATGGAGGCATATTAAGCGTTTTTATAATTTTTGTATAATTTGTTTGATCTTTCTTGGACTGATGAGATATCATGCAATAGGAAATAACTATATAAGTAGTTCTTTGTCTTCAACAAGCCGGCTGTGCTCAATATACAAAATTTCAGCATTTCTTGTATTAGTGTATCTTAATACTATGCGATCAGATCAGAGCGCTAAACTGGATGTGATTTCAATGGTGCCAAAAATATGAGTACCCGGTGAAACAAAATTTGATATACCTTGCCAATAAATGCAAATTCTTGACAGTCTTCACAAAAGACGGATATTCTGACTAAGATCTTAATAGGACAAAAATTCTTGGTAAGACCATGCCATGATCTTATCAAGCTGTATCAAGCAAATCTGTTGATGAAACTTGCCAAGATTATAGTTAAACATGGCAAAAAAATTTTCACTAAAATTGAGAGGCGTAATAAGTAACCATAGTTTTGTGATTGCTCTTTTCCTGTACAATATATTTTTAAGTTGCTCTTTTCAAGATTTTTCGCATTTAAACCAACTTTTTTTGTCCTTGTTTTCTCGAATCCGTTTCTTCTAGTCATATACCAACAGAAATAGCATTCAAACCCACAAAAAATGGTTTTTGATGATATATTCCAACATTCTTGATATTTTTTGCTAGTTCTTGATAAAACTTGACAATTCATGTTTAATCTTATGATTTTGTGCTAATTCATATTTTTGGGTGCTTTTGAGTTTTTAGTACTTGGTACGGCTTGCCATGTCATGTTAATCTTTCTTGGAAAGCTTACCAAGATCCTGTTTCTTGACAACCATGCAGAGATCTTGCAAGTTCGTATATATAACATGGCAAGATCTAGGCAACATTTTCCATGATTAAGCCTGTTTTCTATGACCCCCAGTTATACGTTGTTATATAGAACTGTACTTCGTAAAAAAATAGCACGTGCGCCTGAGGTTCATAAAAGTTTTGTGCTCACTAAGCTGGGAGCGGATAGAATAGATCTTAAAAACGTATCAAAAGAAAAAAGAAAACGGCATTTATCCAACAACCTCCCGTTTGTTGGCAGCGAAATTACGGATTTGCAAAACAAGCTCATTAGTTTGATGCATAAAAAGATATTTAAAAAAATGATATTAATTTGACGCAGAACAAGCTCAGTAGCTTGATGCGACTTTTAATATAAAAAATTAGGCAAAGAAATGACTGATTTCCAAAAACAAGCTCAGTAGCTTGATGCATTTTGAAGAAAAGAAAGAACCGGTACTAATTTGACGCAAAACAGGCTCAGTAGCTAGATGCGACGTTTAAAAAAATAAGGAAGAAGTGACTGATTTGCAAAACAAGCTCAGTAGCTTGATGCATTTTAAAGAAAACAAAAAATCGGTACTAATTTGACGCGAAACGGGCTCAGTAGCTTGATGCGACTATAAACATAAAAAATAGGGAAGAAACGACTGATTTTCAAAAAAGCTCACAAGCTAGATGCATTTTACAAAAATGAAAGAATCGGCACTAAATTGACGCAGAACAGGCTCAGTAGTTTGACGCGACTTTAAAAATAAAAAAGGGGCAAAGAAATGACTGATTTGCAAAGCAAGCTTAGTAGCTTGATGCAGGTCTCATTTCTAAATTGGGCGACAAAACTGTTAATTAAAACAAGCTATTTAGTTTGATGCAATTTTCATTTTGACAAGTATGCAAAACAAGCTCAGCAGCTTGATGCATTAAAATAAATAAAAAAATGGCACTAATTCTACGCAGAACAAGCTCAGTAGCTTGATGCGACTTTTAATAAAGTAAGGAAAGAAATGACTGATTTGCAAGGCAAGCTCAGTAGCTTGATGCAAGTCTTACTTCTAAATTGGGCGACAAAACTTTGAATTAAAATAAGCTCTTTAGTTTGATGCAAACTTAGTTTCGAAGGAAGGCAAGAGTGACAAGTTTGCAAAACAAGCTCAGTAGCTTGATGCATTAAAATAAATAAAAAAATGGCACTAATTCTACGCAGAACAAGCTCAGTAGCTTGATGCGACTTTTAATATAAAAAATTAGGCAAAGAAATGACTGATTTCCAAAAACAAGCTCAGTAGCTTGATGCATTTTGAAGAAAAGAAAGAACCGGTACTAATTTGACGCAAAACAGGCTCAGTAGCTAGATGCGACGTTTAAAAAAATAAGGAAGAAGTGACTGATTTGCAAAACAAGCTCAGTAGCTTGATGCATTTTAAAGAAAACAAAAAATCGGTACTAATTTGACGCGAAACGGGCTCAGTAGCTTGATGCGACTATAAACATAAAAAATAGGGAAGAAACGACTGATTTTCAAAAAAGCTCACAAGCTAGATGCATTTTACAAAAATGAAAGAATCGGCACTAAATTGACGCAGAACAGGCTCAGTAGTTTGACGCGACTTTAAAAATAAAAAAGGGGCAAAGAAATGACTGATTTGCAAAGCAAGCTTAGTAGCTTGATGCAGGTCTCATTTCTAAATTGGGCGACAAAACTGTTAATTAAAACAAGCTATTTAGTTTGATGCAATTTTCATTTTGACAAGTATGCAAAACAAGCTCAGCAGCTTGATGCATTAAAATAAATAAAAAAATGGCACTAATTCTACGCAGAACAAGCTTAGTAGCTTGATGCGACTCTTAAAAAAGTAAGGAAAGAAATGACTGATTTGCAAGGCAAGCTCAGTAGCTTGATGCAAGTCTTACTTCTAAATTGGGCGACAAAACTTTGAATTAAAAAAAGCTCTTTAGTTTGATGCAAATTTAGTTTCGAAGGAAGGCAAGAGTGACAAGTTTGCAAAACAAGCTCAGTAGCTTGATGCATTAAAATAAATAAAAAAATGGCACTAATTCTACGCAGAACAAGCTCAGTAGCTTGATGCGACTTTTAAAAAAATGAGGAAATAAATGACTGATTTGCAAAGCAAGCTAAGTAGCTTGATGCAAGTCTTTCTTCTAAATTGGGCGACAAAACTTTGAATTAAAATAAGCTCTTTAGTTTGATGCAAAGTTAGTTTCGAAGGAAGGCAAGAGTGACAAGTTTGCAAGACAAACTCAGTAGCTTGATACATTAAAATAAATAAAAAAATGGCAGTAATTCTACGCAGAACAAATTCAGTAGCTTGATGCGGCTTTTAAAAAAATAAGGAAAGAAATGACTGATTTGCTAAGCAAGCTCAGTAGCTTGATGCAAGTCTTACTTCTAAATTGGGCGACAAAACTTTGAATTAAAATAAGCTCTTTAGTTTGATGCAAACTTAGTTTCGAAGGAAGGCAAGAGTGACAAGTTTGCAAAACAAGCTCAGTAGCTTGATGCATTAAAATAAATAAAAAAATGGCACTAATTCTACGCAGAACAAGCTCAGTAGCTTGATGCGACTTTTAAAAAAATAAGGAAAGAAATGACTGATTTGCAAAGCAAGCTCATTAGCTTGATGCAAGTCTTACTTCTAAAGTGGGCGACAAAACTTTGAATTAAAACAAGCTCTTTAGTTTGTTGCAAATTAATTTCGAAGGAAGACAAGAGTGACAGGTTTGCAAAACAAGCTCAGTAGCTTGATGCATTAAAATAAATAAAAAAAATGGCACTAATTCTACGCAGAACAAGCTCAGTAGCTTGATGCGACTTTTAAAAAAAAAAGGAAAGAAATGACTGATTTGCAAAGCAAGCACAGTAGCTTGATGCAAGTCTTACTTCTAAATTGGGCGACAAGACTTTGAATTAAAATAAGCTCTTTAGTTTGATGCAATTTTAGTTTCGAAGGAAGGCAAGAGTGACAAGTTTGCAAAACAAGCTCAGTAGCTTGATGCATTAAAATAAATAAAAAAATGGCACTAATTCTACGCAGAACAAGCTCAGTAGCTTGATGCGGCTTCTACAAAAAATAAGTAAAGAAATGACTGATTTGCAAAGCAAGCTCAGTAGCTTGATGCAAGTCTTACTTCTAAATTGGGCGACAAAACTTTGAATTAAAATAAGCTCTTTAGTTTGATGCAAAATTAATTTCGAAGGAAGGCAAGAGTGACAAGTTTGCAAAACAAGCTTAGTAGCTTGATGCATTAAAAAAAAATAAAAAATGGCACTAATTCTACGCAGAACAAGCTCAGTAGCTTGATGCGGCTTTTAAAAAAATAAGGAAAGAAATGACTGGTTTGCAAAGCAAGCTCAGTAGCTTGATGCAAGTCTTACTTCTAAATTGGGCGACAAAACTTTGAATTAAAACAAGCTCTTTAGTTTGTTGCAAATTAATTTCGAAAGAAGGCAAGAGTGACAAGTTTGCAAAACAAGCTCAGTAGCTTGATGCATTAAAATAAATAAAAAAAATGGCACTAATTCTACGCAGAACAAGCTCAGTAGCTTGATGCGGCTTTTAAAAAAATAAGGAAAGAAATGACTGATTTGCAAAGCAAGCTCAGTAGCTTAATGCAAGCCTTACTTCTAAATTGGGCGACAAAACTTTGAAATAAAATAAGCTCTTTAGTTTGATGCAAATTTAGTTTCGAAGGAAGGCAAGAGTAACAAGTTTGCAAAACAAGCTCAGTAGCTTGATGCATTAAAATTAATAAAAAAAGTGGCACCAATTCTACGCAGAACAAGCTCAGTAGCTTGATGCGGCTTTTAAAAAAATAAGGAAAGAAATGACTGATTTGCAAAGCAAGCTCAGTAGCTTAATGCAAGCCTTACTTCTAAATTGGGCGACAAAACTTTGAAATAAAATAAGCTCTTTAGTTTGATGCAAAATTAATTTCGAAGGAAGGCAAGAGTGACAAATTTGCAAAACAAGCAAAGTAGCTTGATGCATGAAAATATAAGACAAATTGGCACTAATTAGACACAGAATAGGCTCTGTAGCTTGATGGGATTTCGAAGAAATGAAATAAGGTGTTTTTAACGTTTTTTCTTCTCATGAATGCTCAAAATTTGAGCACAATCTTGCAATAATTTTTCTGCCCAATACGCACTGTTTGTCATCCGTAAGGTCGGTAAATAGAAACACTTTCTTCATGAGACGTGCAGGAACAGACTTTAGAATATTTGTTTTCTCTACCTGAAAAAAGAAGTCTTTCACTCGTCCAATCTCACGCAAAGTTCGAAGAATTTTGATTTCAGCCTGTACCTCGATGAAGAAAGGTGGCCCAGGTTGCGTAAAGAAATACTGGATTTGACCAAAAACTTCATCGGTGTTCTCGATAAAAGACACAAAACAGTTTGTATGTTTTGATCTTGCGTATGCCGGGGAGTCGAAGTAGGTGTTTTGAAAATAATGATGGTTAAAAAACTCAGCTTCAGCGTAAAGGGATTTTCCAAGCTTGACAGCACTTGTATAAATGAACTCATCGCAGTAACTAGCATTATCAATGTAAACGTTTCCTGTCAAATTACTGAAAATTTCTCTCAGTTTTGGGTCTTGAATTTGTGCGCTAGCAAATTTATGCCTCTGTAGAATTCTACGACATATGATCTCGCAATCATTTTGTGATCCTGTGAAGACGTCACCTAGGGTTCGATTTGCAGCTTCGAAAGACATCGCTGAATAACAATAAAGCGGTTCAAAACGTCTCACTTGGTCAACGAGATGTTTTAAACAGTGTACGTTAATAGTTTCGACGCGTTCGTTGCCATCGTGAATCGAAACAATATCTTCGCAGAAGCGTAGCAGGAGTTTCTGAGCTGCAGCGGTGTTTGTGTCTTTGCTAGATTCGAACAAAATTCTTACGCCAAAAACCAAATTGACGAGATGATTGTACAACGTTTCAGGTATCCGATTTGAAAAAAAGAGAGGGCTGATGTAAAACAATCAATTGAAATATTCATTGGCTTTGAACTGAGCCATTTCATCAAGTGGTCGAATCTTTTTAGAGTAGGCTACCATTTTGCGTGGACAATTCAAGTTCGATAGAACTAAATTGACTTTAACTTTATCATCAGATGACAGGGCTCTGTAGCATAATTTCAGAGCTTCGGGAAAAACCCCTAACAAAACACAGTGCATATAATCGATAGGCGCTGCTAGGGGTAAATTATTAATAACTGAGGAGAAAGCACTTTCGCCCTTTACGCCAGCTACGTTAATCAATTCATCAACTGGAACTAATTCTGCGTATTTAACGAAAACGTTGTTTATATCCGGTTCGCGTATTTTTCCGATTTGAGCAAACGGATAATACGCATGTGTCTTACCAATTGTCTTGCCAGGTGCCGTGCAGTAATGACACCCGTAGAAACCGTTAAACTTGAACATATTGAGCATATGGCTTTTTGCGCCCAAGTCTGCAATAAGAAGCTTGATTGAGAAAAAAGCTTGGAAGGAAACTCCGTTATGTTTGAAATTAACACCTGATAACAACTCAGAGTTTATGATTGGAACGAGTTCATTCCAATTGGGAGTAGTATTACCGTTAAACAGGGCACCCAAAACAATATTTTGACGACTCATCTTTTTCCTGGGCGGCAGATCTGCAACTTGAAACCAAACTGGCCACAACTCCTTCCGCAGTGTCGACTTTTTGATGTTGACGCCGTCAGAGAACAATAGCAGGTTAATAAAGACTTTCCTGTCGTCATTTAAATCCACAGGAGGGCAAACAAATGTGTTACAATCTAGGTGTGGGCTTTCTTTCCGTTGATCACTGTATTCAATTATATCATTAAAATTTCTTTGGACAATGTCTCTTAATTCAAACCGGAAACCAGTTACACAAAGACTTTGTCTTGGTGACTTTTTCAGGAAACGCACGTCCTCTTCAAAAAGTTTTTTTGCTCTACGAATTTGCGAATAGCTGGTGGGAAAATTGTTTCCTTGTGGAAGAAACGCCTTTATGAGCGCATGCATTTTAGTTGAGCATTCGTCGGAAAGACTAAAGCGAGAACAAAAGGCATTCATTAGAACAGTGACATCATCGACGCAAATTGTGCTACCCTCAAACAACCGAGCGGAATTTTTTTGGGCAGTTATATTATTTATTTCAGGTGAAATATCCGGATCGGACACAGAAGCATTAGTTTCGGGGGAAATACCTCGACCGGAAACAGCAGCATTAATTTCAGGAGAAATAACCCGATCGGACACAGAAGGTTTGTCAGAAAGAGAATTTTCCGAAGATGGAGTAAAGTTTTCTCGTGGCGAGTCAAACACGTTCTCCGCAGCAGCATGGGAATCAAGTGACGTTCGTTCGGAGCTTGTTGTTTCTAATTGAGAGATACTGCTTTCTGTCGTCTGTTCCGACTCAAAGTCGTTTCCTACCGTCTGAATGTTGGCTGATAGGTTAGGTAGTTCGGGTGAATCATAAATGCTTAACGGACTGCTTGGTAATTCATTGACTTTTTCTATTAATTTACGACCTCTAAGTTTTTGCTTTATTGGTGGACAAGGCGAACAGTGTGAAGATTATTGTTCTCCCTCTAAATCAACTAACACCTCGTTTGCAAGATCATCGAGCAAATTTTGCAGTAAAAATTCAAAAATACAATCGCATTCTGCATTTCTTCTTTCCTTTAAACGGCAAGTGCAGCAGAGACACTCGTTTTCTTCGAAAAATTCGGGACCATACTTAACGAAATTTTCGTCCCCTGGGTAAATTTTTTTCTTGATCCTCAATTGCACTATTCCTGAATCACTCGAAAAATCATACTCACAATTGGGCTCAGAATTGGAGTTCACAAAACGAATGGGACCAAGTAAAAGTAATTGCTGTCCTGTGCGTTCAGAGGACATAACTGATAGATTTGTCACCGCACCAAATGGAACTGGGGCTACAAAACCTGAAGGTTTCCGTTTGAAAATCTCGGGCGGGTGAACAACACTTTTTCCTCTATAAACTAGTCGGTAGCCTCCAAAGTTGTCATGCTCAATTGCAAACGTAGGTGCCAGATCTTTGTACGATTGACACAGGATTTCAAACGTCTCTTTCCATTTCAAGTCACTCTTAATTTTTCGCAGGAAAATACATTCTCTTAAAGGTTGAATAGGCGCCATTGCAGGTCTATCAGGTGTCTGAACAAATTTCTCTACGGCAAAATAATTGCATTGAGCAAGCACTGACCATTCAAGTTTTTTAGGCAGCATTATCTCTAGAAATAGGGAAAATTTGAAAAACCTTTGTTTTCATGTATCCGAAAATTTTTTGAAAAAAAGAGTAAACAAAAACGTCAATTTATCAAATCGGAAAGCCGGAGAGCAACTAATCAAAAGAACGAGAAAGTTATTCAAAGAAGATGCCTTGAAAAGAAACAGATAAATTTAATCCATATAAACTCAAGAAAAATTGAGCAACGAAGCGCATTTTAAAAAGCACATACAGTTAAGAAAATGTAAATGTCCACCAGAGATATTGTTTTTCTGGAGATTCGGTTAATGAACACCACTTTCAGAGAACAGTTACTAGTCATAGCTCTTCCGAAGTTCAGCGTTGACTGTTTCCGTCAATCTTGTTTGACTTGGTCCCGGCGCCGATCTCATACCATCTTCCTTTGGTTCGTTGCTCTTGCGTTCGCCAGACCGGATCTCATTTGCGCGGTTATTTAGGCTTGCTTTTGCTAGCTCGTAAGAGTGGAGCCACTGATCCTCGTACTTAAGTCGAAAGAGATCTGAAGTGAAAAAAACAGCAAAAATTGATCAATTGCATTTACTATTTGAAAAACGGACCAGTTTTCTAAGATCTGTAAATTGTTTTCTTTGGCTCTTGCAAAAAATTTAAAACCGCAAGAACTCTGCCATTTAAAAAAAAAACAAATTAAAAACTATAAGACCTCACAAACCTTTGAAAAGAGTCTTTCTTGTCGGTGAAAAATCAGTCCTGGAGACTACACCCTGTTTTTGCTTTATCTTTGGAGACAACATATGTTGCTTTATTTCCTCAACAGTCCACAACCGTTTGCAAGCGTTCCTTCCGACCAATTGAGGCGTTGCTCCACCAGTTTTTGCCAAATCGGTACCTTCTCCTGGGCCCTTTGTAATGAGAAGCAAGGCCTCATCTCTTTCCGGAAAGCTTTTGGCCACTGGGAGGAGAACACCCAGTTTGGACACTTCGGTAGTCTAGAAAAAGTTTGCTTAAAAATAGGATCATTTCGCTCCTTTGTATTTACATTCAAAAAATAACTCTTTCAAAAATTCTCGGCAACTTCAATATTTTCTCGTTTTTTATATTATGTTTTTTATTTGCTCATTTAAATTTTTGCGTTTTAAAACCATTGCTCCTAATGTTTACTAAATTCTCTACTCTTTACTTACAAGTTGCTTAATAGCGTTGGTAGACATTTGAATCTCCCTGTAATTCCTGTTCGAAAGTGATTTCAGTTCAGGTCTGAGCTCAGTCATACAATTTACTATGAGTGTCGCAGCTTCCATAATTTTGTCTGCTGCAGTCTTCATAGCATCGGAGGCTTCACGATCAACTCTGCGAATCTTTGTCTCAGAAATCTCATCCGGGTTGATTGCTTTGCTCCGTTTCAGCTTGAGTTTCTTATTCACCCCTGGTGTAGAGGAAAGAAGTTTCTTTTCTTGTTCTTTGCACTTGTCTGCGGGTTCGTCGCCTATTGCGCTGCAGTTAGGTTTGTCAGTTCCATTAGGCTCATACTGCAACTCGCTGAAAGTTTTTGATACCTCTTCCGGGTCTAAGACTTTAACAGGCACAGTCTGTGATTCTGCTTGCCCCTCAGTTGCGTATGCATCCATGATTAGTTGCTCTTCTTTGCTTGAGCTCTGAGAACACGATTGGCCTACATCTAACTTTCGTCTTACTCCTTGTGACCCACAATGTTCGTTAAGCAAAATTTGGTTAACATCGTCGTAAACTGTCATATTTGGGTCTCGTTCAGGGATATAGCGTGCAAAGCTGCTATTTCCGTTCGTATCGGTTATTTTAATAAGTGTATTTGCTTCCCATTCATTGCAAAACTCCTCGCCTCCTACCGTTAGCACCTCCGCTGTCCAAATGTAGGATTTTGTGCGTGGATTTTTTCTTGACCATTTAACGTTTATGAATTCGCCTTGCTAAACTCATGTCTTATTTGCGGTTGTTATTATTTTCCAAAAAACTTAAATTCAAAAACGTTTCTGATCAATAAAATTTCATAATAAAACGCTTTCCACTCGATAGAACATTTGTTTCTTTTTTTAAAAATATTTATAAAGAAAAATAGAAAACACGTACTCACTTTTATATGTAAACGTTCGGATAAATCAAGACAAACAGAATCCCCAAGAGCGCTGACCACGCTGCAGGTGTTATCTTCAAACAATATGAGCCAGTGGACCTTCTTAAGTTGATCTTTCGTTATCTTTAAGGCGTTTTCCTTAGATTTCCTCTCAGTAACACCCAAACCACGGTTCGTACGTGGTGGCAATCTAGTCTTTCCATCCTATAAAAAGGACGTTAGCAGTTTATTCCGTATAGGATGCTATCATCAGACTAAAACTATTGCTTCAAAACTCGTCAAGAGTAATATTTTTATTTACAAAAATAACCAAAAACTTTGCCAGCTCGGCTATAAGGGCCTCGTTTTAATCGTGCTGAAACCGCTTTAGGACTAATACTCAGGAATTAGGGCTTATAAGCTTGGCCCTACTTAGATGTGCACTTTTTATCTACAACTAGTAAATGTTCACAGAGTTCAGTAGTCATTTTTTTAGTGACGTAAGGCACGCAATTGACCAAAAAGCCGAAATGACGCCATGCACACAAATTTTACTGCAAAGCAGTAGGAATCCTTGAAGTTAATAAAAGTCAATTCCGAAAAGTCAGATGATACGACTCACCGAATTTTAAAAACCACAATATCCCCAATAATAGCCGCTATCGCTTCGCGGCTACCTATCTATCTATCTATCTATCTATCTATCTATCTATCTATCTATCTATCTCTCTATCTATCTATCTATCTATCTATCTATCTATCTATCTATCTATCTATCTATCTATCTATCTATCTATCTATCTATCTATCTATCTATCTATCTATCTATCTATCTATCTATCTATCTATCTATCTATCTATCTATCTATCTATCTATCTATCTATCTATCTATCTATCTATCTATCTATCTATCTATCTATCTATCTATCTATCTATCTATCTATCTATCTATCTATCTATCTATCTATCTATCTATCTATCTATCTATCTATCTATCTATCTATCTATCTATCTATCTATCTATCTATCTAGCTATCTATCTATCTATCTATCTATCTATCGATAGGTAGATATTTCTGCGCGCGAAGTAGGCTTACCTAGTTCTCTCAAACTAACGAAGACGATAAATTTCTATCATTACAGTGGCAATATAATAAAGCAACGGATTCAGCGGTCACCGATTTCACACACACACACACACACATACACACATCACAAACACCACACCCACCCACCCACCCACCCACACACACACACACACACACACACACGAATATAAACACAAACACCCAATCACGCACGCAGGCACGAACGCACACAAACACAAACACCACATATACACACACATAAACACACATACATACACACCGCGCACACACCGCACACAAACACACACACGCCAACACACACACGCACACACACCCGTACGCAAACACACACACGCACACACACACAGATACACACACACGTAAACACAAACGCACACACACATAGGCAATAATAATAATAATAATAATATTAATAATAATAAAAAATAATACTAATAATAACAATAATAATATGAACCAAACTTACAACACTGGAGCTGTTTCCCGCATTATTGTTATCAAACTGCTGACCGATATCATCCAATGGTTCCATAGCACGTGGTTGATATATTATAGCTTGACGACTTTCATTGTTGTATGCCAATTCTTCGTCGACCGCCGGGTCTTGAACCATTACAACTTTTCGACTGCTTTGCGACATAATGATAATTGATGGAAGTCAGATGTTCAACTGGCTTTGACTTTTGCTTTTGAAATAGAAGCGAACAACAAAGCTCTGAAATAGATCAAAGATCAACAGAGTAATTAAATTTGTTCTGTAATGAATCGACTATACCAGCGAAGGAATAAAACTGGACCCGGGCAATGAAACATGAGCGGGCTTTCTGATAATTGATGGCAAATTGCCTTCTAACGTTTAACATCAAGGACCCTCACCCCTCCCCCCCCCAACCAAACCACGTCGCTCCGCGCAAACGTTACCGTAACTCCGTTACCCCCCCTCACCCCCCACGTACACCCCACTCTATCAGTTCTAATCAGATTTGAGCAATCAGATACGTTTCGCCTTTGGGGGGGTCTGGTGTGTTGTTGGCCGGGTGTGGGAGGTGCTACTGCTGACGACAGTGGACGTGGGCCAATCTCATCTGGCCTGGAATGTCGGGTGGACACACCTGGAACGCTGCTGTCGTGTTCGTCAGCGTGTCCACGTGTAGCAAACGATAAAATAACGCGTTGTTTCAATGAATGCGAATGGGGAAAAGAAGCAGCGGAAGCTTGAATTAATTCAGCGCGTGACTAGGTCAAACTAGTGAGCTCAACTTAGTGAACTATAGCAATTATGATAGCTCAAAAAATTAACGCATCAGATTTACAGAAACAACTAAGAGTTCCTTCATCAATGCAGAATTAGATCGACTACTTGCTAATGATGCTGCGGGCGATTCAGTTCTGGTGCTCTGGTTAATTTTATCTTCTAGTCTATGCTGCTGCTCATGTTGGTTTGAGGTGAGTGTCGTGGTATCAACCGTGTCATCAGTGTCATCGTGTCAACCGTGTCTGGAAACTCTCGCTGAGGCTTTTGAGAATGTACCTTTCTGTAATACAATGAGTAGTCCTTTTCGACCCTATTAGAGATATGCTTCGCATAAGTGTAACCAAACAAGTTGTCATCAACTTTCGGTTTCTGTTGCAAAAATCGCCCAGTCCTCTTGATTCGGTTTTTAATGACAGATAGTTTCAAATCATCGTCTGATTCACACCTAGCCGTTACTAGGTCTTTAACCGATGAAGCAACCTGATTGGTCGAACTATTTTCAGCCGAAAAATCACCCGCAGCTGTTGAGTTCATGGACTCATTTAACATTGAATTCGATCCGACATTCCCACCAAAAACTGACATAAAAGTTACTCTTTGAAACGACAATTCATTTTGCTGGGTACTTGACAATCTATTTGTATTAATATCGGCAATTTGCACAAAGGTGTAATTCATGAATGGAGGTATCATAAGAGGCTCTGAATTTCTGGGTCGGCCACGCTTTGGTTGTGGAAAGCATAGTTTAACCTCATTTGAGTTCACAGATCAGAGCACAGGACAATTAACGCACGCCCAGTAGAGAAATACAGCACGTTTGAGGGCAACACGACAACAGCAGCAACACTAATCTATGATTTGAGATGGCACGTTAGATAGGATGAAAGGTGCGCTTGCTGAGACTGGTTCCTGAGTTAGATTTGAACGCGCTGATATCAGAAACAAGAATAAAGAATAGAGAATAAAGAATAAAGAACAGAATAAAGAATAAGCAGTTGAAATTTCATTTCTAGCAGTAGCAAAATGTCGAATCGTTTTTGGACTAATCACAGCAAGAGTTTCCGAGTTGTTATCGTAATTGGCACTTTTAGCTGTGAAAATCAATACTTTAATTTACAAGTTAGTTCTCTTTAGGTAAAGGCGGTGTCGAAATACACGTAAGAGCTTGTTTCCTTGTTCCAGCGTAGAACTGCTCATCTCTTTTTGGAGCCCAGATGCCTATATCAATTGACCCAATGTAGTAGACTAAGTGAGTTAATTAAGTGAGTTGTCGTCTACTGTGAAGTAATCCAAGTAACATAGACGAAGTAATACACAAAGTAGAGAAAGTACAAAACAAGTATAAATAAACAAATAACTAAAACAAGGTAACAGTCAAACTCAAACTACATCGCCCAAAAACTGTTTACAGACCCTATCTCCAACGACCTTCCAACATTGTCCCTTTCGCTGTTGCAACTACTTGATGTTTCCTGAATAACCGTCCTTTGAGTTCTGACCGTGATACTACTGGATTCCGAGGACATTTCAACATTCTGGTGGGTTCTAGCAACGTGCCTTTTGATGCTGTAGTTGTACATTGAAGTGAAGTTACATAACTTACACTTATGCTTCTCTGCGCTCTCTTCATGGATTCGTCTCATGTGGCGGTCAATCATGTACTTCGCATTCGACTCGTAGTCGCAGTGGTCACATAAAAACACTTTCTGTACATTCACGTTCCTATTTCTGGTCACCCTCTTTCGTTTCCTGATCACCTTTTCTGATGCTGATGGTACTACCATTATCAGATTTACTGTCCCGTGACAATCTTTCGTCTTCGTATCTACAATCGCAAGCAACAAATCGACTTCACACGCATGTTTAACAGTTTCTTGGAAACAAAAATCAAACTTAATATCACTGGCCATTTCACTTGGGTACTTCACGGAGAACAAATTCAGGGAAACAAAGGGATCAAACGTAAAGCAACAATCAAATCTGAAATACACAACATATGAGTCTACCATTGAGTCTACTATTCAGACACTGGAAAAGATAAACGGAAACACACTGATGAACACTGGGATTGACACCCCACGGGCGAAGCCCGATGCTTGCACTACTACTTCTACCTTCTACTTCTACACAACTAATTCTGACTCGCACAACGACCTCCGACCTCCGCCTCCGACCTCCGCTACCGACCTCCGCCTCCGACTTCCGCTACCGACCTCCGCTACCGACCTCCGCTACCGACCTCCGCTACCGACCTCCACCGACCTCCGCTACCGACCTCCACCGACCTCCGCTACCGCCAAACGTTTTTTGGTATTACGAGAGCACACAGAGACCATTTTTACATCACCGACCTCCGCCGGCCTCCGCCCTCCGCTACCGACCTCCGCCTCCGACCTCCGCTACCGACCTCCGCCTCCGACCTCCACTACCGACCTCAGACCTCCGACCTCCGCCTCCGACCTCCGCTACCGACCTCCGACCTCCGCCTCCGACCTCCGCTAGAGAACCTCCGACCTCCGCCTCCGACCTCCACTACCGACCTCCGACCTCCGCTACCGACCTCCTACCTCCGCCTCCGACCTCCGCTACCGACCTCCGACCTCCGCCTCCGACCTCCGCTACCGACCTCCGACCTCCGCCTCCGACCTCCGCTACCGACCTCCGACCTCCGCCTCCGACCTCCGCCACCGACCTCCGCTACCGACCTCCGACCTCCGCCTCCGACCTCCGCCACCGACCTCCGACCTCCGCCTCCGACCTCCGCTACCGACCTCCACTACCAATCTCCGACCTCCGCCACCGACCTCAGCCGATGCACCAATATATGGTTTAGATGAACGCACCAATATGGTTTAGTTGAACGCACCAATATGGTTTAGTTAGAGCTAGAATGGCTGTTCAGGGTATCGCCATCTTAAAAATTTTATGCATGACACCAGTTATTCGAAAATTTCAAAATTTGCTATGTTCGTTGTATGTACAGTCTGATGATGTGAAACGTTCTGTGCAGTGTTCACCAATAATATAAATTAGGCTGCGAAGAAAAAAGACAGACTGGGATGTTTCTTTATCGACTCTGGGCAGACTGGCAGAAGTATTTACACTTCTATTTGACTGGTTCAGTAATGGTTACAATTGAGAGTCAATGATACAGCGCTGAAACTCACTGTGAGCATGGTCCGGGTAGCCAGAAGTTGAATTTCGTTGACTTTCGTCATTTTAAAACGTGCGCGTTTCGTGTTTTAAGCACGGTTAAGTGACTCCGCAGAAGTCGCGGTTCTCGATAAACGCCAGAAGTTCTCAGGGACTTCAAGCAGTGTCATTTAACAATTACTTGAAGAGCGCAAGCTAACTTGGCCAAACAGAAAGGCGAAGTTAAAAACTGAAATTTGAGAAGAAAGTTAGGCAACCATTTAGAAACTGAAAGTACAAGCAAGACATACAAGCGCAAATAAGGACATTGTCGTTTTTGATTTTTGGAAACTTTTTTGCAGCATAGGCCAGAGCAGTAGAGCCAAGGCCAGATCAATGCCGAGACCGATTTAAGCATGTATAGAAATACAAAAAAAAAACATTTCTTTCGTTGGCCAAGAAGTGAGAATGGAGCTATTTACTTTTAATTTTAGTGAAAAGACTCATTGAATCGAAGTTCAATTTCAGTTTCAGAAAGCAAAAGAGTAATATTATCTAATCATCTGCGTATTGATGTTGATTACTAAAGATCGGCTGTTTGTTACAAAATCGGTCAATTCAACAAACATTTATACTTCTTTGCAGAAGACATGCTCCTGTTATGACTCGACATCTAGGTTTGGGATGTGGGTATTAGACAGACCAAAAGGACTGCAAATTGGGTATTGCCAGACCGACCAGAAGGACAATAATTGTCATTGGCAAACAAGGCCACCAATTTTTTTCTAGACCATTGAGTTAGGTCGCAACAGAGGCAAATGTCTGCGATATCAACCGATCTGGTGCAAATTGGTCTGACCTCATCCTGGATGATGTTTTTTCCAATTTCATCAGTAGTCATGATCAGGTTATTTTATTAGCAATGTAGAATTTGCGCAAATCGTAGAAAAATTTTTCACTTTGACAAATTAGAGTTTCTCTTGAAAAAGAAAACTCTTTTCAAATTTACTGTTATTTTGTTCTCTCAAACAATGTA
The DNA here is from genome assembly GCF_964194025.1 of Convolutriloba macropyga. NCBI lineage: Eukaryota > Metazoa > Xenacoelomorpha > Acoela > Convolutidae > Convolutriloba > Convolutriloba macropyga. The sequence goes on from NC_134481.1 coordinate 19,850,725, forward strand.
TAGAGTCACAATCATTTGAACAAAATGTTAACAAATTAAAACTATATGTTCAAACTGGCGAAATGCATATTCTATTGATGCACCGATGAAAGCAAAAAAAATTCAAAAATTACGAAAATA
>NC_134481.1:19855844-19922478 GCF_964194025.1 Convolutriloba macropyga
TGAATGATTTGTCTAGATTCATTTATAACTCCTACAAAATAACTAGAACTTTTAATAGGGACAATAAGCCGTTGGACTACAAAAATAAAATAATTAAAGCAAAATTCAAGAAAAAAGTTAAGAAATTTTTTACGAAAACAATTGGTCAGATCCACTAAAACCATTAGCTCATTCTGAAACCTTAATATAATCTCGTTGCATCTTGTTTTTTTGATAACAGTATCGGTCAATCATTATGCCCTGATCTGAATTTCTAGTAAGTAAAAAAAGTTTACATAAAATACTCTTCATTGCGGAAATATTTTGAAAAAAAGTCGCGCCCCATAAAAATCTAGAAAAACTTTTCTTGTTAGGATCCATGACGGGATAAAGATCAATCCAGATGTTACTGCGCAATCTAACAAAACACTCATTTGTTCAAATGGTTGCGAAACAGATCATTTTTTCATAAAAAGTTTTCAGGTTGTCAGAAATAAAATTGCAATTTGTTTAATTATCGAGTTTTAATTTGCAAAAAAACTGGCAGAATAAATATTCCAGAATACTCTCAATGCCAGAGCTTACAGAACAAACTCGTTTGTTAGCTTAAAAAGAATACAGCAGCAGTTTTAAGGTAACTAATCCCAGCAAATTTAAAGTTATTGGGCTAAAAAAGCAAATTTGTTCACGAAAAAAAGTCAAATTTTGACAAATTTATCAAACTTTCTAGCCATAAAATTTGACTCAAAGCATTCACTCGAACCCTTTTCTATCTTTAGGGATAAAATCAATAACACTACAGTAAAAATTTGAACAAAGGTTAGCAAAATTAACGAAAATTATGTCAAAATTAACGAAAATTTGAATAAAAACAGATGAATTACGTCACATATTCACAAAACTTTAAACCTCGATAACTCCCTATAAAAAGCAAAAATTGAAAAAAATTTGTTTATTTCCATATTCTACGCTTGACGGACTTTTTAATGGTACCACTCAAAAATCTCTACGATGATTATATCGATCGGCCAAATTTGACTGAACAAAAAAAACCCATTTGATTATATAGTTCCTCCCCCACTAAAGTGGGTCGGAACAACAATCAAGACTATTTCAGTAAGAATCCGGCAATTATCTTAACCCAGATTGAGGTGCGAGCGCTAGAAATTGCTAAAAATTGTAAGAATTGCGATGAATGCCGTGACAAGATGTGAGATTTGCGGTTTTTAGCGGTGAATGCGGTTAATGCGGTGGAAAAAACATTCACCGCAAAAAATTGCAAACCTTGCAAAAATTCACCGCTAAAATCACTAAATGTCTTTACTTCAGAAAAATTTGCAAAAAAATGTAAGAATTGCGGTGAAGGCAGTGAAAGCGGTGAAAAAAACATTTGCCGCCAAAAATCGCAAATCTTGCAGAAATTCAACGCCAAAATTACCAAATATCTTCACCTCAGAAAAATTTGCAAAAAAGATGTAAGAATATTGGTGAATGCAGTGAAAGTGGTTGAAAAAACATTTGTCGCTAAAAATTACAAGTCTTGCAAAAAATCACCGCTAAAATCACGAAATAACTTTACTTCAGAAAAATTTGCAATAAAAAATTTAAGAATAGCGGTGAATCCGGTGAATGAGGTGAAAAAAAAACTATTCACCGCTAAAAATCGCAAATCTTGCAGAAATTCAACGCCAAAATCACTAAATGTCTTTACTTCAGAGAAATTTGTACTAGAACATGTAAAAAATAGAGGTGAATCCGGTGAATGCGGTGGAAAAAAAACTATTCAACGCTAAAAATTGCAAATCTTGCAGAAATTCACGCCAAAATCACCAAACATCTTCACCTCAGAAAAATTTGCAAAATAACAATTGAAAAAACATTCGTCGCTAAAAATCACAAATCTTGCAAAAATTCACCGCTAAAATCACGAAATGTTTTAACTTCAGAAAAATTTGCAAAAAAAATGTAAGAATAGAGGTGAATCCGGTGAATGCGGTGAAAAAAAACTATTCGCCAATAAAAATCGCAAATCTTGCAGAAATTCAACGCCAAAATCACCAAATATTCACCTCAGAAAAATTTGCAAAAAAATGTGAGAATAAGGGTGAATGCAATGAAAGCGGCTAAAAAAACATTTTCCGCTAAAAATCACAAATCTTGCCAAAATTCACCGTAAAAATCTCGAAATGTCTTTGCATCCAAAAAATTAGCAAAAAAATATATCCCAAATCTTACACATAATAATTGCTAAATTTTCCAAAATGTCTTCACCTTAGACAAAATTTTCAAAAAAAGATGACTCAAGAATAGCTGTGAATGCAGTGGAATATAATTGACCGCTCAAAATATAAATTCATGCAACAATTCACCACTAAACTATTCAAACATCTTCATCTCAGAAAAATTGGGGGAAAAAACATTTGTTTCAATGTCTTTTTGTTGTACATAAGCAAATAACAAAATTCTGAAATTAGTGGATTTTCATTGTGGGAATTTTTTCAAATAGAACAATCAAACTCTGTGAACTTTAATTCTATTTTGCATGGAAAACCTGCGTTTTTAATGATTTTCAGTTCTATGTAAGCGCTTCAAATTATTTTACAATTATTTGATTATAATTGGGTTGCAGGGTTTTTCAAACTCAACAAATTTTATAGTCAAAATTCTTCACAACAGTAAAGTACCAAACACTGAAATTTTTTGGTTCTATCGTGACTAGGAAAAAAGTTGCAGTTTCACTGGCTTTTAGTAGAATACAAACAAACAAAACTATTTTTGAAAATTTTTGAAGGAGAATTAAAATCAGAGTCAGAGTTGCCCTATATCTAGGTTGCATAAAATACTGATAATGTTTGCTTATAGCGTGCTTTGAGAAAATATTGCTATTTCATTGGTTTTTAGCTGAATGAAAACAAATAACGTTATTTTTTTACCGGCTTTTAATTTGATCAAGGTGATTTTCAAATGGAATCAAAATAGTCAGAGTTCCGTTTTATGCATAAAAATCTTTTTGCGGTGAATTTTCGCATCACCGCTTCCTGTTGTTAGCGGTGATTTTTTTTTCATAAGGTATAGTGAATCTGATTTAAATTCAGAAAGATTATACTAAGATGGAAGTGTGAGGTAAATAGGCAAAGTGTCATTGATCCTCTACGAGGGTATTAGACAAATTCTGCCGTTTCGAGAAACAGAGAACTAGAGATTTGGAATGAAAGCTTTGAACTTAAAAACTAACTTTATTTAAGATCTAAAGTCACCAACAAACATTAAACAAATCCCGTTTTAAATGAGCCCCGTAAATCACTTAAGAAAATTTATTCCGTTTTAGCAGAACTTTGTTTTTGTTTAAATTTGCTGTGAATTCTCGTGTCGACCCAAGACTCAAGTCGTGTCAACGCACGCATCCAGTTTGATGCCTCAAGAGAAGGTCTAGAAATCATACTTGAGCAGTCAGAAATTTAGCCTGGAAAATTTTTCTTTACGCATCTCTGGTTCTTAAATACTGTGTTCAAGAGTTTCGTGTTAATGAAATGGAACAGCTTGAGTTTGTATGGGGCATAGAATATTTCGCACATTATCGTAAACAAATTATACCGTGGTGACTAAAAACGGCGCCCTCTTATCAGGTTGAAAGCCAAACAGAGGTAACAAAATTTTTTAAAGCCGAATAATTTGCTGGGATGACCATCTCATCATCAAATGGCAGGATCGGACATGGGATTTGTTGATTAAATTTGAAAAAAAAACAATACGACCCGCAAATTAAACCTCCTATTATGGCGAAGAAACTGTAATAACAAACGTGACACGATAGGAATATTAGGTGTTTCATAACAATCGTCTAAATGGATAGCCTAACAGATTTTTTCATAAGGTTACCAAGCCTTCATATATGAAAACCAATAAGTGCAGAGAAAAATTCACAATTAATCCGGCGCTAAATTCTTGTGCACTTCTTTATTAAAAAATGCTGTTCTGATGGTCCTGATGTTATGCTGCAATTCTGTGCCAGAGCTAATTTCACTTTACCGTTCACAAATTCTACCCACTTACAAACCATTACCCTTTAAATAATTCTAAAGTTACAATCCCTATTACTTTTAACCGCCGTTAGGTTATCATTTGCACCTCAGTTATGAAACCCCCACTCGACTTTTGATCCCAAAAGATTTCATTTGACAAGAAAATTTTCGGTAAAAAACACACGATATCATTGCACACACAAACTTATTTTGAGCTGTTGTCACGTGATACAGGGTTGATTGTGAGAATCTTTGATCAAGTTGCAGTTAAGCATTTTTTTTAAATACTACATAGATTCACTACAGGCGTCCCATGACGAAAGTTGGGGCATTACTCGCCCCTCAGCCACCGCACGCCCCATATCAATAGAGATCTCCTTGCTTAAGCAGTAGTGTAAACTTCATTTACAGCCTTAGTTAAGAAGCGCTAAATTGATATCCCTAAATGTAAATAAAAACCGCTTTCGAAAAGTCAGGAACCAAACGAAGAAATCCAATAGTTTTTAACGTATTTAACGATCAAAATGAGAATAAATTTTAGCTGTAGCGATAGATAGATTCAGAAAATTTCTATACACGACCAAAAGACGATCATGTCATTGATGTCATCAACATACGTCACTATTTATGGTATCTCGAGAAATAATAGAATTAACATGCCTCGCTGCTTTATAAGCAATCAATGCAAAAACCTATGCTGGGAGAAAACGTATGCGGGGAGAATGGTACCGCTATATCAGCTGCCAGCCGCCACCGTTTGCCAGCAAAGACCAGAAAATCTAATACGCAACTCAACAAAAAATCGGTCTGATCCAGTCACACTGATCCGGTCACCGCCTATGAGATGCTTCAAAAGGAACCAAAGCTTCCACAAGTTTAACCAGTTCATTGGTAATTCTTTTTGAAACCAAAGTTGAGTTGAGTCTATTATAAGAAGCTATAAATACAATTCATGTTTAAATATTGCAATACTTAATTTTCTAATGAAATAAATTTTAGGCATAATTACATGCTAAAAGTCGTGGAAATGGGTTGTGTCTTTCCGCAAAAAATAGTGGAGAAACTCATGCTTTTCCTATTGCACGAACAGCATAATTAGGGCTAGTTTTGGACCAACCTTGGACTGTTACAATACGAAAATTAATCGGATTGTAATGTGTCGGCCTTTTTTTAAATTAAATTAGTCTTGAATTAAATTAAATTAAATCTTTTTTATTTTAATTAAAGAACAGAACATTTCAATCAAAACTCAGTAGTGATAGGTAAAATGGGTTTCCTAAGCAGCTCTAAATTAATGTATATAGTTTTTTTACCTGAAAGCTTACGGTCGTTTTGACTTTTAAAAATATATTTTTTCAAATAAATAATGGCTTAGTGAAATTTGCCTATTTTTTTCTTAATTTTGTCAACTTTTAGCTTAAGGTCAGCAAAGAAAGAATGCTTTTTCTTTCTAATGACTTAACATTTAATCTCTATTGTGGTTTTACGCCTTAAGTTTCGGTTTTCTGGCTTTGATACTACTAGATTTCACATCCTTTTTATTTTTAGTTATTGGCCCATTTTTCACGTTTCTAGTTTTTTCACACTATCACGATATTGACAGTTCAAATATCACATTATTGGCGTTCCAATAGGGTATAAAATTTCCTGTACAATAAACCCGTTTCATTGGTTTTTCGCGTAAGAATAGTTGGCCTGATATTCTGATATTAGTAAATAGCTGATGGCTTCCATGACTTTGAAAACAATTGTTTTCCAAAAGAAAAAACACACTTTAACCTCGCAATTTTGTACCTTTTTTTGTCTGTTTGTTTCCTAGTCTCGTTAATTGCAGGCCAAATCTGACATTATTGGTGTCAAGGGAAAGTGTCAAAAGAGATTGGTGTCACAAAATCTATTGTTTTTAAAGGATTCGTCTTTACTGGCTTCGACACGGTTTTTCAAAAAAAAAAAAACTATTTTTGGTTTTTGTCAAACTTGACGTTGCTTTTGCAGACGTACGACATGTTGTGGATAATTGCAGGTCTCAATGGCTTCCGTTGGAAGAATAAACCAACCTATATAATTAATTTTTTGCAAATAATGGCTTTCGTGACTTGACTTTGAAAAAAAAAACGAGTGTTAACTAATTTTGCAATTTTTATTTCTTGCCTGCTTGTTATCTAGTTTAATTAATCGGAGGTCACATATTACATTATCGGTGTTCAAAGAACGTGCAATCGAACATACTTCTAGGGCCAAAGTATGGCTTAACGTCTTCGAAAGCGTTGTCTGGCAAGTTTTAATTGATTTTTTGTTTGTTGTCTAATTATTGTTCTTTTTGTAAACGCACAAATAACTGAATATCAAGAGATTTCAATTCGCTATTATAGAAGATCTGGTAATTGTTAACCTATGGGATGATTTAGTTGATTTCTATTAGTTTTCGTTTCTTTGAAATTAATTGTTTAAAAAAAGCAAATTTTTCAACTTTACTGTTTTTGTTCTTTATTGTCTAATTGTTACCAAGCCTGATTATGAAGGGGTCCCACATCTTTTCTGGTGAATTACAAGTTATTTTGTTTAGTTTAAGTTCTATCTGACGCTATTTTGACTTTGTTATTAAGTTTTTGATGTAATTGATGTTTGTTGTTGTTGTTTTTTGCTGTTTGTCTTGACTCGCTTTCTTAAAAATGGCATATCTCATCCATCTAATAAATTATTTTTTACTCCACTTAGTTATTTGCTTTGGAGGCTATCTTTTCGTCCATACACTATTTTTTTCGAAAAATACTTGAATTTTTGGGTTTTTCTGTTTGTTCCTAATTTGATAGACAATTATGCCAAAATTGTGATAAGCGAGGTCGGAAATTTATGTGCGATCGCACATTACCGAGCCTCCTTATAAGTAGTGTTAGCCTTTGACGGCTTTTTTTGTTTCTGTCGGTTTTCTCTAATGAGTTTTTTTAAATCTCAATCTGATGCAGTCGTTGCTTTTAGTTTTCTTGTATTTATGCATTTTATGTATGTTTGTATGTATTGTTTTAATTTGTTTTATGTTTTAAATTGTTTTGTTCTGGAGAGAGCGTTCTGAGCCAGGTTTTTGTAACCTAGTGCTCTGCTCAATTCTCTTATATTTTTTTTCATGTAATTCCGTTACTGCCTATCGCAAGCTCGGAATGAAAAAAGGAGGAGTGTAAAAATCATATCGTACTGGAAAATCTTAAAAGTCGGTTTTTCAGCTTGACTTAAGATACTTCCGACACTATATCAGCTGATTTATTTCAAAATCCGACAATTCTTTCGTTTTGAAACCAACAAAAACCGACGCTTCTTACGACGTTTTGAAACCGATGAAAATCGACGCTTCGTATGTTTAAAACCGACGAAAACCCCTTTTTTGTACGTTTAAAACCGACGAAAACCGACGCTTCTTACGTTTAAAACCGACGAAAACCGACGCTTCTTACGTTTAAAACCGACAAAAACCTTTTTTTTGTACGTTTAAAATCGACAAAAACCGACGTTTCTTAAGTTTTCAAACCGACAAAAACCGACGCTTCTTACGTTTTGAAACCGACGAAAACCAACGCTTCTTACGTTTTGAAACCGACGAAAACCGACACTTCTTACATTTCGAAACCGACAAAAACGGACGCTTCTTACGTTTAAATACTGCCGAAAACCGATCAAAACGACGAAAAAAGCGTAAGGGCTTTGATCGGTTTTGGCGACGTAAAAGCGACGAAAACCGACGATTTCTTATGTTTGAATCCGACGAAATTCTCAACACGGGTAATGAATAAAAAGTACAAAGCCGGAGTTTTCGATCATGATCGGTTTGTAGTGTGAATTTTTTCGCCGCAGTTCATTTGCATAAATTCTCGTCAATAGTCTTTACAAATGTCTACTGGTGCCGAATTATTGAGAACGTTCTCTAATTTTTATTGCAGGTTTCCACTTTTATATCGCTTATTACATTGCAAAAAAGACTGTTCCTACTTTTACAAATCGCAGCCACTCTTTTTGACAGCAGGTTTATTTCGATAGACCCTTGTAGTGATTACGGCATTTAAAATTCTAACTTGCCCGGAGTATAGTACCATAATATGTCAGTACCGATACAATATAATTCATTAGTGATTCGTAAAATCAGTACTGAAACATAGTATTCGAATTGTTTTCTTCACCTCATTATTCACAGATTAAACTCACAGTCAATTTTTCTAAGATAAAAATAAAATTAGCCTGGGTTTTGTGTTACATTTTTGCTACTGTCCATAAAAATTCATTATATTTTTCGAAAATTTCGAAATGACTAGAATATTATCATAGAAAAAATACATGATTGAAATATTATGAATCAGTACTGATATACGATTTAACCTTGCTCTAGAAGTGATAATTCAGGATGTTGACTAACCAAGATTTGCGTCCCAAGTGAGAGTGCCAAGACCAGCGTTGGATCTGTGTTCATTGTGCACTGCCAGCACCCCACTCTCCAAACTCCCAAACACCAACTCACTGAAACATGTTTAAATCCCTTAACTATTCCAAATATTCTGGATAAATAAGAACTCTTCTGTTTCGCCCCCCCCCCCCCTCCCCCCCCCCCTCCCCTCAGCTTAGTGGGCTTATATCTTTATCCCCAGGCGCGTACATGCTATTTTTGTACATGGTAACGTGCTATATAACAACATATAATTTGTAACGGGGGAGGGCGTAAAAACACTGGGTGGGGGCAAAACAGAATAGATCCGATAAATAATTCAAGTCAAATTCAGTACTGAATCAGAGCGAAACACACTACGCTATCCGTACTGTTCATAGTAGTGTTCAGCTCACAGCTTGCACTGAATTTTCATGTTCAGACTCTTACCCGGACTTTGGTCGCAGTGGGTTTCAGCGCTGTACAATTGATTTTCAATTGTAACCATTACTGTACCAGACAAATAGCAGTATAAATACTTTTGCCAGTCTGCCCAGAGTCGATTAAGAAACATCCCAGTCTGTTTTTTTCTTCGCAGCATCATTTACATTATTGGTTAACACTGCACAGAGTGTCTCAGATCAGACTGTACATACGAAGAACTAACAGACTGTACATAGCAAATTTTGAAAATTTCGAATGACTGATATCATGCATGAAATTTTCAACGTGTCGATACCCGGAGCTGCATTCTAGCTGAACTTCTACGAACTACACTACAATTAACTGACACATCGACTTCCACCGACTTCCGCCGACCTCCGCCGACTTCCGACATCCGCCGACTTCCACCGACCTCCGCCGACTTCCACCGACTTCCGACCTCCGCCGACTTCCACCGACCTCCGCCGACTTCCACCGACTTCCGACCTCCGCCGACTTCCACCGACCTCCGCCGACTTCCACCAACTTCCGACCTCCGCCGACTTCCACCGACCTCCGCCGACTTCCGACCTCCGCTGACCTCCACCGACTTCCGACCTCCGCCGACCTCCACCGACCTCCGCCGTTTCTACCTGATTGATGTGATTGCACCAGTGTATTTATGTTAACCTTTTTCCTGTGTTTGAATAGTAGACTCAATGGTCTTCATATGTTGTGTATTTCAGATTTGATTGAGACTTGTAATTGATATTTGTGTTTGTTGAACTGACTTTGATTTGATTGAATTGTGTATCAAGAAGATGGAACAGGTTGTTATTACGGTTGAGTTACACGAGTCGATTATGAAATGCAGGCAGGAACTTATGTTTGTAGTTGCGGATCCGAAAGAGAAGTCGTGCCATGGAATATATATAGACGCTGAACCCGAATCTGATTCAGACTCTGAGTTTTCCCTGAATCATACCCAGGATGAATGTATATTGTACATCAGCACACAAACTAATAACACTGTTTCTATGGACAAAAATTTAAGAAGGCATATCACAGTGCCAACTAATTTAAGTGATTCTAATATTTGGATTTTATATTTAGGTTGACGCCGCAAGCATAATCCTTATAACTGATAACCGTCTCTATATGAAACAGAATTGTGAAAGACATAACCCCCATCGGATCTAATTACATCAAAATCCCAAACGTTGAAACCCTCGCGAGTATTTTAAGTTTTCATGTTTGCAGTTTGGAGGTGTTTTTTACTTAATTTTAATCAGTTTAACCTCAAATAAGCCCCAAAAAGTATTTTTCAAAATCTTATCGACCAATAATGTTGATAAAACAGTACTAACTTTTTTAGAAACGTTCATCGCTGGGCTCACCCTTTTCGGAACCTATTGACCAAGAGGTCTTTTCCAGACCGTAAAGGCTTATAATGAGACTTTAGCTGGTTATCAAAGATTGTTCCGGTCCGTGCACCCCACCCGCCATATGTTTTTAATATCTTTTCATAAATAATTTCATGGCAGCGCATGGACACCTACCTGAAGAAAAAAGCCGTCACCAGAAATTTAGTCACGAAGAATGAAGTACAGAATAAATCCATGATTCCAGAACGAAATTGGGAAAAGGATAATGACCTTCTGAAGATAAAAACAAATTTAAAGAGAAAGTCTAGACAGCAAAACTGTTAAATTAGTCCGTTTTCTTCTGATCTCAGACAAATAAAAAGTAAATGGGCCTGGTTTATTTTTTATAATTCCACAATATTAGTAGTCTTGTTCCGATATTTGGTTGTTTAAATAAAATATTGATCAAGTTTTTGGGGAAAATGAATAATTTAAAATCCAGATTTATTCGCCTTTACAATGTAAATTTTTACCATTTGTCTAATTCACTCCAGTTAGAGAAATAAGAAGCAACAAACATAAACTCTATTGCTTTAAATAACACAAAAAATTATGTCGGCTTTTTTCGGTGTTTCAATATACCATTATTTGCTCAGTTTTCAAATAAACAATACGAAAATGGAATTAGAACTTCAAGTTGTGTGCTCTAAAATAATTTCAGCCTTGCAACAAGACTCAAAAAAACATCTGAATAGCTCACAATTGTACATAAGAGGTTAGAAGAGGTCTGAAGCTTTCAAAACGGCTCTTTTTGTAGCAAAGACTAAAATTTTTGGTTGCCCGGACTCGAAAAACAGTAGAAAACAGCGAATCAAACATGAAGAATCTCAGTAAATTGAGTTTTTTCTGGTCCAGAACACAGTCAGAAATAAGTAAAAACTTAGCACGAAGCCGAACAATTTTGTCGTGAAGTGACTTTAGTTATCTGTCATCTTAGCTAATAACCTCTCAAAGTAATCAATTAGAATATGGCTGCTGTGTTTATGAGTTTTAATTGATAATTAAGAGGCCTCACCACTCTTGCTTAAAATGTTGAGTGGCTTTATTAAAAACAGCGAAAAAATTGGTTGACTGTTTGAGCAAGTGTTTAGCCAGAGGTTGAAAGATATTTTCTCTGGGTGGTTTTTCAATTATAATACGCAGATAGACACGTAAGATAATGATGTACGCATGGTTTGACAAATGAAACCACAGGGAGTGCTGTTCTGTCCCTTGAAGAAGTTTTGTTAAATTGTTCGAAAAAAAATTAGAAAAGAAACAGATATTTCTGTCAACCTTTGCTAACCTCCATCATTTTTGATACGTAAAACGAGGAGGATCGGCAACATGCTTTATATATTGTTCTGACCCAATTTGAAAATATAAAATCGGTCTCACCCGCATTTTTTAACGTCGTCTTCGTATAACAAGAGAAGATCGAGCAACAGCAATATTCAGATTTCAAACTCGACCTCCTGTCTCAAAAATTGTTTTACAATTGTTTTCAAACACGACGAAACATTCATCAGTGCAATTTCTGCTCACATTTTTTCTTAAAATAACTAAGACTGTACACCTTATCCTTATAAATTTGGATAATCTAACAGAAACACTTATACCAAAAAAATCAGTTCTGTGAACATTGAATTTACACCGGTTTAAAAAATCATCAAATACCAAAATGGAAAAAATAAGTAGTACCGTTCTCTTCAAATAGCACTAGGTTCTAAGATTTTTCCAGTTTCAGATGTCTTCCACCTAACTTAGCAACTTCAGAAAAATGGCTACACAAGAATCCAAATGAATGTGACACAATATAGGCCAAAAATCAAGTTATATAAACAAAAATATATGATAAAAACAACGAAAAAATTCTCGGATTAAACAAAAAGTAGTGTTTCAGATGTTTTGATCAAATAAAATTCATTCATTTTGTGTAAGCAACTTTAGTATTATCAACTTAAAGACTTTTTCAAAATAGATAAAGTCAGAAGACATGCTCAACTAAACTTTAAAATATCGGAGTCGAAAAACAGAACTTGATTTGAAGTCAACTCATTTTTCTCGCATTGAAATTATTTCTTTCTGTAATAAATTTAACTTAATTTCCAATTAATATATATTAGACGGAACTATTTTTTTCCTATTTGAAAGCGATAAAAAACGAAAAAAAATTATCGTATATGAAATAGAAAATTGAGTTCGATTCGGTGGGAAGTCTATATTATGAAAGAATCTATATACAGAAAGAGTCTATATACATCAATTCAATTCAAAATTCACATTGGTCTTTGATAACTTTATCGAGCATTGTGAGGCAGCATATTTACTTTAATTTAAAAACTCGAACAGAAGGAAAATATCAAGCAGAAATTAATTAAACAAAACTTCAAGATATGTGTAAATTTAATGCAATATTCAACTTTGCGGAGAAATAATGAGCAGTCTACAGATTCTACCTTCACAAAATTAAGTAATAATTGGTTTTTATCTAGCGATAAAGTTTACACCTTCTTACAATAAATGAACGATCTCAAAATCATGGGATGAAAGAATATTTTTACCCTTTTTGACATTATTTATACAACTTTCCATTCACACAAAAAATATTTCCATGGCAAAGGCTTCAACGATCAGAGATAGAAAGACACTTAAGCAGCTTTTGCAGAAAATATAACTTCAATTCTTTGAATCCACAGTACACTGCTATTAACAGCAGTTTACTGAAATACTTTATTTGAATCGGTGATCTGAAAGCTGTTCAGACGAAAAAAAAATAATTGCTCAATTTTGGATATTAGTTTGTCGCATAATGAAACCCTTTTCAAAAGTAATGGAAATTAAATTTTGGAATAATGAAAAACTTAATTTATTGTATACAACCTTAGTTCAGCTTATACTCGTTCTTCTGAGCCTCAACATAGTCTTATTGATGGAACAAAACTTAAAGGGTTAGTTGAAATCTTATTCTCATTTTTTTGTTTTTATCTGACATATGGAATTGACTGCTTCACAACTTTGCTTGTTATCATTTGACTGATTTTTTATACATCTGGAATCTTATGATTTTAAATACTCGTAATTTACAGGCACCTATAAACACCATCCTGTTTGAAACAAAACTTGTCATATATTTTTTGAAATTTTAAACTTCGAATTATCCCCCGATATAAATGTCATTACGAATTTATTTTATAAAAGGAGGCTCGTCAATGTGCGTTCGCACATGATGTTCCGACCCGAGCTCATCTACATTTTTGACTTAACTGTCATCCAAATGAAGAGATGATCAAAATATATGTTTGAGTTAAAATAATCTTTACACACCCAAACTCGTAATTGAATTACGTAATGCGATGCCTCATTAAAGCGCTCACGAGATCTGCTATTAAAAAGACTACGATAAAAAAAAACAAAATCAGCAAAAACAAAAATTTCACGGCAAAAACTCAATATCTAAACTTTCTAAACGCAATCAGATAAAACCTTAGCTATACAAAACTACTCTTTCTTAACCACACAGTCGATGGGATTTTTCCTTAATGGGAATAGGTAACAAGTCGACAAAAAGAAACAATGAGGCAAAAAATGAAAAATCAATCAACATTTTTAAAAACTTTTCATAACTTCATACGTCTCAAAAACCCTTGACCTTTAACGAAATAGTTCATGATAAAGTAAAAACAAAGTCATTATGAAACCAATGGGACTTGTATTCGCTTAGAGTAAGCCATAGAGACGAAATAAAAATGTAGAAAAACTAAAAAAAAACACAAATTAATGAAGCCATTAAAATCATTAGCTTTATCTGAATATTGTTTCTCTTATTTCAATTAATTTAATTACTAATTCAACCAAAATTCACTCGGTCCATATTCTGAAATCATTGTGATCTGTTATATTGCGAATATGATAAAAAAAACTTTAATCTAGAAAACAACAACAAAAACTTAAAAACTTTTAAAAAAATTTGAAAACAAATAATATCAGAAACTTCAAGGCTATTTTCTATAAATTGACTTCATTGGGTAACATCATTCATTCAACCTTAAATTAGAAGTTTATGAGACCTCTCAGCGTTTTACGACTACAAAAAGAATAAAAAACAATAGAAAACAGGAAAGTTGAAAAAAAGAGAGAAAAGTGTTGAAGCCGTTATAGAATTAAGTTTTCAGTAAAAACTTTCTATCTTCTATTGTTTTTCAACATCAGTATGTTGCTTCTTCGTTTAAAAAAATGACTTCAAAAAATCAGCAAATATGAACCGGTATATCAACACCACGAAATTTTTACTAAAAACACGTAATAACAACGCCATTATATTCAAGAGCTTTCAAAAGAAATCAATAAATATGCTAAAACTATGCCGCGATGGGAAGACTATGATGTGTGTCATTCATAAGTCATCAAAAAAATCACAAAAAGTCTTATAGTTTTGAAAACAACAACAAATACAGGCAAAAACCGAAAATTAAAAGAAAAGTGCGAGAAGAAGTTGTCTAAGCCATTTAAACCATAAGCTTTTATCTGAGAACTTTCTCTATGATCCTTTGAACATTTTTTCTAAGCAAATGAGATCTATCAGTATAATGATAATGTTATAAGATTTCAAAAGGAACCAAAATAATGAGAAAAAATATCCAAAAATTAAAAAAAAATATGAAAACTGGTGGCATCGAAGTCATGAAACCAATAGTTAGAAATGAAAATCGCTAACCAGATTAAATTTGGTTGCAGTAGAAAGGAAGGAAGTCCTCTCATTACGGAAAATGATATAGATTTCAAAAAAGAAGGTTTAAGATCGTTTAAAATTCGAGGAATTGTTTTTAACGTCTTAACGGCCTTTAGCTGTCCACTCAAAGCACTAGAAAAGTTCACTTAATGCTCATTGAGGAGCCTATTGCACTTTTAGTCACCAAGTGTCAACAATACGCTTGAATAAAATTTCGTAAAATCTCGAAAAGAAAATCAAAATTTCATTTAAAATTAAATTAGTAGAAAGCCAAAAGAAAAAAGTGCAATCCCTCGAAAACAAATTTTTGTTCATTGGGCTTCATTTGATTGTAAGTGAGATTTGTCATTATTAGAATCTTGATATGAAAAGTGAACTAAAGTCCATAAGTGATTTTAAAAAATAAAAAGCGAAAAGTTTTCTAAAAAAACAGCTTCCAAAGAGAATTTGATGTTTTTTTATGGTAAACTTACCCATGAGACCAAAACTAGCATTTTTGTCGCCTTTTGTCTATTAGGAGTGTAAAAATGATTCATTTAATAGCGTGAAAACTAGTTGTGAATAAATATTTTTCTAGAAAAAAATCTTAATTTGAACGAAAATTAAGCTAAAAGTGAACAAAATCAAGCCAAATTTCCAATGTTCACACAAAATTTTAAACCTCGATAACTCCTAGAAAAAGCGAAATTCAAAAAAAAACTTTTTTTCCTAACTGTAGTCTAGACGAGCTTTTTAATGATACCACTCACATTTCACTACGATGAATATATCGATCAGCCAAAATTGTCTGAACAAAAAAACCAATTTGAGTATATAGTTCCTCCCCCCACAAGTGGGGTCGGAACAATAATCGGAAAGTTGATCTCTTTTTGTTTTACTTTTATAAAGAGCGCTCAATGGTTTTTAGTATATAACCTAAATCTTTTAAACTTTTCGAAACGTAAGAAATCGAGATCAATGAAAAATTTTTATGCAATTTAAACCACAGTTGTTTCTTGAGTTGAGAAATCAACAATTAAAGATTTGTATTCGCCAATTTATTCATTTCCTATGGGGTGCTTATTACCCGTTGTATTTCATCAGAAAAACTATAACGAAGGGCCAAGATTCATTAAACAAAAAAGGGATAAGGCTGGTACTTAACCCTCAAACAAATTTCAATGATTGAAAAAAAGTTGTGATGATTAAGCATTGTAGAAACCAATTTTGGTAGGATTTTGCAAATATCATTTTTCATGGTCCTGCGGTTCGCCCATCGATTGATTAAACTTATTCAGTGAAAACTAACTGACGAAGCATTCTACGAACTGCATTTTACTGTAGGCACGCAGATTCAAAAGAAACTAATTAAAACTTTTTGAATTTTGAGTATGGATTTTATTTTGAAGTCCCTGGATTGTAAACCATCATTATATCTTTATATTTTTGGAATATTTATGCGACTGACGCAGATAAAATTTTCAATCTCTCAAGTTTGATAGCAGAAATTTTGTGCGCCAAATAGAGCACATATGCTCAAGCTGTTATTTTTCGTTGTGTGTTTTGCTGATATTTGCGTGTGTTTAAAAATCTATTTATCGAATTGTCACGGAGCTCTAGTTTTTTAAAAAAAAATTTCTGAAAAATAATAAACTGAACTTCTTTTTACAATCCTGCAAATTCTTAACCACGTGAAGCTATTGTCATGTTGTATTTTAAGGTAAAGCTCATGTCTTCCATTCAGAAAAAGTTGCAAAAGTTATTCGCAAAAACTTTTCTTTGAATTCTAAACTTTTTCAAAAGAATTTGTAACCCCTTCAAAAACAATCAATTGTGAGTATTTACCAATTAATTGATGTGTATAGAGGTTTGCTATAAATGATACACCACTTCATATGAAATTGTGTTTTACAGTAAAACTCCCATCTGATTATTAAAAAATGGCAAACATTTTGATCATATTTTTATTGGAAAATTTTTAGAAAACTATCACGCACTTCCGGAACCCCTCCTTTTGAGCATTAAATCGATTACCAATATCATATTTTATATAATATGTTTTTTTAAAAAAAATTCACAATTTCAAAATTTGATAACTAAAAAAAATCTGAAAAAAGAAATCAGATTTTTTATATTAAATGTTTTAACATATTCTTTGAGTTATAAATTACATGTGGTAATAATTTCGCAATTCAGCAATGTTTATGGCCGGCAACTACTTTGTATTTAATTTACAATGTTTTACTTTGCACTGTTCTACGCATTTAGGGTTTGACGCCCCTAGCCCGAGTTTTCCATTTTAAACAAAATTTTAAATGAAGTTTGACAACCTTTAAAATGAAAGCGGTTATATTCCGATTTTCGTATTCTTTCACACATTTTGAAAGCTTGTTTTGTATGCATCGAACTACGTTTCATTTTTTCTTTCAAGGAAATGCGTTATTTGAGTGAGAAGATAAAAATTCTGATGTTACTCGAACTTTTTTTCCAATTAAGTGGCATCCCGATAAAATTTTCTCTACTTTCACATCAGCTGTCACCTTTTGTTTGTCAAAATTAACCCGCCTATTTTTCCTCCAATGGCGCCAATGAGTTCACGTATTTCATCTAATTTGTCCCATCACCACCGCGACAGTGGGAAACACTTAAATTATTCAAACTACATGATCAAATAAATAATGAATCGAAAATGTGAATGTGATATAGAAAAGAGCAATCAATTAAATATAAACCTTTATTTAAGCTCTCACAAAGATATTTTATTTCGATTAGAAATATTAGTTTTCCACAAATAAGTTTTACGCAAATGATTTGCAGCTCATGTGGTTGCGATGCCAAATGCTTCTTGAAAAAGTCTTATTGAAATTCCTGACATAATGAGCAAGCAGCATGAAACAGAAAAAAAAGGCCTCCAAAAAGAGCCACAAAGTTTCTTTTGATGAGACTAGACTGCCGTTTTGGAGTCGTGCAGGCGCCTTATAATATTAAGCGCTAACAAAAATATCCCCAATTTGTTCAGGCGAAGATGGTTCGAGAAGAGGTAGTTTTAGTCTAGGACCACAACCTATAGGGAAATATAATAGCGATGCCTGGGTTTTCTTCCATGGCCTGTCAGTATAATAATCAGTTTGAGCAAATCGCTCGAAAACCACATATCGGCGGGTGTTAGCGCTCACCAAAAATTGGGAGAATGATATTATTGCCCTGGTTGGGTGTTTTGGTCAATTAGCCGCTAAAAATTTAAGTATTTTTTGTGAAAAAAGGGAAATAATTCCATTCACAATTGAACTGTAAACAATTATGCGGTTAAAAAAATGTTTCACCTCCACCTCCACAAAGAAATAAGGCCATAATCATTCAAATTGAAATATAAATGCACTGCGAAGTAGATGACAGTTGATGCCGAAGAAAAATATAAGGCCGCTAGAGATCTCGGTCACCTGGGGTCGACTGACGAATCATTTAAATAAAATTATAACCTAAAAAGTTCGCTAAGAGTCTCAGAGCATATAGAATAGCTCTAAGAAAAATACGAATAATAATCAGTTTTCATAGATTTTGCACCTTGTAAAATTGCTCTTTGTTTGAAAATGAACAGTACTTGTAATTAGCGGTGCCCTATCCATTAGTAGTTTTAACTTGGTAAATCTCACCTGCTGTTTTAAAGCCAAGAGGAAGGCGTTAACTTAGGGTTCAAACCCAATAGACCTTCAATTTTTCCTTTATCCTACAAAAAAAGAATTTTGCAAGATGATAACTGCAAGATAAAAGGAAGAGAACAAACAACTGTAGTTGACAACTCCCTGCCCTAAGGCGAAGTCAATTTCAATACTGGGCAAATCTCGTTACCCGTCTCATTTCATTACTGATTCAGAGTTAAGATCAAGACACTTTTTGCTCTTAGCAATTCGGAAATCACCTCGTGGACACGACTTTGCAGGTCTAAATCCAAGCCTAATTGAAGCGGCCGAAAAGTCTTCCTGTCTCGAAAAACGTTTAGTGGCTGTAGAAAACTGATATACAGAAAAGTTCTGATTTATAGAAGACCCGGGTTGACCACAAAAATATTTCTTGGTAACCATACGTAAGACGTTGTAGGGCTTCTCTGATACCACACATTAGAACATGAAAAAAACTTAAAGGTGATCTCAAATGACGTTTTTGGATCCCGTAGTCGGACGAATAAGTCGTAGTTACCACTGACTTTAAACAAGAAATAAGATTTTTCTTTGGTGTCTGGTGTACCATATCCAAGACCATAGACTTTTATGGTCCATACAAGAGCGTAAACGTTTTTTATGAGCAACCTAATTTTTTAATTAAAATCGTTTTTTCATAACATCTATAGTACTCAGTGAAAGCAGCTGAGTATTTGTGTTGCAATTCCGTTCTATTTTAATACAAGGGGAAAAGTGCCGCGATTCCACTATCACAATTACAAAGTGATTGTGACTGTTTGCCTCGATCAAATAAGCGGAAAGCCGCCCGTTTCCAAGTGGTATTAAATTGGACGCAAACTCGCTACGTTTCCAATTACTTCTTTGAAACAACTAAGTGGAAGGAGGTTTGAGAGTGAAATTTAAAGTTCAAAACGAAATCAACAGAATGAAAAATGCTTGAAAGTGGGGTGATATGAACAAATCGCTTCCCTACGAGACTTGGGGTAAAATTAGATCAAACAAACATCATTTACTAAAGTCAAGGTAATAAAAGAAAATATTTATTGGCACTGAATTGTCTCTCTGTACCCCATATCCGTCCCCTCAAATAGAATTGTTTATTTGTCAATAATTTCGCAACGGATTGTTATTTACAAAATTTAATGAACTATTTGAAAATAATACTAACATAATGATATATATATATAAATTATATATATATATATATATATATATATATATATATATACATATACATATATATATATATATATATATATATATATATATATATATATATATGCATATATATATATATATATATATATATATATGTATAAAACAATATGTGCCATTTATTTTGAATCATATACGTATATGCGCTGATTATCAGAGCTAGTGAGAGTGTTATTATACAATGGTACTGCGTTTACAGGTTATAAGATTTTCAGTGTGGTAAATGTACATTTTCAAAACAGTTATGAATGAACCCAAAGGGAAAATGGAAATATGACGACTTTCCAAATATCAACATGATAACATGAGTGTTGAAAAATTGAAAAACTGCATCGGAATTGGGAATTAAATTGGCTGTTCTTTAACATACATTGTACAATTCATTAAACAATGAGGAATGCCAGGAAAATTGAGAGTTAAATAAAGAAACATTGTTAAAAAAATTGAACACTAAAATTCAAATTTGATTTTCTACATCAAACGCTGACATACTAAATTCCCTCTCATGGTCCCTACATCACTAGTTGGTTGAAGATGAATCCAAGGGTCTGATACAGGTGTCATGAGGACTCACATTGAATGCGGTTTCTTCCACGGTAGGACGATTTGCCACCTCCTGATGCACTGAGGCGAATACAGGGTTGTCACGTCGAGGATGATTTGGAATGTTGTTATCATCTTAAGCAGTGACAGAACTGACATTGCTTTGATTCTCACATCTCTAGTATTTGGAAGCATTTCGTGGTTGTTTTCCAGTCGAGGTTGACTGAATCCATTAAGCCAACAAGGAGGAGGTTGCAGCACTACTTCAACGGGGTGACGAAAGCAAAGGCTTTGTTGGCTTTCTGACAGCCACTGACTCAGAGATAATCAAAATCGCTGAGCAAATACCAGAAAGGTTGTCTGGTTGACGATAGCGAATCTTCATAACACTCCTGTTTTTTCCTTAGATCTTTTTTGTGACTGCTTATAATGATTTTGGTGATCTTATCATATGGACGAGGCTAATATTGGGCGTATTGCCATAAATTTGTACTTTTCTCTGCCTTGACGCCGAATATAGCAATGTTGCTATTCCCATTCGTCAGGTGATTGGGATTAGTCAGTTTCGGATGGCCGATAATCTGGATGTCGTTTTGTTCTTCTGGCCATTGAATAGTCAGCCAGCATCCACTTGAACTCTCGTTAATGCCTCCTTATGAGTGGGTTGCTTCTGTCTGCAGTAATTCAGCCATGACCATCCAGACAGCCATAGACGGAAACGGTATCATTGTCTATATAGTGATATAAATTTTTCTAAAAAGATATATTTGTGCTGTTGGAGTCAGTGCATATAACACTAATTGATTTTTTTGGCTATCTGCTAAACTGTGCCTGAAAAAGTGACATTACTGTTGTCTTTTGTCGGCCGATACGTAATTGATGGAAAATTAATTTAAAGTATGAGAGTTCCAAAAATGTGTTTGAATTGTTTGCTAACTTACTGCATCACAATCTCCTTTCAATGTTTTGTATTAACCAACTGATTGTATTAATTTTTCAATTAATCCTTCTCATATATGATCTTTAGCTGGTGCAGTGATTTTTTTTGTAGTGAATTTTACCAAAACACAATTTTTAAATTTGTTTCCAATGAGGCATTGGACCTGATCTAATCGAATATTTTGAGTTGCACCATGTATGTGTATATAGTTTTCTGAAAATTTTACAATATTAGGACTATCAGTTCGTTAGAAAACTTCAATTGTTGGATGTTTTGAAAAGCGAGCAATATGTGCAAGAAAAGGAATACCTTGTCACTTTTCGGGTAACATCGGTCCAATAAAGTCTATTTGTTTTTCCTCGTTTGGTTTAGAACAATTTTTAAACGGTCGTCAGTGTGATGCGGGAATTATAGATTGAATGTTCTCACCAATATCGTTACAGGGTGTACTCTTAGCAGTCTACTTAGAAAATTCCCTGTGAGTTTTTAGCCGAAACAAGGATTCTACCAAGGAGATCATTCCCTGGCTGCCAGGATAGGTCACATGCAACGACTCGAGAACTGCCTCCTGTGTGACCTTAAGAATTGCCATACGTTTGTCCACACAAACGCATTCGTACCGGACAGGGAGATCCCGCCACTATGAGATTAATTAGGCATTGACATCCTTACATCGTTGCTCATCGTTTTCGAGGATACAGTCTCTCACCACCTTGAGGATGGAATCCTTTGTTGCTAATACCTAGACAAAATTCTTAGTAAAGAGTTTTGTGAGCTTGTTTTCAAAGACTTCTCCGTGAGAGAGTTTAATGTTTGGGGAGAACCGGTCTGTTGGGGACCTCGTTACGTTGACACCTGAGTTGAGTGTAAACTGGAAAGTCGCACGTCCAGAGTTTGTAGGGCGAGTGGTTGGCGAAATATGGGTGCTAACAATTTTGAGTTCTGATTGTGACTGTAAAGACGTTACGATTGCAGTGTTCAATTGAAGCAACTGATCTGTACGACGGTTAACGGCAGAAAACATTCCAGAGATGTTTATTAGTTTGGTATTAGTGGCACGAGTGAAATTTATGTCATTTGCCGCGGTTATTTTTCTTGACTGACAGAATGATTTTGGTTAATTAATATTAACGTCTCTAATCAAGTCACAAATGCGGCTAAATGCTGCAACCGCAAATACGTCGTCAAATTATGTAGTAACTTTTGTTTTTTGATCTGGTTGGAGTGATTTGTACTCCCCATCTTTGCACCCACAATGCAATCAATGACAAAAAAATATGATATTGAACATGATCAATCCATCCAACATGTCATTTTAGTATTACAAGATTTATGTAACCAATGCTCTTTCGTAATTAGTAATAAAGCACAAATATGAGCCATTACAGTGAAAGACTTGCAAAAGACATAATATTTTTTTCTACTGCTCAAACAACGCCTAAAAGTTCAAATTCAATCACACTTTAAGTTCTTAAAACCGACACTATAATTGCATCTGAGTCATTCTCAATAATGGTGAAGTTTTTCTGACGTAGTTGATTCTTGATTGAAAGTATTTTTTAACCAATTGCTCTTTTGTGGCTCCCTAGACCAAAACATCACCTTGAAAGATCACAACAGACTAGATTCGGTTGAGAATTGATTCGATATAACTCTGGAGGTTCTCAAAGTAATCGGCACATTTCTAATACTCCTTGAGATGTGTTTTTATGCAAATGTCGTTTGCTTCTTCATCAATGTCAATTCGATAGTAAACATCTGAGGTCAAGTTCGCCAGATTAAGAAAGCTTCCTAGTTTTAAAGAAATTTATTAACAAATCCTCGTCCACGACTCTGCCATTGCTGTGAACTCTCGAATCTACATAGAGTATCAAGTCTTTACTCTTCCTTCTCTTCCATATCTATGGTGACGCATTTCTGACACCTCTTGGCTAAAAAGGCTGCAGTGTGATTTGTTTGGCCATCTGTTCTAGCTTCTCTGTGACTTTATCTTGAAGAGGTAGAAGTAGAACAAAAAGGCAGAATGCTGGTTGTCACACTTTTTATATCAATGATATTAATATCAACTAAACTTTCTGACACTTCGCAGGAGGCTGATGTCTGATTGTGATGTTGTCCACAGCCTGCTGGGGTAGAAAGTTTTGCTAAGTAGTCCAAGTTCTTTATCAGGCTGTACTTATGGTGATTGTTTTTCTGTATATCTGCTTCCGTTCTACACAACGTCACAATTAACTGATCCCAGAACCGTTAACTGGTGGCCATCTCAAGCTTCAAGATGTCTTATTGTACCATATAACTGACGTTTACCAAGCACCATTCATATTTTAGATGACATCATTTTGCTATCAGCACCTGTATCTACTTGCATTTTCACTGTAATGTTAGCTATTCAGACATATTCATAAATAAACTTTAGTTAAAAACTCAGCTCGGGTATACACATAAATTGGATGAAAAAAATTGGCGGTATACAAATTCGCCGTTTGTATTGCCTTGATATGGGAAATTAGACTAAGAATATGTGAATTCTTCCTTTTGTAAGATAAATCAAAAATGTGAGACATTTTTTTCTGGTTTTCAACTTCAGCATTAAAAAGCGGGGACAACTTGCGCAATGAGTGCCATTTGCATTTTGTGCACGAGAAAAGACGAGCTACCGACTTTCGTGTTTCGTTTTCGAACTACATTTGCAAAACTGCTTGCGAAACTGGTCCAACTGTTGCAGAACTGTTTGCAAAAGCATTTGCAGAACTGTTCCAATTTTTGGCTGATGCTGGTATTTTTCGCCGCTATTGAAATTAAAATTGAAATTAATGAGAACGTATCGACAATGCAAATCAACTGATATTCATTGTTAATTAAAAAGCAAAATCCTATGAGGATATTTGATTCCAAAAAAGGGTCTTAATAGTGTTTTAAGACCTCATCAACACTGCTGACAAATAGGAATTCATCATAGTTAGAAAAAAAGTGTTTGAAACTCTTTCAAAAATTGACCGTACAAATTCTCTTTTCGTATCTTGTAAGATCTCACATCCTGCACGAAACGAGATTGAATGTTATCAAAGCAGTCTTTCTCTAGCATCCTTAAAATCAGTGCTATTTTTCAGAAAATTTGTCGGTCAATTATTTGCACTGTATAAATAGACAAATTATCCGGTCCTAAAATTTGTTATGTGGGCAGAGAATTGTTAATACTTTAGAGATCTTTTGCTCAACGCTAATATCTCGCCAGCTTTATTAATCAATAGAAAATTTAGTTTAATTAGGCTCATTGTAGACTTGATGCAGTGCGGAAAATCTGTATTTCCTTATAGAAAAAGCAAGTCACTATCATTTGAGGGAAACAAGACAAAACAACTTAGTTTGCGGAAGCCAAAAAATGAAAAGTTTGTTGAAAAGCGTTCGGAAATGGAATTAACTATGATATCACTTCAGATCAAGCCGTTTAGAAGTTACGAAAACCGAAATTACAGGGTTTTTGAGAAAGCGGAATTAAAATATTTCATGGAACAAAGAACAGGGACAGGTTATGTCTTGTTCTTTACGTAAGAGAGGAACAGCGAAACAGAGAACATGAATTATCCTTATTTTCTTGAAAAATGATTTTTTCGAATGATACGAATTGAATGTAATAGTTTAACCCTTAGGTATATTCGTGAATTTTATATATTTAATTTAAAGGAAACGGGGGACAAAGGGGGGGTTTAGGGTCTTTCCATGGGTGAATTCTGTACTAAAGATCAGTTCCTTATCTGAGAAACATGTTTTTCATTCCATTCTTCAGTTTTTGTATCGGCTCCTGGAACGGTCTTATGAGAACAATTATTATTACACTATTAACAGTGCTGAAGAGAGCTGAAAGTTGATTTACTACAAGTTGCAACATCATGCTTTGACGAATTTCTTCAAATGATGATTTTCCCGTGATAAGGTCATCTGCAGTAACCAGTCCGGTGAAGGCGTAATGAAGGGTGTAAATAGCTCTTGGCGTCCACAGAATCATCCAGGTAATGGACAGAGTGAGGAAAACTCTGGCCAGAGTTGTATCCCTGGCGTTAGGGGGTGTTTCAACAGGACGACGTATCAGATGGACGACTTATCATTTTGTTTCAAATGAACCAATTGACATTACAAATACAAAATCTCATAATGATGGCATAATTCTGGATGACGGTTCTGTGGGAGCGACATCAGGTCATTTGCTTCTGTATTTTATCCCACATGACCATGCATAATCTCTAGAACCGCTTAATTATTGCTTCCAGTCTATTCTAGTTGTGATACATAAGGATATCATCCTTTGTTATTTATTTGATGCAGTACATTTTAATACGATGCTTTTAATTTAGTTCAATTTATTTGCCCTTCATCATTCAGTTCATACTTTGTTCATTTCTTGACTTATGATCATTTCAATACTTCCTTTCTTGGTTTCCCGCTTCGTGATCAGACATGTGTGATCACACCTTCTAGATTTGCTGATAAGCACTTCAGTTCACTTTTCAAATTTTGCAATTCAATATCAGTTGACTAACTCTTCTTTCAAACCCGCTCCGCGAGTAAGCATAAATTACTCAAGTTAAAATTTCGCCCCGCGAATCATAATTTCAATAATAGTAAGCACACCCGCGTCGCGGTTAACTACTCAATAATAATAAAGTACGACACTAGTTTTCACTAGTTTTCATGTATTTAAATGACTAGTGTAGTCGATCAGTAAAGTCTGTTGAAGGGGATTTAGTAAGGGGGGACGAGATAGTAAAGTTACGGGGAGGGGGATGGGGGAGTTATAGTAAAGTCTGTTTAAGACTACTAAAGTCGTAAACAAAGTCCGATACCGGTCGACCACTGCCTTTTCATAATTCATTGTCTTATTATATGGTATAATATATATTATATTATATGGTATAATATAATAATATATATCATTATTATATTATACCATATACCCCCCAGTCCTATATAGCCGAAACTTAGCCCCCCCCCCCCAAAAAAAAAGATAAAAATTAATGTTTTGCTCCCTACCCAAAGTTCTTTATTTTCATAATATTGTTCTTGGTATAACACCTCAATAACCATGTATGTAACAATCCTCCCGAAAATTTTAGTAGTACACCGCCCCTTTAAAAAGCTCGTAGTTACTGAAAATGCAATAAGAACAAGTTTTTGGAGGAGGAGGGGGGGACCGAATTGTCTTTCAGTCGTCCATTCGATTTGTTGTCCATTTGAAGAGCTCCCTGGCGTTATTAGCGGAGGACACACGTCTTCTCAAAGATACCACTGTCAACGTGTACAGTACTAAGTTGGCAACCATTATCGGAAGACATACCCCTCCCATCAAAATTGCAGTAAGTGTAATGAAATGTTGGTTATAAAAACATTCGATGCAGTATCCTCGTAGAAAGTCGCCAAAGTCGAGATAGTCATTGATGGCCCATGAAGAAAAACAGTAAAACAATTTCTATGTTGTACTTTTGTGTAAATTGAAAAAATCATCTAAATTTTCTGGTACCATTACAAATTAGCAAATCTTTAATTACCGCTAACAATTGTTTCATTAAATTTATTTGCGTTCATAAATGTCTTCCACGTTTTTTGTATTTTTTTGTTCCGACCCCACTTGTTGGGGAGGAACTATATACTCAAATGGGTTTTTTTCAAACAATTTTGGCCGATCGATATATTCACCGTAGAGAAATGTGAGTGGTATCATTAAAAAGCTCGTCCAGCGTAAAATGCAAAATAGAAAAGATTTTTGTTTTAGTTTCGTTTATTTCGAGGAGTTATCGAAGATTGAAGTTTTGTGTGAACACGGGATATTTATGATTTTGTTCACTTTTAGTGTAATTTGTCTCCTTTAAATTAAGATCTTTTTTAATATATATATATAACCAAAAGTACAATTCACGCCACAAAAAGCATCATTTTTGAGTTCATAATAGACGAAATGGCGATAAAAAAGACTCGTTCTGGTCTCGCAGAGAAGTTTAATATCAAAAGAAATGAGAAATTATTTGAGAGCTTTTTTCTTAGAAAAATTTTCATAATTTTTTGTTTTCTTAAATCACTTACAGACTAGTCACTTTTCATATCAAGGTTCCGTTAAAGACAAACCTGATTTGCAGTCTAATGAAGCGCAATCAACAAAAAAGTCGTTTTCAAGGAATCGCTCGTGTTTGTTTGCTTCGACACTCAGCATTGGTAATTTTAATGAAATTTATATTTTCTTTTTGAGGTTTTACTAAATTTTTGGAATACTATGGCATAAAAAAGATGGCTGAATGTGCAAAAAGTTTAGTATTGAGCATTAGGTGAACCTATCTAGTGCTTTCATTGGACAGCTAATGGCTGTTAAGACTTTAAAAATGATTTTTCGAAAATTTTTTTTAGTATTAACAGATCATAAACTTTTTTTAGTGAAGTGTAACTCAATCTTAGTAATGGCATGACCCCTTTCTAATAAAACCAAAATTAGTATGGTGAGCGGTTTTATCTTCTAACTATTTGTTATATGACTTCACAGCCACAAGAACTCAAAAAATTTTTTTAAAAAATTGGAAAATTTCGTATTATTGATTCCTCTTGAAATCCTATCAGATTATCCTGATACTGATAGCTGTCATTGGGTTAAAGAAGACGTTTAATTGGTCGTAGATAAAGTTTTCAGAGAAAACCGAATGGATTAAATGGCCTCGACACTTTCTTCTCGCACTTTTCTACTGAAATTTTGATATTTGCCTGTATTTGTTGTTGTTTCTATAGTCATAAGACTAATTTTGATGTCTTTTGATTTCTTATGCATGAAAAATATGTTTTTCCTCAGGTTGAGGCATAATTGAGCTTATTGTTTGACGTCCATTGAAATCTATTGAATTTAATTGCTGTTAAGGCAGTCAAAATAATTTTTCAATTCTTTTTTTTGAAAATTAAACAATCCTTAATTTATTTCCGTGAAATGTAAGTCAGTTTCAGTAATGACTGGACCCCCGTTTTTTCTACTCCAACCAAAAACAGTCTTGTCAGTGGTTTTATATTCTAAGTATTTGTTTGATAACTTCGATGCACGAGTTTTCATAATATTTTATTAATTTTTGGATAGTTTTTTTCGCAATTTTGGTTCCCTTTAAAATCTTTTAACTTTGTCCTAAAAATATTAGTTCTGGTAGGTTGAGAGAAGACCTTCAGGGGACCATAGATAAAGTTTTAAAAGAAAAACTTATGGTTCAAATGGCTTCCACACTTTCTTCTAGCACTTCTCCAATGCATCTTTGGAATTTGCCTGTATTTGTTGTTGTTTTCATAGTCTATAACTTATTTTGATTTTTTGCTGATGACTTTTGAACATCTTTTCTGTCTCATTGAGGCATAACGTTGCGCAGTTTTTAGCTTCCGTTCAAGGCTTAAAAATTGATGGCTTTTGATACTACGGGTCTTCTCAAAAACTGGTGTTTTTTAATGTATTTGTTCATATTTTGTTGATTTTTTGGAGTCAAATTGATAATAAAAATCTCATTTCTGTTACCAAAATTACTGTAGATAGAAAATTTTTTCTGACAAAAAATATTTTTGAAAGGCTTCAACAGTTTTCTTGTTCAATTTTTTTTTAATTTGCTGCTTTCGCCTGTTTATTGTTCTTTAGGTAGCCGTAATTTGTTGACAGGTCTCAAAAGCTTGTAATTGAAGGTTGAATAAATGATGTTACCCGAAGCAGTCAGTTTATAGCGAATAGTCTTAAAGTTTGTGATATCATAGATTTTCGATGATTTTTCTATTTTTTTAGTATTTGTTGTTCTTTTCGTCAACCTGTATTTTACTCTCATCATTGAGAGGTCCCATCCAATTCCCTTTATTTTAAAAATTAACCTTTTTTGGAGTCAAATTGATAATAAAAATCTCATTTCTGTTACAAAATTTACTGAAGATAGAAGATTTTTTACTGAAAAAAAAACATTTTTTAAAGGCTTCAACACTTTCCTTGCTCAATTTTTTTTGAAATTGCTGCTTTTGCCTGTTTAATATTCTTTGGGTAGCCGTAAATTGTTGACAGATCTTATGAGCTTGTAATTGAGGATTGAATGAATGATGTTACCCGGAGCAGTCAGTTTATAGCTATTAGTCTTAAAGTTTTTGATATTATAGATTTTCAATGATTTTTCTATTTTTTTCAGTATTTGTTGTGCTGAAGTATTTTAGTATATTACTCTCATCATTGAGAGGTCCAAACCAATTCCCTGTATTTTAAAAAGTAACATGTTTTCTGATTTTTTTAAGTCGTAATTGTTGTTTTGTTTGTTGGACAATATGTGTTTTCAAAAACAGTTTTGTGAGTGGTGTATTTGTGTTTCTTTTTCTCTTCATTTTGCGCATTCGCATAAAAACAGATTCCAATGATTTTCAAACATGGCCCAATTGAACTTATTTGTTCTTTCAGTATATTTTCGGCTGGATTTGAAAATATACAAATTGAAATAAAAATACATAATTTTCAGATAATAGCTAAAGATTTAAAATCATTAGCTAATATCTTAAAATTATGTAATTTTTTTTCTTGCTGTATTTATACTTATCCAGCTGAAAATATACTGAAAGAAAAAATAAGTTCGATTGGCATAACGTTGCGCATTTATTAGCTTCTGTTCAATGTTATTGAAATTAATGGCTTTAATACTACGGGTTTTCTCGAAAACTGGTGATTTTTAATGTATTTGTTCGTAATTTGTTGATTTTTTGGAGATAAATTGATAATAAAAATTTCCTTGCTGTTACAAAATTTACTGAAGATAGAAGATTTTTTACTGAAAAAAAATTTTTTTTAAGGCTTCAACAATTTTCTTGCTCAATTTTTATTGAATTTGCTGCTTTTGCCTGTTTATTAATCTTTAGGTAGCCGTAAATTGTTGACAGGTCTCATGAGCTTGTAATTGAAGATTGAATGAATGATGTTACTCGAAGCAGTCGGTTTATAGCGAATAGTCTTAAAGTTTGTGATATTATAGGTTTTCGATGATTTTTCTATTTTTTCAGTAGTTGTTGTTCTTTTCATCAACTTGTATTTCACTCTCATCATTGAGAGGTCCCATCCAATTCCCTGTATTTTAAAAGTAAATATGTTGTCTGATTTTCGTCTGTGGTAATTGATGTTTTTTGTTTGTTGGACAATATGTGTTTTCATAAACAGTTTTGTGAGTGGTGTATCTTTGTTATGGCCCAATTGAACTTATTTATTCTTTCAGTATAATTTCAGCTGGTTTCATATATATGCAAATTGAAAATATACTGAAAGAAAATTAAAGTTCAATTGGCATAACATTGCGCATTTATTAGCTTCCGTTCAATGTTATTGAAATTAACGGCTTTGATACTACGGGTTTTCTCGAAAACTGGTGGTTTTTAATGTATTTGTTCATATTTTGTTGATTTTTTGGAGTCAAATTGATAATAAAAATCTCCTTGCTATTACAAAATTTACTGAAGATAGAAGATTTTTTACTGAAAAAGAAACACTTTTTAAAAGCTTCAACACTTTTCTTGCTCATTTTTTTTTTGAATTTGCTTCTTTTGCCTGTTTATTATTCTTTAGGTAGCCGTAAAATGTTGACAGGTCTCATGAGCTTGTAATTGAAGATTGATTGAATGATGTTACTCGAAGCAGTCGGTTTATAGCGAATAGTCTTAAAGTTTGTGATATTATAGATTTTCGATGATTTTTCTATTTTTTCAGTAGTTGTTGTTCTTTTCATCAACTTTTATTTCACTCTCATCATTGAGAGGTCCCATCCAATTCCCTGTTTTTTAAAAGTAAATATGTTGTCTGATTTTCGTCTGTCGTAATTGATGTTTTTTGTTTGTTGGACAATATGTGTTTCCATAAACAGTTTTGTGAGTGGTGTATTTTTGTTATGGCCCAATTGAACTTATTTATTCTTTCAGTATAATTTCAGCTGGTTTCATAAATATGCAAATTGAAATTATACTGAAAGAAAATTAAAGTTCAATTGGCATAACATTGCGCATTTATTAGCTTCCGTTCAATGTTATTGAAATTAACGGCTTTGATACTACGGGTTTTCTCGAAAACTGGTGGTTTTTAATGTATTTGTTCATATTTTGTTGATTTTTAGGAGTCAAACTGATAATAAAAATCTCCTTGCTATTACAAAATTTACTGAAGATAGAAGATTTTTTACTGAAAAAAAAACACTTTTTAAAAGCTTCAACACTTTTCTTGCTCATTTTTTTTGAATTTGCTTCTTTTGCCTGTTTATTATTCTTTAGGTAGCCGTAAAATGTTGACAGGTCTCATGAGCTTGTAATTGAAGATTGATTGAATGATGTTACTCGAAGCAGTCGGTTTATAGCGAATAGTCTTAAAGTTTGTGATATTATAGTTTTTCGATGATTTTTCTATTTTTTCGGTAGTTGTTGTTCTTTTCATCAACTTGTATTTCACTCTCATCATTGAGAGGTCCCATCCAATTCCCTGTATTTTAAAAGTAAACATGTTGTCTGATTTTCTTAAGTCGTAATTGATGTTTTTTGTTTATTGGACAATATGTGTTTTCATAAACAGTTTTGTGAGTGGTGTATTTTTGTTATGGACCAATTGAACTTATTTATTCTTTCAGTATAATTTCAGCTGGTTTCATATATATACAATTTGAAATAAAAATACATAATTTTCAGATAATAGCTAATGATTTAAAATTATTAGCTAATATCTTAATATTATGTATTTTCTTCATGCTGTATTTATACTAATCCAGCTGAAAATATACTGAAAGAAATAATAAGTTCAATTGGGACACAAATTAAAATCATTGGGATCTGGTGCCACTTGATTGTGCCAAAAGGAAGAAAAAAACACAAATACACAACTCTCAAATCCTTTTGAAAACGTATATTGTCCACAAACAAAACATCAGTCTTCGCAATATTAGTAATTTGTTGTCCCTAATTTTTTTGGATTTTTCTGCGTCTTTAGTCCATTCGCTATTCCTAGGTCTTATCCTAATAGCTGTCATTGACGTAGAGAAGACGTTTAATTGGTTGTAGATAAAGGTTTTAGAGAAAACCGAACGGATTAAATGGCTTCGACGCTTTCTTCTCGCACTTTTCTACTGAATTTTTGGTATTTGCTTAGGTTTGTTGTTGTTTCCATAGTCATAAGACTAATTTTGATGTCTTTTTGATTGCTTATGCATAAAAAACATATTTTTTTCTCATATTGAGGCATAACTGAGCTTATTTTTTGACGTCCATTGAAATCTATTGAATTAAATTGCTGTTAAGACAGTCAAAATAATTTTTCAAATTTTTTGAAAATTGAACAATCATTAACTTATTTTTGTGATATGTAAGTTAGTTTCAGTAATGACTGGACCCCCGTCTTTTCAACTCCAACCAAAAATTGTCTTGTCAGCGGTTTTATATTCTAAGTATTTGTTTTATGACTTCGATGCACGAGTTTTCATAATATTTTATTAATTTTTGGATAGTTTTTTTTCGCAATTTTGATTCCTGTTAAGATCTTTCAGCTTGTCCTAAAAAAGTTAGTTCTGGTTGGTTGAGAAGAGACGTTCAATGAATCATAGATAAAAATTTCAAAGATAAACCCATGGTTCGAATGGCTTCGACATTTTGTTCTAGCACTTTTCTAATGCATCTTTGGAATTTGATTCTATTTGTTGTTGTTTTCATAGTCAATAACTTATTATAATTTCTTGCTGATGACTTATGAACCTTTTTTTGTCTCCTTGAGGCATAACGTTGCGCATTTATTAGCTTCCGTTCAATGTTATTGAATCTAATGGCTTTGATACTACGGGTCTCCTCAAAAACTGGTATTTTTTAATGTATTTGTTCATATTTTGTTGATTTTTTGGAGTCAATTTGATAATAAAAATCTCATTGCTGTTACAAAATTTACTGTAGATAGAAAATTTTTTACTGACAAAAAATATTTTTGAAAGGCTTCAACACTTTTGCTCATTTTTTTTTGAATTTGCTGCTTTCGCCTGTTTATTTTTCTTCAGGTAGCCGTAATTTGTTGACAGGTCTCAAAAGCTTGTAATTGAAGATTGAATAGTTGATATTACCCGAAGCAGTCAGTTTATAGCGAATAGTCTTAAAGTTTGTGATATTATAGATTTTCGATGATTTTTCTATTTTTTTGGTATTTTTTGTTCTTTTCGTCAACTTGTATTTTACTCTCATCATTGAGAGGTTCCATCCAATTTCCTTTATTTTAAAAATTAACATTTTTTGGAGCAAAGTGATAATAAAAATTTCATTTTTGTTACAAAATTTACTGAAGATAGAAGATTTTTTTACCGAAAGAAAAACATTTTTTAAAGGCTTCAACACTTTTCTTGCTCAAATTTTTTTGAAATTGCTGCTTTTGCCTGTTTATTATTCTTTAGGTAGCCGTAAATTGTTGACAGGTCTTATGAGCTTGTAATTGAGGATTGAATGAATGATGTTACCCGAAGCAGTCAGTTTATAGCGATTAGTCTTAAAGTTTGTGATATTATAGATTTTCGATGATTTTTCTATTTTTTCAGTAATTGTTGTGCTTCTCGTCAACTTGTATTTTACTCTCATCATTGAGAGGTCCCAACCAATTCCCTGTATTTTAAAAAGTAACATGCTTTCTGATTTTTTTTTTGTCGTAATTGATGTTTTGTTTGTTGGACAATATGTGTTTTGAAAAACAGTTTTGTGAGTGGTGTATTTGTGTTTCTTTTTCTCCTCCTTCTGCGCATAACAGATCCCAATGATTCTGAAACATGGCCCAATTGAACTTATTTATTCTTTCAGTATAATTTCAGCTGGATTCATATATATATATATATAAATTGAAAAAAAATACATATTTTTCAGATAATAGCTAATGATTTAAAATCATTAGCTAATATCTTAAAATTATGTAATTTTTTTTCAAGCTGTATTTATACTAATCCAGCTGAAAATATACTGAAAGAAAAAATAAGTTCAATTGGCATAACGTTGCGCATTTATTAGCTTCTGTTCAATGTTATTGAAATTAATGGCTTTAATACTACGGGTTTTCTCGAAAACTGGTGGTTTTTAATGTATTTGTTCGTATTTTGTTGATTTTTTGGAGATAAATTGATAATAAAAATTTCCTTGCTGTTACAAAATTTACTGAAGATAGAAGATTTTTTACTGAAAAAAAATTTTTTTTAAGGCTTCAACAATTTTCTTGCTCAATTTTTATTGAATTTGCTGCTTTTGCCTGTTTATTAATCTTTAGGTAGCCGTAAATTGTTGACAGGTCTCATGAGCTTGTAATTGAAGATTGAATGAATCATGTTACCTGAAGCAGTCACTTTATAGCGAATAGTCTTAAAGTTTTTGATATTATAGATTTTCGATGATTTTTCTGTTTTTTCAGCATTTGTTGTTCTTTTCATCAACTTGTATTTTACGCTCATCATTGAGAGGTCCAATCCAATTCCTTGTATTTTAAAAGAAAACATGTTGTCTGATTTTCTTATGTCGTAATTGATGTTTTTTGTTTGTTGGACAATATGTGTTTTCATAAACAGTTTTATGAGTGGTGTATTTGTGTTATGGCCCAATTGAACTTATTTATTCTTTCAGTATAATTTCAGCTGGATTCATATATATATATATATATATATATATATATATATATATAAATTGAAAAAAAACATAATTTTCAGATAATAGCTAATGATTTAAAATTATTAGCTAATATCTTAATATTATATACTTTCTTCATGCTGTATTTATACAAATCCATCTGAAAATATACTGAAAGAAAAAATAAGTTCAATTGGGACACATTTTAAAATCATTGGGATCTGGTACCACTTGATTGTGCCAAAAGGAAGAAAAAAACACAAATACAAATACACAACTCTCAAATCTTTTTTTGAAAACGTATATTTTCCACAAACAAAACATCAGTTTTCGCAATATTTGTAATTTGTTGTTCCCATTTTTTTCGAATTTTTCTGCATCTTTAGTCCATTCCCTATTCCTAGATCTTATCCTAATAGCTGTCATTGGCGTAGAGAAGATGTTTAATTGGTCGTAGATAAAAGTTTTAGAGAAAACCGATTGGATTAATGGGGTTCGACACTTTCTTCTCGCACTTTTCTACTGAATTTTTGGTATTTGCCTAGGTTTGTTGTTGTTTCCATAGTCATAAGACTAATTTGATGTCTTTTTGATTGCTTATGCATGAAAATATTTTTTTTCTCATATTGAGGCATAACTGAGCTTATTTTTTGACGTCCATTGAAATCTATTGATTTAAATTGCTGTTAAGACAGTCAAAATAATTTTTCATATTTTTTTGAAAATTAAACAATCCTTAACTTATTTTCGTGAAATGTAAGTTAGTTTCAGTAATGACTGGACCCCTCTATTTTCAACTCCAATCAAAAACATTCTTGTCAGCGTTTTTATGTTCTAAGTATTTGTTTTTTGACTTCGATGCACGAGTTTTCAAAGTATTTTATTAATTTTTTGATAGTTTTTTTTCGCAATTTTGGTTCCTTTTAAAATTTTTTAACTTTGTCCTAAAAAAATTAGTTCTGGTTGGTTGACAGAAGACGTTCAATGAATCATAGATAAAGTTATCAAAGAAAAACTTATGGTTTAAATGTCTTCGACAATTTCCTCTGGCACTTTTGTAATGCATCTTTGGAATTTGACTGTATTTGTTGTTGTTTTCATGGTCAATAACTTATTATAATTTCTTGCTGATGGCTTATGAACATTTTTTTGTCTCATTGAGGCATAACATTGCGCATCTATTAGCTTCCGTTCAATGTTATTGGCTTTAAAACTACGGTTTTTCTCAAAAACTGGTGGTTTTTAATGTATTTGTACATATTTTGTTGATTTTTTGGAGTCACATTGATAACAAAAATCTCACTGCTGCTACCAAGTTTACTATAGATAGAAAATTTTTTACTGACAAAAAATATTTTAGAAGGCTTCAACACTTTTCTTGCTCAATTTTTTTTTTGAATTTGCTGCTTTCGCCCGTTTATTGTTCTTTATGTAGCCGTAATTTGTTGACAGGTCTCAAAAGCTTGTAATTGAAGATTGAATGAATGATGTTACCCACAGCAGTCAGTTTATAGCGAATAGTCTTAAAGTTTGTGATATCATAGATTTTCGAGTATTTTTCTTTTTTTTCAGTATTTGTTGTTCTTTTCATCAACTTGTATTTTAATCTCATCATTGAGAGGTGCCATCCAATTCCCTGTATTTTAAAAGTAAACATGTTGTCTGATTTTCTTATGTCGTCATTGATGTTCTTTGTTTGTTGGACAATATGTGTTTTTATAAACAGTTTTGTGAGTGGTGTATTTGTGTTATGGCCCAACTGAACTTATTTATTCTTTCAGTATAATTTCAGCTGGATTCATATATATATATATATATATATATATATATATATATACAAATTGAAATGAAAATACATAATTTTCAGATAATAGCTAATGATTTAAAATTATTAGCTAATATCTTAATATTATGTATTTTTTTCATGCTGTATTTAAACTAATCCAGCTGAAAATATACTGAAAAAAAATAAGTTCATTTGAGACACATTTTAAAATCATTGGGATCTGTTACCACTTGATTGTGCCAAAAGGAAGAAAAAACACAAATACACAACTCCCAAATCTTTTTCTGAAAACGTATATATTCCACAAACAAAACATCAGTTTTCGCAATATTTGTAATTTGATGTTCCTATTTTTTTGAATTTTTCTGCATCTTTAGTCCATTCCCTATTCCTAGATCTTATCCTAATAGCTGTCATTGGCGTAGAGAAGATGTTTAATTGGTCGTAGATAAAGTTTTAGAGAAAACCGAATGGATTAAATGGCTTCGACACTTTCTTCTCGCACTTTTCTACTGAATTTTTGGTATTTGCCTAGGTTTGTTGTTGTTTCCATAGTCATAAGACTAATTCTGATGTCTTTTCGATTGCTTATGCATGAAAAATATATTTTTTCTCATATTGAGGCATAACTGAGCTTATTTTTTGACGTCCATTGAAATCTATTGATTTAAATTGCTGTTAAGACAGTCAAAATAATTTTTCATATTTTTTTGAAAATTTAACAATCCTTAACTTATTTTCGTGAAATGTAAGTTAGTTTCAGTAATGACTGGACCCCTCTATTTTCAACTCCAATCAAAAACATTCTTGTCAGCGGTTTTATGTTCTAAGTATTTGTTTTATGACTTCGGTGCACGAGTTTTCAAAGTATTTTATTAATTTTTTGATAGTTTTTTTTCGCAATTTTGGTTCCTTTTAAAATCTTTTAACTTTGTCCTAAAAAAGTTAGTTCTGGTTGGTTGACAGAAGACGTTCAATGAATCATAGATAAAGTTATCAAAGAAAAACTTATGGTTTAAATGGCTTCGACAATTTCCTCTGGCACTTTTGTAATGCATCTTTGGAGTTTGACTGTATTTGTTGTTGTTTTCATGGTCAATAACTTATTATAATTTCTTGCTGATGGCTTATGAACATTTTTTTTGTCTCATTGAGGCATAACATTGCGCATTTATTAGCTTCCGTTTAATGTTATTGGCTTTAAAACTACGGTTTTTCTCAAAAACTTGTGGTTTTTAATGTATTTGTACATATTTTGTTGATTTTTTGGAGTCAAATTGATAATAAAATTCTCATTGCTGCTACAAAATTTACTATAGATAAAAAATTTTTTACTGACAAAATATATTTTTGAAAGGCTTCAGCACTTTTCTTGCTCAATTTTTTTTTGAATTTGCTGCTTTCGCCCGTTTATTGTTCTTTAGGTAGCCGTAATTTGTTGACAGGTCTCAAAAGCTTCTAATTGAAAATTGAATAAATGATGTTACCCGAAGCAGTCAGTTTATAGCGAATAGTCTTAAAGTTTGTGATATTATAGATTTTGGATGATTTTTCTTTTTTTTCAGTTTTTGTTGCTCTTTTAATCAACTTGTATTTTACTCTCATCATTGAGAGGTCCCATCCAGTTTCCTGTATTTTAAAAGTAAACATGTTGCCTGATTTTCTTATGTCGTAATTGATGTTTTTTGTTTGTTGGACAATATGTGTCTTCATAAACAGTTTTGTGAGTGGTGTATTTGTGTTTCTTTTTCTCTTCCTTTTGCGCATTCGCATAATAAAAGATCCCAATGACTTTCAAACATGGCCCAATAGAACTTATTTATTTTTTCAGTATAATTTCAACTGGTTTCATATATATACAATTTGAAGTAAAAATACATAATTTTCAGACAATAGCTAATGATTTAAAATCATTAGCTAATATCTTAATATTATGTATTTTTTTTCATGCTGTATTTAAACTAATCCAGCTGAAAATATACTGAAAGAAGGAATATGTTCAATTGGGCCACATTTTGAAATAATTGGAATCTGTTACCACTTGATTGCGCCAATAAAAAGAAAAAAACACAAATACACAACTCACAAATCTTTTTTTGAAAACGTATATTGTCCAACAAACAAAACATCAGTTTTCGCAATATTTGTAATTTGTTTGAGTGTTTCTGCATCTTTAGTCCATTCCCCATTTTTAGATCTTATCCAAATCAAAGACAGGTCCTATTGTTTTTTCTGAAACTATAACTTTTTAGTAAATTTATCAAGAAGTATTTCGTTAAAAGCTAGTGATTTTTCTGACTTTTGAAATTATTTGGTTTAAAAAAGGTTGATTGATTTTTGAATATCGCCAATTATTTCTTCTTTTTTCGACTTGTTACCTAGTCTGATTAAGAAAAAGTCCATCTTCTGTGTAGTTAGGAAAATGTATATTTGTGGAGTTAGTGTTTTGTGTGATTGTAATTTGACGTTGTTACTAGGTGCTTTCAAATTTAGATATTGATTTTCTAAAGTCAAATTTTTGTTTTTGCTTTTTTGTTGTAGTTGGTTTTCTCGTAGACTTTTTAGTGGCAGATCTCGCTGTAATGAGGCATGACATTATGTAATTCAATTATTAGTTTGGTTGTGAAGCGATTTTTTTAAACTCAAACATCTGTTTTTAATTATCTCTTCATCTGGTTAACAGTTAAGTCAAGAATGTAGATGAGGTCGGAACATCATGTACATTAACGAGCTTCCTTGTTACATTATAGAGGGGACTATGGTTAATACTTAATCGTTTTAATTGGTCTGTAAGATGCAGCAACATTTTTGAGGAATTGTCTCTTTAGTATCATTAGACGCCTTAACTGAAATCAAATTCTGTTCGCAATCAATTTTAGTAATCAATTCTCATCATATATGAATCCTGATGACCGTGAGAAAATGAAGAAAATCCAGATTTTTAAAAATGTGCGCAGTTGTATAAAACTCTTTTCAAAAAACTGTTCAGCAGCTATGAAAAATAAATGTAAGCAAACTATTCTATTTTTTTCATTGCACTAGGTAATCTGTTCATCTACGCTCAGAATTTTACATATCAAGCCAGGATAATATCTGAGTTTTAGAGTCCGCATGCAAGATCGTGAGTTTTATCGTTTTATTGACGCTCCCCGGGCGATCATACAGGAATTTGTAAGTTTCTTCCAAAAAGGTGGTTAACTTGTAAGAACTGGCAAGCAGAATGATATAACTTGTAACAACTTGTATGCTGGATACTTAACTTGTAATAACTTGTAAGTTGTATGTTTATTTTATAAGAACTTGCAAATTTTTGGCAGGAAAACTTGTAAGGCGATGGATCGCCTCATAAGAACTTGTAAGAAACTTGCAAATTCTTACAAGTTAACCATTCAAATTCGACCCAAGTCGATTACTATGAACTTATTGAGCTGCAACATGGATTGTGGACAACTATTGAACATGGCTATAACACTTTTAATCGATAATGACATTTTTTTTCAATATATGGGAGAAAGCATTACAAATATTCCTATAGAAAAAGTTGTTTCAAACGAGTTTCGAAAATTAGTTTTGAAACGTTTTCGGCGCTCTTTATAATCAAAACTGACACACTAAAATGACAAAGTTTTAGAATTACACAATAGTACTATGTATTTAAAGCACGTAATTTAGCAAAACATGGAAAAAATTTTCTCAATTTTATCAAGATTGTGAAGTATAATTCAGAAGGATTCCGTTTTGTGGGCAAAACAGTGGATCATAGATACCCGGTTAACGATCATACAAATTTCCTTGATTTTTTTAATATTATATATGATTCTTAGTAATCATGCTAAGTCATATGTGAACTGTATGGTTATCTAGTAGTCATACAAATATCTTATATCAAACAAAGAATCATACAAACAATTTGAAAGTCTAGAAATTGTACAACTTTTATTTTCGGTAGAAATTGAAAAAAATGGAAATTATACAAGGTCATATATAGGCCATAAAACATAAAATGATGTCAAACATTCACGTAAAATGTAGTCAGAGGCATTTAAATATATTATATCCTATGTGCATTCTATAATTGACTAATTGAGTGCGCTGCAAAAACATATTTGCAACAAAACTTATTTAATACATATTTTAAAAAAGGCCTTAATTTTAGATTCAACTTTTTTTGCATTTTTTGAATGAAGCTTGTATGTAGTGTCTCTTGGCGGATCACAAAGTGATGCCGGAGAATCAATTTAGTGATGTCTTGTCGAAAAAAAACAAAAATACAACTCAACTTCCGAGCAAAATGATTTATGATTCTCGGTAATCATACTAGGATCATATATGATTTCTTAGTAATCATTCAAAGATCATATGTGATTTATGTTTTTCATAAGAAATCAAGTGCGAACAGTATGAAATCATATATGATCCTAGTTTGAAATCAAAGTAACTTCTACCCGCGTAAAAAATATTTGCCTGTAATAA
Source organism: Convolutriloba macropyga (assembly GCF_964194025.1). Lineage (NCBI taxonomy): Eukaryota > Metazoa > Xenacoelomorpha > Acoela > Convolutidae > Convolutriloba > Convolutriloba macropyga. Next base: position 19,897,057 of record NC_134481.1, read on the forward strand.
CTTGCTCTGCAATTCGGTAACAACTCTGAGAGAGCTACAGAGCTAAAAAATTTTTTTTTGATTGTGCGTTATATTAATGATCATATTGTTGTTTCAATGAAGATCATTCACTGGTTTCAATGAAGACCACTCGCTAAAATAAACCGCAAAAACAAAAAACTCTATTCAAAACTTATTCTGTGCCAGCGCTCAAATGTTAATTTATATATTTGATTATAAAATTATTTTTTTAAATTCAAATTAGGTTTATAATCAGTTCAAAGAATTCAACTTAATGTTTTTTTATTAAATGCAATAGATGGCTCAACAGCTTTAATTGCTACAAAATAACTCTGTTATAAATTTAGAAAATAGGTCTTAATTTTTTAAAATGGTGTGAAAAGTACACATTCTGCTTTGTTACAGAAGCCTTGTTTCCTCAAAAAAAATAAAATTCTTCAATTTATTCACATATTGCAATTTATTAAGATTTTTCTTCAATGCCTAAGCTAAAGTTCTACGGAAATGTTACCAAGTCATAGTTTATTTACCCGACGGATCTGAGAAAAAAGTTAATTTTTTCAATTATATATTTTTTGCTTGAAATTTTTCGACAACAAACCAGCAATCAACAACAGAGTCATTCAGAAAACAATTGGAAAAGAAACATTTTGAAATGTTTTCTGTTTGCTACCTCTAAAGTTGGGTTAAAAGCATCCAAAAGACCACTATACACTAACTTTGAAGAAAACAAATTTTGAACTCAACGAACAATTGATACTTGCTACCGACTTAAAAACAAAATCATTGAGAAGACTCAACTCAATCTTAAAGAAAGCAACTTAACCAACCCGAAGTCTATAGTACTTGAGGAAATTGTTACATTCAAAAATGTAAATGGCTGTTCTTGTATTTTTATCTTTGAGTGACACACATTTGGATTTAATTTTTCAAATTTGTTCAGTGGTGTGAGTACATGAAGAATATTGAGGTGTACTAGAATATAACTTACCTACAAGGATGCAACTTTCAAAATCGTTGGCCACTATTATTATCACCGGCAAAGCTAAAGAAACTTAGTAGAACGATATGTATAAAACAGTAGCAATGTTAGTTTACTTTAAAATTAATTCAGAAACCTTAACGGTACTATGATAGTTCAGATTGTGTAGTACATTTTTTTAAAAAAATACAATTTTTAAAGCTTGCACATTTTTGTTTTATAAAATGAAATATTCAGAACGGCTGTTTCTTTTAGGCCTTAAAGTCATGTTTTGAAGTCAACATTGTCACATGCTACGGGGTTTTTTAGTACAGAAAGTCATGTTTTATAACCGTTTCCGATCTTTTATGGTTCCCGTACGCGAGAAAGTGGAAAAATATTTCCATTCATTAAATTTCTGGACTTGCCCCAGACATTGCCACATGCTACGGGTTTTTTAGTACAGAGAGTCATCAGTAGAGAGTGAAAAATTGTCAGGCATCTTTTATGACTGACTAACAAATCTTTGTTCAATTTGGTTAATTGTCGTTTTTCCTACGATAGATTTTTTGGATTTCGTTTCCAATTCATTCTATAGTACTACCTATTTTGAGTTTTCTATCGATTTGACTTTCTTGAAAAAAGGTTTTTCAAGAGATAGTGCAAAGATATTGAAATTGTATTTAAAACAACTGAAAAAAATGTATTACAATACGACATTTTTCTTACTATATTTGTTAATTTGAGTATGATAACCAAATGCAACAAATGAAAATCCAATGTGTGTTCTCCGTCAATCACAGACTGAGAAGACTCAATTCTTTTTTATAAAGCATGCTACACCATTTTACTCAGTCTTTTGATATTGTACACTACGATTAAATCTTTGACTCCAATGCTGCATTTTAATACCACCGTAATAATTGAAGTTTATCTTCTGTTGTTTTCTAAAAGTCGTTTAGTCCGTTAGATTTATGTAAGTCTACTTCTCGCGCAGAACAAAGTAGCCCTAACTGTAAAAACCTTAAGGCTGTAAAAAGAACCCACGTATAGTCTGCCTTACAAAAACTCCCTGTTATTGGTTACAAACATTTCCAAATTAATGTTTTTACATGTTCCAGTGCGAACCAAATGTACTGTGCGATAGCTGCAACTGGAAAAGCCAAGCTTGAAATAGTAGCCAAAGAATAGAATATGATACGGTTACGCCGTTCTGAGAATTTGTAGGAAAAAATTGGATGAGCAATCATTATATAGCGCTCGAAGGACATAGCCAGAATAAGGAACGGAATAGCATATTGAAATGAGGAGAAAACGGTGCCGATAAAGCCCTTCACGTGTAGCTCTGCTGTCATCAGAATCAAAAGAATATTTCCTGTATAGACATAGTCGTGTTGATAGACATACTGGTCATAAAATGACAAGCAAGTTGAAGAGAAAAGAGATGGCATATTTCTAGAATAATCAAATGAACTATATTTTGTCATTTACTTAAATGAAGTTGCAAATCCTATATTAAAAATATTCTATATCATTTTTCTTCGAAAAAAAAACTTGTTCAAACACCATTGAAATCATTTTAGGTTAATTTTTATTATCATTCACTAAGACACAATAAAATTTGAAATAAAATAAAATGAAAGACCAATACATTACATACACAGCTTGTCTTCGGAAAATTTGGAAATTTTTAATTGAGAGTAAACGATTCCATCTTCCCGATAAGACTTAACGAGGACCGTAAAAATGCATTTATGCATTTACCGTAAAAACGCATTTATGTACAAGATTACAAATGTCCCGCAATGCTAAATTTTTAATGAAGGATGGCGTAAAGCGCTGATTGCGATTAGAAATGTGTGGTAGCCGTTTCATCTCGTCTTGTCCCAAAAGTTCATATTCAAAAAATTTCTGACTTCAAGTGAGCTTTCATTGAAAGCTCATGTACAAATGGGGCACAATTTGGCGATATACGGCGCACAAAATGGATTTAATGCAGAGAGGGAGAACTCTTACATCATCTAGAACAAAAAGGGTGAATGTGTTGATTCTATTGTTTTGACTCACTATAGTGGGGGGAGGAATTATATACTCAAATGGGTTTTTTTGTTGAGTCAAATTTGGCCGATCAATATAATCATCGCAGAAAGTTGTAAGTGGTATCATTAGAAAGCCTTTCCAGCGTAGAATATGGAATTAAAAAGGATTTTCTACTTTGCTTTTTACAGGGAGTGATCAAGGTTTTAAAAATTGTGCATTGTAGACGATATTCTGTTGTTTTTATTCGCATTTTCCGTAGCTTTACCAAATTTTCGTCAATTTTGTCACCATTTGCTGAAATTGTTAGCGATAGTGGTATTCATTTTACCTTTTTTGATAGAGGAACGTTGATGAATTGTTTGATCCAAGTTTTCTGGCTATATTTTAAGCAAAATTTTTCAACGTTCAGACACTTTTTGTCAAAAATGGTAACAATTTGCTTTAGTGAACATTTTTGTAATTTCAGTGAATAATTAATCATATCCTTCACATTAAACTTACTTGTTTTCGAGAGAGGACACATATTTTTGAAGTTTGCACCTTTTTTGGTCTTTTCTTGTGAACCTGTTACCACCCAGTTGCATTGAGGATAGGTCCCATATCTTTTCCAAAAAAAAAATATTTTGCTTGGCTTAGATTTTATCTGATTAGAGTTTGATTTTGTGACGATTGTTTTCATAGACATCAATTTCCGGTCATAATTAATGTTTGTTATTTGATTTTTATGCCTTTCTTTTCAATTAGTCCTCTTAACAACAAATTTCATCGGCCCTCTATCGTGGCATTATTGAAATCCCTTAGTGGTTTAGTGGTTTATTTATTGATATGTATGTTTTTGAAAGATTTCTATCTCTTCGTTATTTAGTGGCCTATTATGTCAAGAATGTGGATGAGTCAGAACATAATGTGCATACGCACATTGCCGAGGCTCCTTGTATGAATTTCCCTTTAAAGTGCTGTTTTGAGCTGTCAAACATAACTCTATACATTTGTTTATTCTTTTTGTCCTGGCTCAAAAACTGAATCAAAAATTGTTTTTGGGCTTTCCTTGAAAGCTGTTGTAAAAAATGGGACAAAATTTGGCGTGATACAACGCAGAAACTGGATTTATTAAAGAGAGGAAGAACTCTTACTTTATCTAGCAGAAAAAGGTGAATGTGTTGATTTAATGAGTGGTATCATTAACCTAGTCCAGCGTGGAATATGGAATTAAAAATATATTTTTCTGTTATCATTTTATTGAGATTTATCAAGGTTTAAAGTTTTGTAAATAATAGAGAATATTCCGTTATTTTTATTCACATTTACCGTATTTTTACCAAATTTCAATCAGTGTTGTTAAAATGTGTTAAAATTGTTAATCTAGTGGTATTTGTTTGATCTTTATTGATAGGATAGGGCTTCTGACTTGTTCGACGCGCAATTCTGGCCGGAGTTTATCCTAAATTTATCAAAGATCAGACTTTTTTGTCAAAAATGGGACCAGACTTGCGTTTATAGCCAACTTTGTTTAATTTTGCTGGAAGTTGTCAGCCTAAAATTGCAGTCACATTATTCGTAGGCTCCATAAGAGAGCTGGCTGTACTTTCACCGGCTCTGAGATTCTTCTGGAATTATAATTTCCCGACATGTTTTTTCGCGAATTCAAAGTCAGTATTTATAAAAATGCGTTGTTTGTTTGTTTGTTTTTTATATACTGAAAAAGTGTGTTGAAAAAATTACCTATTTTGCAACGATTTGAATAATTGAGTGTTTCATTAGCTTCTATGCGATATCAAGGCTGATCTTGATCTCAGAAGGAATCCTTACGATATTTTTTCAAATTTTAACAGGGCGCGGGCTTTTTGTAAAAAAAATTTCCTAATTGAATCTTTTTTTGTGTAAATTACTGACAATAAACTTAAATCAAGGCTCAATATTTGACGAATATTTTCAACTTATTTTCGCCAGTCAAATTATGTAGTTCCGCCAATCAAAGAACAAATTAGCTTTTGTTATAGGTATAAGTGAACCAATACAATGCTGTCAGTTGTTATCTATTGTCTCTGATGACTTTGATTTTTTTGTAAACATCATTAAATTCTTAAACTTTGCCAGTGTCTTGTCTTCTTTCTCACAATTTCTGGCGTAATCGCAGTAAAAGCAGGTAGAAAAGAATTTCCCGTGAGCTATAATTTTATGTTTGTAAGTGTTTTATATTTAACCATTGGTTTCTTGGTTTCGATACTACGAGTTTTCATTTTTACATTTTTGGGCTTGATAGCACATTTAATAAATTCATTTTGATTCCTTGTCGAACTTTAATATCATTGAAAACTCCATTTGAAGAAAAGGATAGTTGTAAAAAAGCACAGCGTTAGAGAAACTTGTTTGAAAGTTATAATTGTTCTCTTTGACAAGTTAAAGCTTTTGGGCTGAGACACAGTCCTCTCGAAAAATTTAGTTGACTTTTCGCCAATGTTTGTCTTTGTTTTTGTTGTTGTACGAAATTTGGCTGTTACTGATAACTTTCAAGTGACTGCTCCTCTGAGAAGTATAAGCTGTTTAGAGATTTCAGTTGGTAGCTATTTGTTTTTTATGGCTTTTCAATTATATTTTTTTAAAAAAATTCAGCTGTTTTTTGTTTTCTTTTTGTCACATTATAACTCAATCTCACTAATAAAAACTGTAAACTAAATTTGTTGATTGCCACATTTTTCATGTTTTTTACTGATGGCTTCAATTATTTACCTTCACAAAAAAATTTTAGAAATTACTCTAGTCTTCAATTTTTGAGTTTATATTTTTGCAATATCGACTGATACTACAAGATTTTCAATTATTTGTACATTTTAAAGGCCTTTTGTTTGCTTTTAACTTATAAATTTAATTATAGGTCACGTTGTCTTTGACATATTACGCAATTGAACATTTTTGACGATCTTATGGACAAGTTTTTGCTTAAACGGCTTCACTGCCATTTTCGTGAAAAGTCTAATAGACTTTTTTAAATTTTGCCGGTATTTTTCCTTCTTTTTGTAGTCGTAGGAGGTACACTGGATATTGACAGATGTCAATTGCTTCCTATGGTGATATAAATGAACATTTCAGTGATTTCAGTGAATATCTAGTGATATTAATCACTTTGATTTTTTTTCGAGAATAGAAACGTATTTTTGAACTTAGCGCTTTTTTGCTCTTTTTTATCGACCTGTTACCCAGTCGCATTGATGATAGGTCCCATATCTTTTCTAATAAGTTAATTAATTTTGCTTAGATTTTATCTGATGAGATTTTGATTTTCTCATGATGTCTTTAAATATAGACATCGATTTTTGATCGTAATTAATGTTTGTGATTTGATTTTTTATTGTGCTTTCTAGTAGTCCTATTAACAAGATTTTTCCATCGGCCCTCTAGCGTGGCAGTTTTGTATTTCATTAGTGGTTTATTGAACGATATGTTGGTTTTTCAAAGTTTTCTATCCCTTCAACATTTAGCCAATTAAATTGTGAATGAGGATAAGCGGGGTCGGAATATCATGTGGGTGCGCTCATCACCGAGGCTTCTTGTATGGATTTTCAGTTAAAGTGCTGTTTTGAGCTGTAAAACATTGCTCAACACTAGCTGTCGTAAATCATGGCAACAGTTAATTGTCTTCAACTCTGTTTATCTTCAAAATAAAAGAGTATTTTACTATTATCAAAACATTTCAAATAATAGCAAATTGAAGGTGACAGAATGTAATCAATACATAGTTGGATACTTTCATTTTTGTTGTTGTTGTGACCCATTTCATTAGGGGGATGTATTATATACTCAAATGGGTTTTCAGTTTCAATGTTTATGGGAACGTTGGTTTTTCCTTGCTGTTTTGTTGTGTACGTTTTGTTGGAAACATTCGTTGTGATCAGTAACAAAAAAGTTTTCTTCGAAACTCTATTACTCAAATTTGTGGTGAAAGTTTGCGATTAGTCAGAAAATTTACTTCTCTCGAATTCTTCTCGTTTACTCGACATGCTAGTGGAATGAAAAAGTAGTTTTTCGGTTCACTTTACACTTCATTATGCTGTATCAACTATATGCAGGTTCACTTGTATCAAAATTTTAACAGAATTGGAAAATTGATCTAAAAGTTGCTATTAAAAAAAGATTTCTCTCAAGAGTCTTCGATTTCTCGATGTGATGATGAAAATGGATTTTTTTTATATTTTCGTTATTTTTATTGTTTAACTGTTTTGTGTCAACTATTTGAACAGTGATTTATAAAAAAAACTTCTATAGGAATCGAATACAGTACGATAAAAACTGCAATTAGTTGCGAAAAAAAACTTTTTTCGAAAATACAATATTTATTGAGATGTTGGTGAAAAAAATTTTAGTTTTTTCGTTAATTTTACAGTTACCTACATTTTATCAGCTATATGTAGTATAATTTATATCAAAATTCAAGCCAAATTGAAAAGTTGCGGAAAATCTACCATTAATTCAAAAATAAATAGTCTTCCCTCGGAAGTCTTCTATTTCCCGAGGAGCTGATGAAATGAAATATCTTAGCACTTCTTGCACACTTAACTAGGTCGTATCAACTACATAAACTGTATTTCATATGAAAATTTTACCCGAAAAAAAATTGCTTTAAAGGAACAAATTGTCTTCTAACGAAAGTCTTCTGTTTCTCGAGGTGGTGGTTAAATGTGATATTTTTTTCTGTAGCTTTTGCAGTTCCCCTGTTGACCAGCTATATGTATTGTAATTTATATCAAAACTCCAGGGAAACCGAAAAACTGCGATTGAAGTTGCTATTAGGAAAATAAATTGTCCTCTATTTATCGCGGTTCTGATGAAACAAGATAGTCTAGCTTTTTCGGTAATTTCCGCTTTTAACTATTATGTATCAAGTATCTGAACTGAGACTTAAATAAACCTTCTCAAAACCTACATTCGGTTTAGTGTCTAAACCCAAATATAAGCTGCCAAATGTGGCCACAAGTCAAACTGTTTAATGAAGGCCTTCACTGTAACTGTGATTTTTATCAAAAAATGCAACGGAATCTTGGCAACCACGGTAAATTCATGCAACGAAAATTTTGTATGGTTTTATGGAACCATCTATGGCTCAACCCAGGTCGATAATGTCTTAAAAAAGAGTTTGAATTCTCCAGTTCTCACAATTGTTTGTTTTTTCTGCTCTTCTCTGTTCAATTAATCAAAAATTTTTTGGAAATCCCCGAATAAAATACGACTGTTCAATCAAAACTTGTTTCAACAGAAAAATTGGACATTTGATGAGACCTGGAAGACCAGAACTCTAATCTTTGAACACAGGGCAATATCGCCATGACATACGGAAGAGGAATTAAACTGATTTTTATACAAACTCATTTTCTATACCAACACCTAGGTTTTATATGCAAGAAAGGAACAAAAAAATTGCATTCAATAGAGTCTCATTGTTAAGAAATCCAATATACGCAGTGTCAACAAAAAGCTGTTCTAGGACACAATTTCGTCCATCAGGCAGCTCCTGTGAAAGATCAGAAGTTTTTCCTTGATGATAACAAAAAGGCTCCACAAGGTTTTTGCATGGCTTACTTTCTGACAATTTTATTGCGTTAGGAGAACAATTTTTTTAATAATTAAAGTGTGCTTCACATTGTTCATCCAAATTTAGTTAAAATTGGTCTATACTTGATTTCTCTGTAATCATCTACTTTAATATTTGGCAGATATGAAGAGTAAACACTTACCACTTTTCAGAGTTATTTGATGAGCTGATTGAGCTGTTCTGTTTAATCTTACACTTGAGTTGCCAATTTTTCTTTTCATCAACTATTGCAATCGACTCTCTTATGTTCTCTATTTTGTTAAATTGTCAAATTGACCAGTTCAATCGCAAAAAATTGTTGGGATTTAGTAATTCGAAATATCTTCAATTTTTAAAGCTAAAAAACTATCTACAAAGTTAGCATGAGATTTTTGTGTTTTTTTATATGTGGCTTTGAGCACATTAAAATTTCACATTAGGAGTTTCCCGAAGTTTGCCGGAATAAAATAAACGCGCTCATTTGAGTTGCCAAACTAACGTAACTGCCTCACGATAGTTAAAATAAATTCCGCTAGTAATCTCGGTGAATGGTTACAACGTGTTGCAGTGTAAAACTAATTTAATCGCTGGCCTGAACTGCTTTTTGATGCTTTATGCTCAAGTAACTTAAGCTGGACTCTTCTTTCAACAACGGGACGAGTTTGTCAATGATTTGTTTGAAAAATTGAGCAGTTGTTTGAAGTTTTACGACTGGAACAATTTTGTCATATCCTCAAAGACCTTCGCTATTTTTCCAATTGTCTCTGTCAATCGTAATTTAGATTCATGGCAACTTATGTCATAGTTTGGAATTTTTGTTTGTTCTTACTGCAATTTCTTCTCTTCTGTAGTGTGGATTTTTACTGTGTCTGCAACTTCTCTGGTTCTGGAAATGCTGTAATTGGTGTTCCTACTAGTAAATTTCCTGGTGTGAGCGCATAAGCATCATTGGTATCAGTGGAAACCAGAGCTTTAGGCTTTGTGCGTTCAAAATATTCAACTGGGTCAGGAGTGTTGCAAAATCCCCCGATTTTAATTCTTTTTCAATATTGGGTTACATATGAAGCTTATTTGGTTTGACTGCTGTTCCCATGAACTTCCAAAATTTCGCATCCTATGGTGAATTGTAAGAATTGCTGAATTTCCCTAGTTGCCAAAGCCAATCTAAATTCAAGACCACTCCTTTGCTTAATTGAAGTTTTTTTAACTGTGGCTATATATCTCCCAGGGCACACCTCAAAGAGCTATGAGTGGATTCACTCCTGCAAAACAATCTTGTTTTATTAGAGACATCAACGGCTCTCTCTACTAACTGCATTTGTGCTGAAAAACCAAACTTGCCACGTACACGCTTTCATAATTCACTTGGTATCGAAGGAGAACAGAAAACCCTGCAGGAATCTATATAGTGGGTTAAAAGTTTATCATGTCAGTTCCGAACCTCTGTAAAGATTTTTTAATGCGCTTCTCGGATCATCAATTTTGTCGTTGGCGTTTTTTAGAAATGAGAGTAATAACATCTCTGCCAATGATGTACGGCGAGTTTGTTAGATTTCCCACAACTTGAATTTTTTATATGTCGTTGCCATAGAAATGCCACGGGCTGTAAATGTTGCTAGTTCTTGGAAATTTTTGTCTTGCAATTTTCCGGCTATCGTTGGCGTTTTTGATTATTCTCCCATGCAATAGGTTTAACCGTGTCTCTGTTTTTAATCCTTGCCAATATAAATGTGTCTGGGCCCGTGCCCACCTTTTCCGTCCATATTGTTAACACAGCTGACTAAATTCTTAAGTATTCGGTAACTGGGCCCCTGGCCTTAAATTTCTCTCCTCGATACCTGACGCATCTATGTTTTTTCTCCGAAATCTTGCACTTTTTCATATAACTGGGCCCTGGCCCAACTTTTTACCTCGGCGCTACCACAGCAATTTGTATCCGAGCTGATTAGTTGCTCTTTAGTTTATCACCTCATTTCAGACTGTGTCCCCAGTACTACACAAAACACTACTTTTTTGAGACAAACTGACTCTGCGTCGTTGATTGTTGAACCTCCTCCGCTAACTTTGTTGAGTGTTGAACATCGAACACTGTTCCTACTCATACCATAACTATGCCCTCGATTATTTGATATTATCCTGGTGTTCTCGTCAACCGAGTAGTGTGAAGAACTTATGTCTCCAGCCCTAGCAACTGGATCAATTGGATGGATTTGACTCTCCGGTTCATCTCCCAGCCAATCATTGAATACAAAACCTGACCCCAGTCCTATTAACACCATCAATGGGATCAGTTCAGCTCCCTGTTTCAACTTCAATTCAATTTTTAAAAAATCAATTCCAAATGTTTACTTTAATGAACATTCTTCTTAGACTGGTTTACTTTAATAAAATTTCTCTTTAAAATTGGACAACATCGCCGTTGTTGTAGAACTAAGTATCCGTGTTCCGAAGTAAAGATAATTTGGCTTGAAAATTGGACTGACATTTTTTTAGACTTAAGACTTTCCTTAACACTGTTTAATTTAGAGCTGGTTAGTACTATATACAAAGAAAATTCATATGGTATCAGACGCTTAACGAGTATGCCGTTGTCCGACGAAACGCGGTGAAGCTTTTGGTTTCACCGAGTTTCATTAAATTAATGCTTGACTTGAAAAGATTCCAGAACTGAAATCCCTTGAAAAAATTTTAAAATAAGAAATCAAACAAGTCAATGCATAAAATAGCAGAAACCTTTTTCAGGTAAACACACTCAAATTAAGCTAGCTAGATAATTGATTTTTTTGTATCAGTACCTCCGATATTTACTTTAAATTCTGTTGAAGTGAACAGAGATCAGATAACTAAACTGAGGTGTTTTAAAAGTTTGAGACTTCAAAAATTTATTGTGAATTCTGTAAATACAGAATGTAAACAAATATATACATTTCAAAAAAATGAAAACGGCAGCTCTGGTAGCAAATCAATTTTGATTAAAGTAGTGTTAATATAATTATCTAATTACCAAAGATAATAAAAGCCATGATTGAAATCAGACTAAAGCATAAACATAAGTCATGCTCAAAGTTGTGAATGTCATTTTCATCGTTGGTGAATATTGCTTAGATTAAACTCCTATATTTGCTTACCTACTGGAGCCTTCGTCAAACCGTCAATATTTTTCACAGTTCAAGTTTAAGTCAAAACGTGGATAGGTGCGAGGGGAAAACATCTCAAATGTCCACAAAAGACGAAAAAATTGTAAAATTTTATATTTGGCGACGTAATGAACACTTACCGTTTGTGTTTAGTTGGGTTAAGTACGGTAGTCGTGGCAATTTGGTTTTGAAATTTTCACTTTATTTCGTGATGAAAACATCATCGCGATTTACTGTTCTCAATTAAATAAAAAATTGATTAATGCAATTTGAAAAATTATACGTTTTCTTGAACTTAGTTTGTTGATTTTTGAGTGAATTTTCTTAAGTACAAAAAATTTATTGAGCTTATCTTTAAAGTGAGATTTTCATCACCATATAGACCATAAAACATTTCTCAGTCTCACTTCACTGTGAAAAAGATTTATTTTCTTGTTCTTGTTCTGATTTTGTGTTATCAAAACAATCATTTTCTCAATGAGGTTTTAAGAAGGTCAAAATACACAAATTTCAATGGACTAGGTTTGGCTGATATGCAATGAAAATTTCAAAACCCAATTCAGCACAATTGTCGAAATAAACCCCATGAATAGCCCTCATCATTACAATTTCACAGATACTGAATACTGTTGTATTTTTGGAAAATAGGTTTAGATTTTGTGCTGAATCAAGTAAAAAAAACTACGGCAATAGGTCGCAGGTTGCAGATAATTTTAGAATTGTGAAAAATTGTATTTACTAAAAGAACAGCGTTGATGAAGTTCCTGAATTTTATACGAAAAATTGCAAAAGCATATGGCGAAATAAAATAATATTTTTGAAATAAAAGCAGTCAGTTTCGCAAATTCGATTTGCACAAATCCTACAAAGCCTAATTGCACAAGAAACAAAAACAAAAAAGAGGGAGTAGGCTTGGTGAGAATCAGTTGTTGGATATTTTCCGTTTGTGCCCCAACCCCTCAGTGCGTTATGCGCCCCCAGTTACAGAGCACGTGCAATTACATAGTAAATCATTATGTAAAAAAACGGCAGGTGCGTCTGGGGGGCGGGGTGCAAATAATAGCCCCCCACTAAGGCGGAGGCACAAACGGAAAAGATCCCAGTAGTTTGACAAAGGGCAGCTTTTTTACAAACAGCAACAAAAATATACTTACATTGAAGGATGGTAAAGGCTTGAATAGTAAAGGCAGGCATATTTAACGGCAAAGCTGAACTCGAAAACTTTTAGAAGTGTTCCTCCAAATGCCACAAAGATACAATCAATGAGTGTTTGAATATTCACGAGATAGAAGTCCAAAGAACGTAGCTTTTTTGTTGTGATGGTAACAACAAGACAGTATAAGTTGAGAAGAAAGCAGATAATGTAATTTAAGATCTAAAAAAATTTAGTACAATTTTAAACAAACTTTGCGACAGTCTCTGAGGAGATTTGAATTTGTAACCGCACAGGACTACATCAAGTTCGATTCATTTCCAGTCAGATGTTTCATTTTGATTTTTAGAAATTTAAGAAAAAAAATATATTTGGCTAAGTCATTTCTCGGGTACACGTGGACTCAAAAGTAGATTAATTTGATACAGTTTTTCAACATTCCGTCTGCTCTTTTACAAAATTAATTTTTTAAGAGAAATTAACGATTCATACAGAGTTTATGTGATTTAGAGTTTAGATGATCATACAGAGTTTATAGAAAAATCCCGACGAATGATCAAAAAGAGCAAAATGATATAGCTCTACTTGTCATTGCTTCAAAATCTGTTAGAAGTTTTAACTCCATGTGGAAGGTATTCTAAGTGCTCACGACAAAAACACATCAGGAGTTTAATCAGTTATTAAATATGCTATCTTAGTTATGCGTTAATATAAGTGTTAATCTTGCGCTGTATGGATTTTTTCAAGTTCTGTATTAAAAATATGCCTGATTTCAAAAAGTTATTCGGGATGAACTAACGGCCATAGTCTAGGTTATCTTAGGTCAGCCTACTTTATCTTCAGCTTACAGTCTCAAGTTCCTTGAAGTTTGGAGTTATTTGTTATTTTCTCGACAAAAAATGTCATTTTGAGAGTCGTGCGTACTTAATTAGCCATACAGTGCTTGATCGTGTTCAGTTCAAAATTTATCAATTTCGCTGCATGTGTGAAAAGATTTGAAACAACACAGATTTCAGAAATCAATAAAGGATTATCGAAAAAATCGCATAAACGGGTTTCATATCCAAATCCTTTATGTCGCACGGAATGTTTAGTCCTAGAAAAAAAATTTGGTCTCTTGATCGACTTCAATATCTGTTATTTTCGTTAATTTCACGAAGGAACACATATTTACTTTGCTTGATTCAGATTAGTTAGTGTCATTTTGTAATTAGGCTTCTTCATTGAGTCCACCATGTATGTTTTGCTTTTTTTACAGGTGAATGTCAAAATTGGCATGTTGTATAATTTTTCATACTAAGAGATTTAAATCAGAGGAGGATCGCGAATTAAATAAGACAACTTCTGCTTTATTTCTGGTTTAATTTGAGAGTAGCGGATGATGCCATGATGTATTCAGAATTAAAAATAAATTGCGCTTAATGTCTTAAAGCATACTCATTATGTGTTTTAGAGAGTCATGTTGAACAACATTAATTGTGGGAGAAATTTCGTCTAACTCGGTATATTAGAAGGTGTTAGAAAAAATTTAAAATTGTTTCAGAAACAATGTTTAAGAAGAAAATGGAAAGAAAGTTATCATAGTTAAAAAACATTGGAATTTGGAATTATGGGAGTTCAAAAGTAAGACGATTAAGTGTAGAAGCGACTTTGGAAGTCATTCTTACAGATATAATTTGTGTCCAGCGATTTAAGTAAAGGTTAGCTTGTTCCCACTTTATTAAACTTTATTAAAAAATTGTCAGTCGTTCTGAAATTTAACGATTATTCCGTGATGGTTGTTGATCATTAAGCGTTGATAGATTATTTTACAGTAAAGCTGCTTGCGGCTGAGTTTGTACAGAACTATCGCCGATATCGCTTGTCTCTGCAAGCAGAACATTTGTGTCTTGATGAGACGTGTAGAACCTCAAGTTTGATTAAGACGAATAATAATTTTTTTCAGTTTTGTATAAATTTTATAAATTTTTTCTTAACAAAATCCAGAAATCTGTAATCGTCTTTAGTAATTTTAGTATTTGTGTCCGGCGACAATCGGTCGTCAATTTCAGTGTCATTTTAATGCGTATTTTGAAAATTGACAATTGAAAATTTTTGCCAGGTAACATGTAACTTATTATCATGTCATTTTGAATTGGGAAATACTCAATCGAATTGCTCAACAATGGTCTGACACTTGTCTGATCAGAGGTCACTTCGGTCTGGGAGGGTCTGATCAGAGATCACACTTGTCTGGGACGGTCTGATCAGTGGCAATTTCGAGCGCGACCTCAACCTGGGTGTCCTTTACTTTTGTAAACTTTTTGTAAATGCATAATGCTTGCACATGATCAGATAAATGTTGTAGTTTACTTTCTACAAATGGGTTGTTTTTATATCTGAAATAAATATCTTATTTCCATGGGTTTCACTTGATATTTCTTTCTGTTTCTCTGGGCCTTTGAGAGAATTAATAGTATAAGCTGATACGAAGACTTGCCAAAATTTGTTTTCAACTGCCAATAATTAAACTAGTAAATCTTGGCTGCCTCATTTTGTCAATTACATCGTTTATATCTTGTATATGGGCATTGGTTGTTACCGGTAAAGTCTTTGCAAAACTTCACAAGTCTTTTTAATTCTAACTCTATAGATATTGGTTTCTTACGGCTTCCCTTTAAATGGATGCTTGCAAGCAGTCGGTCTGGGACTACTGTTAGAAATTCAGTTACATGAAACTCCATGTTTTGGCGGCACTCCGCTCAAATTAGTCTGCCACGTCGTCAAAAATAAGAAAATGAGTTCCACGTCTTTTGTTTTGGATGTCTACTTTCCTTTTTGTTCATTTAGGATATGCTGTAGTTAGTTGAATGAAAATTTTTGTGTCGAGCACGTGAACTCTTCATCAATGACAGTTGATCATTTCACACGAAAGAGTTTCACGTGATATACAAACGTCTATGGGAATTTTAAAGGCGGTTTTTATTTTGTTGGCTGATGTTGACGAAACTGTGTAAACAGAGATGCAACGATAAAACGAATCCTAGCAACCAAACTGTGTTTTTGGTTATATTTGGGGACTGGTTTAGGGATCAGTGTGATCAAAACATTCCTTGTGGAGTGAAAAAGATAAAATTTCTACAGGTTTTTTCTTGAGTTATTTTCGATATTGTTTTTTGACAGCCAAGACAATTTATTATTAGGCGGAAAACACACTTATACAATACTGTCAAATATAAAAATTGTCTGACACTTGGTAGCGTTTTGTCTTTTACAGAATGTCCAGAAAATACATTTTGATATTATATCTGTAAATTTTTAAGAGAAAGTGGAAATGCAGAAAATTTTTCAAATATATGGGTCAACTGGTGGCATAGATTTTAATCCTTGTTGCAAGTATCGAAACATGCAATCTTTAAAGCAATAATTTAAAAAAAACAACAAATATTTTTGGGTTTTTCCCCCATTTGTAATATGAAAAAAGTGTATTTTCACTCTATCCTTAATGATTGTAAACGTGCATTGTCTCTTTTGAAATAACAATTTTGTATTTTTGTAACAACTACTCATCTGTTTTAAAACCTTTAAAATACATTGCTGGAATTCAACACAAGTCTGTGAATACTCAGGTAGTTCAGTGTTTCTTTTTTACATTGCCATACAGATTGATTTGGATTTTGCTTCTGTTTAGTTTGTTATTAGAATTCATATCAAAATCTCTACCATATTTCGACAATTTTTCGATGTTTCCCTTACATTTCATTATTTTTGCAAATTGGTTTTTCTAAAAACAACTGCAATACAAACAAAATTACTGCTCTATTTCTCTATTTTCAACGATTTCTATATCAGTATTTTATTTCTAAGTCCGACGGCTCAACTGATTTATCCAGTTTTCTAATTCAATTTGCGACGCTTTTTCGAATATTTATTTTACCGATTATATTTCTGTTAATCTCAAAAATTAAGTCAGAACAGTAGTTCTCTGTCGTCTTTCTGTTGCCAAAAAAAAGATTCCTTTTGGAGATTTGTTGCAATTATAGTTACCTACTTTTTCTTTGAAAAAGCATGCTGAAATGTTTTATTTTGGACAGATGGAACCACTCAATCATTTGGTTTATTAGAGAATTTATTTTCAGAGAAATGGTCATCTTCAAATCAAACTTTTTTGAAAATATCTATTTAAGAAAGCAATAGCAGTTGTGAACGTTCATTGCGGAAAAAGTTGATAGCGGAAACTTTTTGTGCCACGTCCCCGAATACATTAAATGAGGTTTTTGATAAGTTTAGAGTTAAGCGGGGTTGAAAAAGTTTTTGTAACGCCTTTTTGTTTCTAGAAGTTGTGTAACGCCTTATTGTTTCTGGAATTTGTATAACAACGCAACTTTTCAGCTATTTTACTTATTGTAGTGTAAAATCTAGAGGTGAAACTCTAGAGCTTATGAAGCTTTTAACTTCTGTGAACAAATTTTCAAAAATCGAGTATCCTTCCATTATCTGTCGTCCAAACGAATGGTTGCTGTCAATGTGAAGATTTCCTGAAAACATGGTGTTAAATTCTAGAAATAATTAGGACGCTCATCGCATTCCGTTTGTTTTAAGGGGACTTTTTGATCTTCAAATTTTTTAATAGCCGAAATCTTTTTTAATAGCTGAAATCTAAACCAAAAAATTATTGAAAAAATTTGACTTTTTTTTAACTACTTCTTCGAATTAGCAGATAGTTCGAATGATTAATAAAACGCAAGGTTTACACAGGATACAGCTTTCTATCTTATTTCTCAAAAACGTGTTTCCTTCTACCCTCAGTTTATATATTTAAATCCCACACAGATGGATGTTAACAATCAGCGCCTCGGAGTAAATAAAAGCTCCTTGCAACACGCAATGCGCAACTACATGTTCGTTCAACAAAATTTCATTCGAACGAACTCCCTTTCAATATTAATTCGCGTCTTTCGAAAGTCAAAATTGAAATGACTTCACCCTACAATATGAATTGCTCTTTTATAGATCGGCAATAATGCGAACGCACGTAAAAGAAATTTGATCCTTTTCAATTCCTTTTTATACCCCCATATACGCAAAATCACCGGCCTATAATTGTTCCAATTGAGTATTTACAACTCATTGAAGAGGGTAACTAAATGCCTAAATGCCTACAGCTATGCAGTAAAAAAAAGAATCGCGATTGGAATTCAGACAAACTCATATGCTGTCTCCAGTTGGCATAAAAAAATTTTACCAAATCAAGATAGTGGTAAAATGCTTTCTCGGACAAGACTGCTGTTGTGGTCGATAACACGGGTCCAAAAGCATTCAAAAAATTGAATTTTAATTTAAGATTGGAACTGAAAACACACAAAAATTAGCTCATATTTATAGTAGTCATCTATGCGAAAACACAGAGAAGGTTTAGATTAGCTGAAAACAGTTTATTTGATTTTGATTGACATGTCTGCTGGTTGTCTGGACACCATTGCCGTGGTCAATAACACGGGTCAAAAGAATTCAATAAATTGAACTTATATTAAAATTGGAACTGGAAATATACAAAATTTAGCTACCTTTTATAGTAGTTTTCTATGCGAAAATACACAGAAAATGTTTAGATTAGCTAAAAACATTTTATTTGATTTTAATTGACATGTGAATAGATCTTAGTTCCGAATCCCGGAGGTGAATTTCTATTTTAGTCAACATTTCATGAGAACTTTATTTGGCCTAGATACAATCGAGTTCATTAGTTGCAGGTCGGTGGATGTTAGAATCAGTTTTCTAAGGGTCGGAGAACTTACTTCTGACATCTGATTGATAAGTCAATAAGATAATGATAGCGCCAAAACAAAATTAAAAGTGAGCTTAGTTTGGTCGTTGCTTATCGACATAACAACAAAGTTCTTCAGGTAAAATTTTCTTTTGTTCTTTAAAAAATTGATAAAACTTCTGATTTTTTTTTGTGTTTCCTTGAAAAAATCACCACCTCCCTCCTTTTTAGGCAAGTTTGTGGGTATAGGTTCTACAAATCTGTCGGGTTGTTTTCCATTTTTTGTTGAAGTCGGCAAATGCTCAGTTGATGCCCTGCAGACGATGTGGTTGCAGAAACTTCATCTTGTTGTGAAGGTCCCACATCTGTGTTCTGAAGTTCTGGTTCTGCTTGTGATATGGACTCCTCTACTGGTGGTTCAGTTTTCACATTGTCCTCATCTAGTCTCGCAATTTAGTTGTCGCTCACTAGAATAGTCCGTGATGAGTTTTTGGGCTGTTTGAAAGCGCTTCCAGATGATGAAGGTAGAAGGGACTGTCTTGGCATTTTCACTGGCCTTGAACAGAATGGGTTTGCACAATTCGAAATCGGTTATTGCTGGTAGTCTCACTCTGCGTCCCAGTAGAAGTTCAACTGCAGTTTTGCTCCTCGTCTTTGAAGTATTGCGATGTGTCATCAGTTCCCTTTGAAAGAATAGTCCAAATGACACAATAAGATTGGGACTCCACGCTTCAAGTGCCCTCTTCACTGTCTGAACTGCTCCTTCCGCTAGTCCATTAGCTCTTGGTTGATAGACGGCGGATTCTTCTTTTTCGCAGTGATTCACACCACTGTTTAAAATCAACAATTACAAATTCAGGACCATTATCAGATACCAAAGTTTTTTGTATTCCAAATCTAGCAAAATTTGACTAACATATTTTTTAACTGTTTATGATGTTCTATTTTGCGCGGGAAAAGCTTCTATCCAGCCAGAACCCGCTTCAAAAACTGTTACGATATTGCCTTGGTCCTTAAGATAACCCCAGTTTACGTGGAGCCGTTCCCAAACGTCGGCTTCTAGCCATGTAGAAACTGTTTTTCCAAGGCTAGGCCTGTTCATTTGACAATTCTTACATATATTTCAAATTGTTGAATGCCGTTGGTAATTCCAGGCCACCCTGCTACCATTCTGGCTGGTGCTTCAGTTGCATTCTTCCCAGGATGTGTCTTACGCGCTTTTAACAAAATCAGGTGCCGTGGTTTGGGTGGAATGAAAGGAACAACACCTCTGAGGATGATTTCATGGTATATACTAGTGCATCTTTGCGTTGTTCGAATCTTTTTGCTGCTTCTTAAAATTGTTTCCAATTGCCGTTTTTGATTCTTTTCAATTTGTCCCGGAAAATTCTGTTTGTTTTGTGTTCGGTTTTGATTTTTGCTTGTGTCACCAAAAACACTCGCAGCGAAGTAGATGTCATTGATTGCGAAGCACACTCGTTCGTTGCCAAATTCGTCTAAGTCAAAATTCATTCTGCTCAAAGCTGCATGGGGTATCTGGTCTCCTGGTGTGTATGTACACCAAATCATAGACGAAGCCTATTAGGACTATTGCCCAAATTGTGCTTCCGGGATCTCCTCGTCGGGAGCAAAATGATATTTGAATGGTTTGTGTTGTCCGTCTGTAAGGTAAAACGTCTGCCAAGAAGGAAGAAAATAAATCTGAGATAAACTTTATTTTTACCATCTCCTCTTCGGCGTTGGCCGCTCTTTTGAGTTTCTCGCAGTCACAATAGCAAGCTTCTTCTGTAAGACATGCTAGCAACTTGTCGTCTGGCTCCCCTACAACTTGTATTACGGACAAAAAATTAGCCTTTTCTGCCGTTACTAATCTCTCTTAAGGTGAAACATAAACTTGAATCACCAATCTGATGTCTTTATACGGCGTGTCTAAATTCCTAGGACTCATTAAGCCCCTAAGTTTAATAAATGCATCTTGCTTGCAAACACTAAGAAAGAAATTAGTTTCCTGTAGGTCCTGTGTAGTACCAACGGTGTTGATCTTGTCCTCTTTCTTCTCACACGTACATTTCGCCACGAAAGACATAATCCACGCAGTAGCTGATTCCGCATTCTGTAGTTCCAACGTTCGTCTGTCTGCTGGTTGTCTGGACACCATTGCCGTGGTCAATAACACGGGTCAAAAGAATTCAATAAATTGAACTTATATTAAAATTGGAACTGGAAATATACAAAATTTAGCTACCTTTTATAGTAGTTTTCTATGCGAAAATACACAGAAAATGTTTAGATTAGCTAAAAACATTTTATTTGATTTTAATTGACATGTGAATAGATCTTAGTTCCGAATCCCGGAGGTGAATTTCTATTTTAGTCAACATTTCATGAGAACTTTATTTGGCCTAGATACAATCGAGTTCATTAGTTGCAGGTCGGTGGATGTTAGAATCAGGTTTCTAAGGGTCGGAGAATTTACTTCTGACATCTGATCGATAGGTCAATAATATAATGATAGCGTCAGAACAAAGCGTGCTTTGAAACTTTAATACACCTTCTAAGTTTCTTGGTGTTTCTTTAAAATCATCACAACGTCCTTGGGTAGATTATACCTTGTAGCTGGCAAATTGACTGACTAACCAATTAGCGACAAACCCAATTCAACTCCACATCCTCACTGAAAGAGTTCACTCAAAGAATGTCACAAAGATTTCTCGTTGGAATTTCACACCTTGAGAATTTGACACTTGATTGGACCGAGCAGAAAGTTTTCTATTCTGTGAATTGCTAGTCAATAATTCAAGTTCATAAAGAGAGCTCTCTGCGGGACTGCCATATCACTGTGAGGTTTTGCAGTCTCGATTTTCATATTCGTTTTCATGAATTGTTTTATGAAATACTTCTTTATAAAATACTAAAGAGTGATTGACATTGAAATTTGAAATTGACACTTACATAGCAAAAGCCAACTGCATATACCATATTTTTCAATAGAAAATTTCGTTTCGTTGCATTTTTCGGGGTTACAGTTTTGCAAGTTTTTTATACTTTTAGTTTTCTGGAAAACTGTAGTAAGTATTGCTGGCAATCTATACCAGCTTGCATCTAAAATATGAACAACAAAGCTTTTCAGTACATAGTCAAACCTTATCTTCCGCTTGGTGCCTAAATTTTGGCTTTATTCATCGGGGGGCAGTGTATGGTTTTAGTCCTCGACTTATTGAAAGACTCAAAAACTTTAGTGGGGAGGGCTTTTATTTAGCCCAGGGGTGTGGAGAACAAAATCTGCAGTTTAACATAATAGTTCTATCAATTTTCTCACCTCTATTCCATGAAGGTAGGCTTGTAGAATCAATAATTCGACAATCGCTTCAAAATTTTTGTTAGGGTTCTCGGTTTCGCCTGAAACAGTAAAATTGAGTTAACAGTCGTCTATAAGTTTAAAAGATTCAAAGAAGTCATCTGCCTGAAAAAAAAACAAAATACAGTCAGCAAAACTTATTCGCAAGAATTGCTAAATAGTACGATGATGGAGCCTAGTCTATGGGCATTTCTTGGAGATAAATGACAAAGTTGTTACAAATGGAGCACATTTCTCATTTATTTCTTTATCGTATTTTGTATGATATCGAGAAAAATTTTATAATAAGTCACGACTAGGAAAAAAAATTTTTACCTCATCAGTAAAGCCCACTTTCTTTTGCTAAATGATGCTTATCCAAAACCCAAAAAATCAGAATAAAAGGTTTATTCAATTCTAATCTGAACCCAGGATGGTGACAGTAACCTAAAACAGGTATGGACCTCCATTGCAGACGGCGGCTCCGGCAATTGTTTTGGGCAAATTTTCAGTCGCGGCCTTTGGTCTGGCCCATGCCTGACGGAACTAGGCGTAGCTCTGTCTGGGAAATAACACTATTTTGGTTTGATCAGTCGGCTCAGGGCTTTTAACAGGCCAAAGAGGCCAAAATCGGGTAAAGGGTAGACCAAACAGACCAAGGATGTGGATACGGAACAGACTGAACAAAGTTCGTTCGGTGATCTAAGAACTTGAAGATTAATTTGATGTTTTTGGAATATAAGGGTTTGGTGGCGCTCAAGCAAGCCGATAGGCAAGCAAGCCAAATTTTGAAAATGAGGTCAAGTAAGTCGAAAAATTTTCGGATACCCGTATTTTAAGTTGCCCCTGGCGGGCCGGTGGGCGCGCTTTGCGCGCGCGCGTCGCGGTTTCTTTGCGATAACCGGCCCGCTACTTCCGGATTACATCCCACGACGGACGAGAAGCATGACCATGGATAGCGGTCCGCTGAGGCCCGTACCCACTAGATGTCTAAAAATCGACGCATTTTTGTCTCTTTGGTGCATTGGAATACATTATGCACTATAACACTACGCGCAGTATTGATTGTAACGGCTGACAATGTATTATTTCTGATAGATTACATAAATTTACATAACTTTCGGCTTGCTTTTCTGTCGGCTTTCTTGCCTACCGGCTTACTTTGCATTCAGCTAAGGGTTTATTTATTACTAATGTGTGCCGCTAATATGAGCAATGGCAACTCGAGAGAAATTTATAAACACAATTCTTCCTGATAATACGATCTCTCCGCTCCCAAAATATACATAAGCAGCATAAAACAATGGCGCAAAAACTTCCAGACAAAACTTACTCGGATGCTCAAAATCACTCAGATAATCAGAAAATTCGGAATGCGAATTTATCATTTCTTAAGAGAGTCGAAAAAAAGTTGAAACTTTCTGATAAAAAAAAGAAAGCTAGTCAACTTACCAAAATTTTCCATATTTACAGAAGAAACAAAGAAACAAATTGCATAAGTTCTCACAGTTTTAATAGCGACTCTTCAAACAGTAAAATGGAGGTTTGAAGGTTTTTCGATCAACAAAACCCCCTGGGAAAATTCAATGAAGCCATTTTTATCTGCTACATTAAAATTAATTTGATCGTATTGCTATAATGATATGCGCTCAAATAAAAATTTGATGCCTGGAAATGATTTGATTCTTCTTCTCATTGTGATCAGTGCTTCAGTGCTTCTTCACTTCAAAGTCATAATCATCCCCGGTAACTTCTCAAGTTTTTGCAAGAGACAATTTCTGTCAACTCTATTTATTTTTTCAAACCATTGAAACACTTAATTGATTATTTGACCTCACAGTTAGGAGAAAATGACTCACTTTTAAAGCAAAATCAACGAAATAAAATGAACTTGGTTATAATTAGAAGAAAAATAAAAATCAGAATTGCGAAAATTGAAAACTAAAAGAAGCAAAAAGAGCTTAATTATTTGAATCAATTGGTAAGACCGGATTATAATAGAAAATAAGGTCAGAATCCAGTTGGAAACAAAATTACTATCTCTTGTTGATCGGATGCCTAGTGATACAACATTGTAGTTAACGAAATTTTAAAAAACATTGCATTTTGACGAGATATTTGAAACATTTTTTGATTGCTATATGTTCGAAAGTGAGAAAAAATACAATAAAGTGTAAGATGATAAAATCTGCTCTGCTGCCCATTGTTGTTTTCTGAGGGGGGTATTGATTTTGAAGAACCACTTTTTGAGTGATTCATTAACCTTTCAAAAAATAAATCCTCAAAGGTTTTTATTGACAGAAGAGAGCAGACGGACTGGGTAATACCTTACAAAATTAAATTTATTCTCTTTTTTTTATTAAAAACGGTCTCACAGGGCACATTTTACCTTGGTTATCCGAGGAAGAGAGGTAGACTAACCAATTTTTGTTTAATTCCCGACAATATAATGCTAGTTGAGAAAGATCAGCCGATGCTAACAAAAAAGTCATATCAGTGCTCCTTTTCCCATTTTTGCAGAAAAATTCGGTGGCCTGGCATTCTTGATTTTGATCTGTCCGAATGATTTTTTGAACTCCGATGACTAAAGCTAACTCTGCTGATATTACTTTTTCCACTGAGGTTAAAAAGCTGACAAAATTTCTCCTAGCGAGATCAAAAAATGTACCCCTGCCGTCTGGCCCAAACCTGTCTGGGGTGAAGGAAAAATTCTGCGTATCTATTAGTATTCTCTGCCCTCGATGTGATAACCAGAAACGCTTTTGAACTTAAAAAGACGATAGTTTTTCGTACCTACAATCAGATACCCCGACGCTGGCCATGGCAACCCGGATCATAGTAACATAGTAAATCAGCGCTGAATCATAGTATTTCTCAGTCTGTTTTTTACTATGAACAGATTATGATCATGTCACTTTTTACACTGTTCAGACAAAAATCATAGTAAAAAAACCGGCTCTCTGAAAACACTCTGAACAGTCTAAAATCGAATTCTTCGTTTATCATGCTCAGTCAAAAAAACATTCTGTGAATTCTCTGGACAGCCCATTTCCAGAGTGCGAAAAAAAATTTTTAAAAAGGAAAAAAATTCGGTTGCTAATAAATTAAAAACCAGGAGACACACAACAATCAATTGTATCTCTATTATTAGTAAAGAGTATGATTATATCAATTATTAATCACCCTTATTATTAGCAGTTATAAGTTCTTGTTTAGCAGTTTCCAGAAGTTGAGTTTAGCAGTTTCCAGTTGAGTTCAGCAGTTTCCAGAAGCTGAGTTCAGCAGCTTTCACGAATAACAAGCCCAGCAGCTTGCTAAATTTACTCTCGAAATACAAGCCCAGCGGCTTGCTAAAATTACTTTTTCTGAATTCCTGATAATAACTTGAGTCGTAGACAGCCTCCTGAAATTTCCTGCGACATCACTTCGATGTCGTTCACCGACTCTGCTGACTGCGGAATGTCCTGGAAACACTGCCAATC
>NC_134481.1:19922678-20043615 GCF_964194025.1 Convolutriloba macropyga
TTTTAACTATCTTGTATGTAGATTGGATGTAGATTGTATCCTGGTTTTGAGATGATCGTCCTTTTGAATCGTCTTCGAAAGTTTTCCCACTTCTCCAGAGAATGATTTATTGAAATGGCCCTAACAATCAACATTACAAAAGGGCAACCACGGCTATTCTGACTTTCATTTATATCTGAAACTAGTTTATTCGTTGCAAGGTTACACCAGTTACATCAGATTTCTCTGGAAAACGGCAGTGAGCAAATGTGCTCTTTTTACCTCAACGAATTTTTTTGAACAATTGTTTCCCTAATTATAGGAGTACATTGAAAATGAAATGCTCTGGGGCAATATACAAGACGATAGTAGTAATATAGTGAGCTACACTCCCCGGGGTGGGTGAGGTCCCCCATGTATTAAGATAGGGTATAGCGTATTTTCCGGGATTTGGGACCTCCGTAACGTATTAAGATAGGGAATGAATGAGCATGTATTAAGATTAGGTATAGCGGCGTTAATGTATTAAGATAGGGTATAGCCGCCATGTATTAGTTATAGCCGGCGACATGTATTAAGATTATGCGCCGACATGTATTAAGATTAGTAATAGCCGCCGACATGTATTAAGATTAGTAATAGCCGCCGACATGTATTAAGATTAGTAATAGCCGCCGACATGTATTAAGATTAGTAATAGCCGCCGACATGTATTAAGATTAGTAATAGCCGCCGACATGTATTAAGATTAGTAATAGCCGCCGACATGTATTAAGATTAGTAATAGCCGCCGACATGTATTGAGATTAGTTATAGCCGCGGACATGTATTGATTAGGTGCCGCCATGTATTAAGATAGGGTATAGGTTTTGTGTATGTATTTGTGCATGTACATTTTCTAGTAGTATAGTCGGTGCCAATGTGGGGGGTAGGTTCGGAGACGCTCCTGATAGGCTGAAATTTTGAGGGGAAAATATCAATGTTTGTGTAGTTATTAAGTGATTACGTGAGAACAATAGAATTGGCGTGGGTAATTAATTGCTGTAATTATGTGAGGGGTAATTATGTGACAGGTTGAATTTTGTTTACAAATTTTATGTTATTAAATTGTGAAATTAATTGGTGGGGGTTTTCAATTACCCTAGTTATCTGAGGGGTAATTATGTGACATGTTGAATTTTTGTTTACAAATTTTAGGTCAATTGTAAAGATTGTTCCCCTAATTGTTTGAATCAATTGTGTAACAAATGTCTTTTGCGCGCTCATTAATTGGAAAAAGTCAAGATAGCAAGAGGTAGTTTTGATCTACCGTCCTCTAGGTTATGGGCCCAGCGCGCTCCCACTGCGCCATCTTGCTAATTACATGCATATATGCATTATTTTTTGTACATTATTTGAAAAAAGATGTTAAATAAAAGAAAAAAATGAATTAAAATAGTATAAAATGACAGACACAGTACAAATTATGAGCATCAAAATACAAAATTACTCAATCATTTACAATAAATTGTATAAAATTCAATGAACATCAAGGTAAACTTAGCCGAGTGGTTAATAAAGTTCGATAAAAAAAGTTTAGAAAACTCACGAGAAACAGTTACGAGAAACATATACTATCGACTTTATTAACTTCAGCTTACTAAATACCAAAATGAACACTACTACATATAGTTACTTATAAAATTTAACACGTGTACATCATGAATATTGTTCAAGTTGGTTTGGAAAAACTTAAATAGTTGAAATGCTGCAAAAATTGCGTAGAATCCACACAAATTTTGCATCTTCTGAAGTGGTCGATGTATTATTTTTTGGTACTTTTTACCTAAAAATTTGTAATGTGTTTCTGATCGAGCCAGAGAATCCGCATAATAGTAACTTCTGTTGAGTCGAGCAATCAATATTATCCAATGTTCACCGACTTCTTTACTCGAAGCAGTGTTAATGATTGCAAAGCTGAATTTGGGTAAATTTGGAATGAAATCTGCTGGAAACGATCCAATGTATTTGAATTTTAGCTCAGGAATGCGTTCAATAATTTGTTGAAGAGATTGATTATCCATGACAAATAATCTTCTGTTTCAATTCGCAAGCTCCGTTTGAACAGGGATTTCTCACATTACAATCAAGTTGAAATGATTCGTTCTTCTCAATAAAGCAACAATCTTTAGATTGGGGAATTTTACGTATCAGACCTCCTGTAGATTCACTTACTCTGTCTTCACTATTACCTGTGACATCGGGATGAAAGATAATAATGATGATTAAAAGTTCCAGGAATACTGCACAAATAAGGTATACATATAAGTTTGGAGTAGGTCTACCCCAATTTTCATCCATTCCCTATCTTGATATTATAGTTTGGAAAGGGTTGCAACTGGGCGATGAAAGTACATATCCAACAAATGTTCCAACGCAGAAGGCAATAATATAAAAACCATAAGAAATTGAGAAGAAAATTAAAAAATCTTGATTAATGCAGAGTTCTTCAGACATTCTTAGCAACTGTTCCAAACTGATCAATTTTAACTGTTGAGATTCGTTCTCCGAGAACAATTAACTCGGTAACATTGGTTAGCGGACGTTCAAAGAACATTTCTAAACGAAGACTTTCCCCACTGAGTTCAGGATAATGAACATTTTCACCAGCATCTTGAAGTGATGTGAGATCGAATACAAGCACATAATGATCTGTGAAGAAATCATTCGGTAACGCAGGAATTTCTTCGTTGAAGTTCATTGCCTTCATTGTTGTAACATAAGCTCTACAATTGTTGGTTGTATCAATTGAGACAACAGCTCTCCCCCCTCGAACAATTCTCAGCTCCCGCAGTCCAAACTTTCGATAATGAAAAGGATTTTCTTGAAAATGTCCGGTGAATGCTGAATTAGTGTTCATTGCTATTGCAATTCGTCTGATTGGGGCATTATTGAAAACATTTTCCTGAATAAATTGATTTTGTCCAGAAGGAATAATAAATGTTCGCGCAATTGTCTCCATAAAATTATAGCAAGCTGGTTGATGTGTTAGTTGATACTTGATTGTCTGGTGATAGACCTCATTAACGACAACACGTCTCGTAAAAAGTGAACAGTCAAGAACTCTAAGGGAAACATGTGGATTGTAGGAAATCATGTAAAAATTTGGTCTCGCTCGAATCAATTTGAGTCTAATTTTTGTATTTGGAAGTAATAATTTTTCACATTGAAATAAGTCGATTGCAAGTTTACCATATAAGGTAACCCCATCTTGCAACAAAAGCTCTTCTTCCCTATCTATGAACGGACTTTTTTCATAATCACTAGGATCTTTCTCAAATTCGTATCCATGACAAGCCAAAATTCCTTCATTATTCATTGTAGAAGCATTGAATTCATTGGATATCAGAGCTTTGTGGCCATAGAGTCCGTTAGAGTTGTACACTTGTTGATTGTTTAAATACACTTCGCAGTTGGAGAAAAGAGAGTGTAACAAGTTGTTGACATGAGTCAAATATTGTAAATCATCATCAGTGAAAGTCATACCCATATCTGGTTTTCCATGCTCCTCTTTTTTCATGAAATCGTCAAATAATCTTCCCTTTTGTAATCCAACTTTAATTTGTAAATGAATATCTCTCATATCGAGATAAATACTTCTATCTGTTTCAAATTCAAATTCAATGCTGCTTTCATCCAATGAAGTGCTGGGATAAACTTCTTGAATATGGGATGATTCAATTGGTTCCAAAACCGGAATTTTGTCAAAAATCTCCAAGCAAGAATTTGTAAAGTGTCCATAACGGAAATTACTGTCATTTGTTGATCTGGTATTCATTTTAGTTTGGTAAAAATATCCCTCCTAGTTCGACGACGTCGACTAATTTCTGGCGAGCGTTTTCGAATAATACGTCGTTTTCTAGGTTTTCCTCCTCCTAGTTGTTTACGTAAAGTTTTCTTTCCAACATCTGTGGCTGCAGGTTTGAACTTTTTCCTTCCAGCTAATACATTTCCGATTTCTGGCGCAGCTAATTCAATCAAGTCAGCACCAACTCTTTTAGCTGCTGGTACAACATATCGTCTCAAAAAAGGAATTGCAGTTCTCCCAATTGTTTGTGCAAAAGCTCCAAATCCTCTTCCCCTTTGTATTGAATAACCACGAAAATACGGTAAATCACTGTCTGCAACCATTTTTTGTAAACTTAATTTTAAAAATGATTGTCTGAAGCTCTTCTGAACATCAATACAGCTCTTGTTACACCTACTGAATTGAAGGGAACTTTTTCACCGTATGAGTCGCGGAGCTCAAGTTTAATGCTGTGGAAAGAATTTTTAAGAATTTTTTTAAATTGTAGATTTGGGAAGTTTTGATAATTCATATATTGTCCAGTAGATATTATGTCTCCATTCTTAATTTTAGAAATAAACGGAATACATCTCAAAAGCGCGGCTTTTGTATCACCTACAATATTGTATTCAACAATATCGCTGTATATCATGAGAGTATGAATTCGAACAATATCATAGGGAAATTTAGGAAAATGTGGTCCAGCACCACTCATAAAAACACCCATTCCGTAAACAGCTTCCTCACACCCAAATACGTGACAGAGATCAGTACTGAAGATAACTAGTAACGAGTTTTCATTAGGAAGGCTTAGGGATATTCTCTGTGTAATTCTGTTGACTTTTAATTTGATTGGGGTTTTCTCATACTTTTCTCTTTCCTGAATTTGTTTGTTCATTTCGTTCACAATATCAGATATTGATGGATATAGTCCTGCATCAATTGTATAATAATCGGAAGGTTTTGTATCTGGAGTTGCAGCATCTAGATAGAAAAATTTTCCATCTGTAATATTCTGGTACAAAGATGGATATGATAGTTCGGTTATTGCCACCTCCCATTCTCCTTCAAGGTTAATCTGTTCGGGAAGGAAATTGGTAAAAAAACTCAATGTATTATTTGGATAACAATCAAAGGATGCGTTGGAAACCAGCTCTACCGTAAAAGAGTTCATCACTAAATGATACACTTTGAGAGCTCTTGTTCATAAAATTTTCCTAGTATTTCATCACCCTGCTCTCCCTTGAGGTTGTATGTTGGAGGTTTGTACGTAGCAATCTTAACAATTTCAATGATTTCACTCGTGAACTGTGACTTCTATCCTTTTCTAAAAGGAATATCGTATTTCGAAATTCGTACTTTATCCCCTACTTTAAACCGAGGTTTTTTGTATTGTCTGATCGGATTTTTGTAAAAAATTGATAAAAAGTCTTTGTTTTTTACCTCTTTTGGAGCTTTACCTGTAGATCTATTTACTCTACTATTCATTGCATTTAGGAAAGATCCCATTTTTACAAGGTACTTATGCCCGTTTTCTTCCATGAAGCGATAAATAATGTTTTTCAAAGATCTGATAGCTCTCTCAGCTACGGCAGCTTTTGTTTCACTTCTCGTTGAATAAATTTTAATTTTCTTTTCTCCACAAAATTTCCCAAATTCGCCACCAAACTCTGTTCCTTGATCAACCCATACTTTTTGTGGGATGTTGTTTTTTCGTAGCATTTTTTTGAAAGCTGCTACAGCATCTGTAGAATACTTTGATTTCATTGGTTGAACACGGACAAAACGAGAAAATATATCAACGCAGATTAATAGATACTTTACTCCGTTATTAAACTCTGACAATTTGTCCATAAAAGCTAAATCAAGACACCAAATTTCATTTATCCGCTTTGCAAATGCAGGTAATCGACTAAAATGTCGATTTGCTTGACGGTATTTTGTATAAGAATTTTTAGTGTGGAGAAAGGAAATAACCTTGCCTCTTGATAAACCGCTCGCTTTTTGAAGATTTCTAACCGATCCAAATGCAGCTTTTCCTTCTTTGTATAATCGTTGAAGTTTCGCTTTTTCAGATTTTGAAAGGGATCCAACTCCCTCTGTCTTTGCTTTTGGCATCCTTGTTTACAATTTTGCTCGGACTTATCCCTGTAGCATCAAGTATTGTGTAATATATATCAGGAAATGCAATATTTTTTCTCTTCAATGCGTAAATAAAATCGGTAAATGCTACATTTGTATCTCTTCCATCCAGTAAAATGGAGTCACTGAGGGACAGCTTGATTCGAGGACATTTGAGTATTTGATCTACAACTGACTCGTTTTTGAATGATTTTGTGTTAGTGGTGATGTCCTTGTGAAGAGAATCTAAATTTTGTGGAACGAAGTTAACTTTTTCCTCACTCTCGTCCAATTTATACACATGTAATTTGAATTTTTGTTCGTAAAGCTGTTGAGGAATCAAAACAAACTGTTCCATTTCAAGAAAGACGGTTAATGATAGACGGAGTTAGAATTGATATAAGTTCTATTCCTTTCCTTGAACTTAAAATTGCTCTCATTTTATTTATTCCAGTTCTTTTTAGAATAAGCTGATGAATTTCGTCTTGATACTTTTTTACGTCTCGTTTTTGAATATCTTGCAGTTCTCCTCTGAGCATGTTTACGATGCACTCGTTTAGGAACTGAATAAATTCTTTCGGACAATTTTTTAGGTAAGTTCTTTTGAAGTTCCGGGAATAACTTTGGAACGTTGTCAGAGTAGAGAGATGTTGTGTGCTCATCACTCAAAAATGTGGTCTGCTGTTTATGTTGTGGAAGGAAAAAAATTGAAGGAATCGATCCACTATTTGTACAAAATCGAAGAGAGTCGACTGTTTTGGGAGTTAAATCAATAAGTAAATGACCATAAGGAATAGAAGTTGCTTTGGTATACCAATCTTTTAATTGTGAACCTAATCCCAACTGTTGGCTCAGAGTGTTTATTTGCAGTACATCTCTAGGAGATTTGAACAAGACGATATGAGTATTTTGTAACTCTATATCTCTTCCTAATCTACTCTGATGAAATAAATTGTGTTTGATGTATATTGTGCTGAGTCCTTTATGTCTTCCAGCTGTTGCAATTTTAACGAAATCTTTAGAGCTGGAAATCTCCTCACAAGAGTCGTCAAAAATTAACAGTTACTTTGTTCCGTTATTTGGGAGGTTTTGAATAAACTCAAAGTCAACTCCTTCTATGAACTCAATATTTTTAACATCTTTAGACATTAAACCATAAAGAGATTGATAATGTTGATAGAAGTAGTAAATTTTGTCGAACTCTGGTTGAAAAGTTCCAATTGTTAACCATTCATGTATAAGATGAGATTTCCCAGATCCGCTTGGACCAACCAATGAAATAAAAATTCGTTCTTTTGTGGAAATTATCTTGTTCATAATTTAGGTGAAGGTAAAATATAACCAACTGTACTAGAAAGGATTGCAATCCAAACTGTTGTTTCTTCACACGTTGTAGCCAATGTTATTCGTACTATACAACAGACCAGAATTACGAGTATAACAAAAAATTGGGACAGAAAAACGACTAGAGACCTATTACAAGTCTGTCCAAAACATTTCCATGATTGTCGTTCCTGATTATTATCATCAAAGACAAAATTACCCAAATTTAATCCTTTATCTGTATGCTCAGTCATTTAAACGTAATCATTGAGACGATAGAGAAAATGTTTCAACTGAATTGTGATGTAAATAAATAAAAAAATGAGATAAGCTTCTAAACATAAAAAAGAAACAAACAACAGCGACAGCCAAAACACTGTCTCTTCACAGGAATTAATAACAGAAAGCATAAAAAAGGAGAATAAATTCAAAATTAAGAAAAACGACAGAATTGAAATGAAGAATAACTGTGTAACGCTAGGACAAAATTTGTTCAACTTTCTCATTTTTGAAGCAACTTTTCTATGTTTTGTAGGCGAAAAAATGATTTTAAAAATTAATTAAAAGACAATATGATACATTACAATCAAAGTATATAAAAATTTTTACAAATATTAAATTTTGTCAAAAAAATTAAGAACCCAAGTTCCATAAGCATAAGCTTTCTTCTCTGCACAGTGCAATGTTTTCTTGTGTCGGTAGGGGTAGTTACTACAGTCCCAGATTGTATCTTCGTTGGAAATCAACTTAGAGGCTTTTGGACATCCAAAATCGTCCAAATTTTCCACATCCTTACACAAATAATTGGATAGGATTTTACATTTCTCCAATCCTTTGGCAAAGTATTCGGTTGTAGGAGAACAATGTTGATGAATTATGGTTGGAAGATCTGAGTATTCAACTTTTCCATTATTCCAGTTTATTCCAATTCTTTGTGTTCCACTTTGCTTGAAATGTTGGCTTGTAGTCATTCGGTGGGAGGAATGTATATCCTAACACAATTCCGTCCTTGAAAATTCCCAGCTCCTTGACAACTGTTCCCTCCAAGCACTCAATATCAAACACAACGAGAGTCATCCTCTTTTGAGCTGAGATAATTGACAAATGATTAACAATCTAGTATTTTAAAAATATGAGGATGACAAACTTTAATGTAGAGACAAAAGAATAATCCAGTTATATGACCTAGAAGACAGGAGCTGGGTAATTGCGGCAGCATGTAACAATAACCTGGTCCTTCGTCTGTTGTTGTTGTTTTCACAGCTCCAGCAGAATCATGTAAAATTGCATGTAGACGAAAAATTTTTGATCTAGCTAAGAAAAAGTCCAAAAGAGAGTTTCCATATCCAATTCTTCCTCCGTGAGGAAACTTTTGATCAATTTCGTCCAAATCGACATTTCGGTTCCAAATTTTACACGCTGCGAGAAAACAGTTTTTACGTTTTTCGTTCGTAGGGAACATTGAAAGTATGCTTCCGTAACAATTGAAAATGTTTACCAGAGTAACAATATTCATTAACTCTGAGTTGTTTCGTCCAAAATAATGCAAGTCTTTTTGTAATTTTCTATATAGGAAAGAAGTGTTGGTAGATGATCTACTAGATTTTTATACTCCTCTTTTTTCAAATCAATCTTTGTAAGAAAACTCCACTGATATCCGTTCCAGCGATGTTGAGAAATGGAAATTTCTTGTTTGTCAGAACGATATGTTAGAGTTGTTCTGCGCAGCCCATTATGAATAACCCACTTGAATTCAGAAATTTGGGACTCTACGTCTAAATTATCCAAATTGGGAAAATTTTGCGCTTCAAGAACTGTATATGAATACCTTTTAAGCTCGTGATGTAACCTGACGTGAAAAACTTTTGATTTATCTCTGAGACTTAAAAAAATGTTTCTAGAGCATCCAATATCCCAACTCATTCTAAGAAGAAAAAAGTTTCAAATGAAAAAAATGTTTGCTGAAATTCAAATACATATAATCACCAAATATTCATCATTCAATATAAAAAACATCATAATATTGCGCAGCAGTAGTTATTGAAATGTACATTGTTCAATATTAGAAAAGTCTTTAAGATTTTCAATAAGTTCCTTGAATTCTTCCATTTTATAGCTGACGTAAGTCACTTGCTTGAACTCATTGCTCTCTTTGCGACAAAATAGTCGGCTCTGGACATAAACTGAAGCTGGATTGTCCTGAACGTACTGTATAAAGGTAACGTAGAGTCTTCGATTTTTTCCAATGCTGATCTCTCTTGCTTTGTGACATTGTTGCAGCACGTCTTCCATTTTTGGGTTCCTCTCAAATTGAGCTGGATTTTCTCGAATTTCCCAGTCCCCATTCAGCAGATCGTTCTTCAGAAGACAAAATTTCTTGAATTCGTAATCTCCAATTCTCAGTTGTTGGTACTTTTCAAATGATCCATATTTATCTTTTTTAAAGACTTGAAAAGTTGGTTCCGAGTAATTTTGTCCATTTCTAAATATTTGGGACACAGTAAATCTCCCAAATCTGTTTGGATGAGAACCAAAGTCAATATAAAATGGGACGGAATCAGTACCCAATTTAGGTTGTGAATCTGTAAACATTGATGGAGCGCTCGAGTAACAAGGAGATACTTTGGAGAGAGACATTTACGTAACTTGAGTAAGCTGCGAGAAGTTGATTAAATGATTTGCTTAAAAAATTAAGGGCCTCTACAACGCAGAATTTCCTTTTATGCTAATGACATCATTGTTTTCGCACAATTTCCTAAAAAGGAAGAGAAAAATGTGTCTATTTAGAATTCTTCCTTAAAAGGATTTCTAATCAGAAATTTTCAATAAAGAAAACTTTTGAATCATTATAGAAAAAGAGTCTTTGTGTTTAGCACGTCTGTGTTGCATTAGAGAGAAGTAGTGACGAAAATATTTTGAACAAGTAAAACATCGAAATTTATTAATCCGCTTTTTCTTGAATTGATTCATAGTTCAAATGAGATTTTAAATTGCACATAACAATTTCATTGGTTTCCTTATTTGGAATTTGAATTTTTTTATAATTTATAAGTTGATTTCCTTATTTGGAATTTGGTTTTATTTATAATAAATAAATTAGTTTCCTTATTTGGAATTTAAGTTCAAATAAGGAAATCAATTTCTTTAGAACTAAATAATATTACAGAATGGCAGCAGTTATGTGTCAGGTTTTACCACACTTTTACAAAAAATTCTGTGAAAAGGCGTTGTTTATATCTGTGTCTGTCAAAGATTATAGACCATATATTCTTACAAGTGAATATGTTGTTGCTTCACACAACAGTTTCTGTCCCCTGAAAACCTGTCGATATCACATTGTTCTCATTTCTTTCTCCATCGGAGACTTGCTTCAAAAACTGGAAGATCTCTCCTATTTATATCAGACAGTTGATTGTTTATATACATTATATAAACATCAATTTTTTGGCAATATTTTGGAAGAATCGGGACTTGTCTTTACTCAGTTAGACAGAGCAGTACAACACAATTATGAGAACAAATATGTTGAGAAGTTACCTAGTGTGTCTAAAAAAAGATTGAGTAGAAAGAAGTTCAAGAGACATCTACTGCGCGCTGAACAAAGAAATGTAAGCACACAAACAATGGGATCTTCTTTTCTGCACAGAATTCAATCTATTAAAAACTCAAAATATGAGGGTGAATTGATAAAAATTGTTGACTGTTTGTTTGACGGTCATGGCTTAATTGATAATTCTCTGTTATATCTTGAAATTAGAAAGTAATAAATTTGTAATTGCATCACAATTATTTACATAGTATCAGTTTTATGTTTGGTTTAAAAATCAAGAAAATTCAATTTCTCTTTTTTTACAATCTTTTCCTTAAATGTTTAAATTGATACCTCTAATCTGTTAAATGACAAGTTTTGTAACAAATTATTCTTTTAAAAGTCGAGTTTTCTCACAAAAATTTTTGTTAACTGTTGGGTTTTGGAACAATTTATTTTAATAAAAGTCGAGTTTTCTCAACGAAATTTTTGTTAAATGTCGAGTTTTCATTCAATCTTTTTGTTTAAATATCAAAAAACAGTTTCCAATTGGATACAATAAAGCGCAAATTTTTTCCTGATTTTCACCAGTTTACGGTATAATTTAACGCAAAAAAGGAAGAGATTTTTAATTTGTAAAATGACAAGTTTTCTTTTTCTATAACAACTTATAAATCGAGTTTTCATACAGGTTTTTTTCTTAGAAATCTAATTTCTGCTCAGTTTTTTTTCTTAAATATCAAATTTTTGATCAAAAACTTTTGTTAAATGTCGAGTTTTGATAATGCTATTTCCGTTAAATATCAAGTTTTGTAACGAAGTTTCAAAATTCAAAATTTTGTTTGATTATATCCTTGTGAACTGGTTTAGAAAAGAAAGCTCACATGAGAAAAATTATATTATAAAGAATGTTTAAATACATCACCAGGAAAATGTATAAATCAACATACAACTTTTCCGTTAAGAACGATTACAAATGAAGCTGCAAAATTGTACCAACTCGAATCTATTCAAACAGAGTTCTCACAACATACTCTGGTAAGTTTTGAATCTCATTCCCAAAAGGTCTAGAACGTTCAAATATTACTGGAGGATCAGTTGATTGAACGCTGATTGAAGTTGTTGAATTTTCATCAGTCAGCAAAATTGGATTGTGCGCCGTTCCATCCTCTATGGAAGGTGTTGTCATTGATGGAGTAGTCGACATATCAGTAGAACCATAGTACTGTGCCGGATCAAAGTTCTGCTGTTCATTTGCTGTCCAAGTGCTAGTATCAACACTTAGCTCGCTCCCATCAAAGCTTGACACAGTTTGAAGCAAATTCCCTGACTCCTCCACTGAACTCAAAACTTGATTTACATCCGGGCTAGAGAACCAAGAGTTGGGAATTTGCCCTTCTTCCCAAGGGAAAGTATATTGAATGTTGCCAGCGACGTAGGTAGGTGGAAATTCTGTCCCAGCAACGTGGGGATAGTGGTGCCCACTAATAACAGCAACCTCGTGTCCCATCGCTTGAGTTCCAAGCTGATTCTCCGTAATTGGAACCTGACCCTGATGATAGGTGTCGAACTGTTGTCGCTGGTGTTCAATAATATGCCACACAGTGATGGGTAAAGTCATTACAGTCTCATATAATCCGTTTGATAAGTCTTTAATACTTATCCGAGCAGTCTCCTCAGTGAAGGAAAATGAGTACAGAAGACTGTTGTTTTGCACAGTAAACTCCATTTTGTTCAGATGAGTTGATAGAAGTGGATTTTTTAGAAACAAAAGCAGTTTGTAAATGAACGTATTGAAAACTGTCAAGTAGAGAGTAAGTTAGAAAACAAATTTCACTTTATAGTAGGACAAAAAGAATATCTAAGTTAGAAACAGATAAACGTTACAACTGAAGTAAGATCTGTAGATAAGAAGAATGTGAATGTAGGAACTCAATTGTATAAAGTTTTGAAGAATAGTTAGCAGGACGATGAGGAACAGAGGTGAAATTAATTTTGAGGAAATGAAAGAGAATGATGAAGTCTAACTTTGTCGCTCCTATTTATAGTGAATTCCGTCCAATAAGAACAAAGTAACCAAAGAAGGAAATATTTTGTAGAAAAACTGACGTTAGTAACCGAAACAGGAAATGGAAATCATTTAATGTATCCAAATATGGAAGAAGTTGTTATAAAATGATGCTCGTATACGAAGCAGGAACATCAATGCGTGAATAGAAACCAAATATGGTTTTTGAATAATACATGTATCACATGATACGACTAATTGTTTCCTAAATAAGGATAGCTCATTGTGAACGAAGTGACATAATTTACCAAAAATGTTAAGCTCTGATAAATTTGTTCAACTTCGTTAAATTTTAAATCAATCTCGGAAAGTATTCCATTTTTGGAACAGAACTTTTTTATATATATATTTGGGAGCCGAATTCCAAATCGAATTTTTACTCCTTCAGAATTGTAATCTGTATAATAATGAAAAAACAACGCGCTTTGTACAGATGAAGTGATTGCTATGGGGTCAGGAATTGGAATACAGTTCGCTTGTGCTAGATTTCTGTACTGTTCTAAAATTTCGGGAACAGAATTCAAAATAAATAAAATTTCGTACTTGTTAATGTGTAGCTCTGACGATAAATCAAATGATTGTTTCGTTATATAATCATCATATTTGAATTTTTTAATGGAAAATGTTGCATATTCGAATCCTTTACTAAATCGGATTATTCTATCATTCTGAACGCAAATGTCCAAGAAATTGTAGAAAAAATAGGAATCAACATCAATCTCGTCAACTTTGTAAGCATCGGCAATTCCTTCTTTCCTCTTATATATTTTTTCCAACAACTGTAAATGATTTTTGATTAACATTTTTCGCAAATGAGCAAAATTTCACGCAATACTCTGTTTATGTAAAAGAAAATTAAAATTAAGAAACAATTACACAAAATAAAATCGTTAATCTTCAGAATAATTTCTTTAACACGCGATTTCGATTGGTTGAGAGGTTCCAAGACAATAACGTTAAGTTGTAAAGTAAATATTTGTTCGTGAAGTATGGATGAATATTTGTTTTCGACATCTTTAACATTGTTGTAAAAGCACATTCATGTGCTAATTTCAATTTTCAATAGGACTAGATTTGTTTGCAAGCACCGAATTCTGTCAATTGCGGATAGACACAAATTTGAATCACAGAGTTTGTTAAGATTGGAACAATTTGTTTGAATTTGTTGTGAGTCTGTTTTTGGATTATGGCTGGATGAAATATGAAAACTTATATAAAATGTAAAAGAAATGATTAAGAAGATATATAAGAATGATTTGCTATTTTTGAGTTTACTCCAAGGAATGAATTCACATATTTAAAAAGAGTGTTCTTAATTATTAAAGGTATTTGTAAATGGAAGAATATGATTGGTTTATTCATTATGTTCTAGAATGTTCGGTTATGACAACAAGCTTCTTAAAATGGAAATGATAACTTTCCATATATGGAGTGATGCGTCATAGCTGCGTTCCCTAAATGTACAAAAATAATTTCTTTCATTCTCACTTTGTTATTGTCACAATTAGTTGCTCGTCACAATACCCGAATTTGTTTCATCTTGTACCAAAACAATGCCTTC
The DNA here is from genome assembly GCF_964194025.1 of Convolutriloba macropyga. Classification (NCBI taxonomy): domain Eukaryota; kingdom Metazoa; phylum Xenacoelomorpha; order Acoela; family Convolutidae; genus Convolutriloba; species Convolutriloba macropyga. Next base: position 19,937,086 of record NC_134481.1, read on the forward strand.
TCTCGATAGAAATCTCCCAGTGAAATGCACAAAGTGCAACAAAATGGTGGTGAAGAAGAATATGGCAAGACACAAGCAGTCTTGTGATAGTGGGACTCTATTTTGTCCCAAATGTCCACATTTCAGTACAAAGAAGAAAGAAGACATGAATTACCACATTGCTAAGCATCACGCTCCTAAGGATACAAAGCTAAGCACTATGTGTACTGTATGCTTGGAGGAGTTTCCGAGTTTCTATTCTCTTCAACAACACAAGAGGAGAAAGCATGGAACTTCAACAAAAGTTGGAACAAAATCCAGTGAAAAGCTTAAAGAAGTTCTAGAATCAGAGGAGCTGGAAAAGGACAACGAGCAGCTACAACAAGAACTTAGTGCTTGCCAGCACTTTTTTGACGATACTGAGATGGAAAATGGAAGACATCAAGTGTTCAACTTCAAGTTGTCCAAGCTCGATCCTCATGAAATTAATAAAAAGTTGAAAGAAGTATTCGAAAAACTCAACTGTGCAGCCAAAGTCAACTTAGCTCTAGGATTTATATTAAGAAATGTGGATACGGACGAGTATCGATACTTCTACGCTCACGAGAACAACACTTTCTTCGAGAAATCTCATCTACTCTGTTCCAAAGGAGACTTAGTCTCTCTTCAGGACAGGATTGAAAAGATGGATTTAGTGGAGACGTGTGCTCAGGAGCGGGAGAATACAAAATGGCGATTTGCTCTGACTACAAATGTAACAATATTTTGCGCTCTCCTAAAATCCATTCCAATGGGATGTATCGATGCTGTTCTTCCTGAACAGTTACTCAGACGACCAGATGTGAATTGTCTCGTATCGAATGGCTATGGTGAGACTTACAAAGATTATCTTTGCTTATTCCGAGCTATAGCTGTTCACTTATATGGATCATCGGAGCTTGAGACCAATGCAAAAAATTTGTTTAGTGCATTCCTCCACGAATCTGGACAAGACGCAATCAATTTCAGAGGGGTATCGATCGATCATCTTGTATTTGTTGAAAATGCGATAAAGCACAACATATTTATTTACGATATTGACATTGTAGATGGAGATTTTGTTGGTGAACTTGCGAGGAGAAGTATTGAAATGTATGAGAAAAATATTAATTTATTACGTTACAACAACCACATATGCTATGTAGATGATATCAACAGATTCTTTAAACGATTCCGTTGTCCCAGTTGCGATACGTTCATTCAGAAAGCGGGAAATTTCAACCGCCATGTTAAAACGTGTAAAGATAGAGTACAGCATATTTACCCAAAGAGTGTGTATACATTGCGCGAGACCTTATTTGATAAGCTTGACGGATTTGGAATTTCCTACAACGAAGATCAAAAATTGTTCAAGAACTTGGCTATTTTTGACTTTGAATCGATATGTGTACCCTCCGACCAATTAAAAGATACAAACACAACCACTTGGATTGGAAAGCATGAACCAATCTCTGTCTCTATTTCCTCCAATTTAATTGATGAACCTGTCTTCCTATGCGATAAAGATCCGAAAGCTCTCATTATATCTTTTGTTGAAGCTATTGAAGACTTAGCAAACAAAAGTAAAACTGAAATGCGGACAAAGTTTTCCTCTATTGAAGCAGTAATCAGAGCACGAGTTAACGCAATTGGCGAAAATTTAATTAAAAGAAAGGATCAAAACGCTTCAACATTTGAGTGTGAAGATGAACGTACCGAAGAAGATGATGAAGCTGATATGTCTACGCAATTTCTCCAAATGCAGAAAAACCAGCTTTTGGACTTACAGCAGCACTTTGAGCGTTATGTGAACACTTTACCTGTGTTCGGATTCAATAGTGGAAAATATGATTTAAATCTCATTAAGTCCTATCTCCTACCCTATCTTATTCATGAGCGCGACATTCAACCTACTGTTATTAAAAAAGCAAATCACTTTGTTTCTCTTAAGTTTGGTGATGTACAATTTCTCGATATCCTCAACTTTCTCGGTGGAGCTACATCACTTGATTCTTTCCTTAAAGCATACAAGACAAATGAGACCAAAGGATTCTTCCCCTATGAGTGGTTTGACTCTCCCGAAAAGCTCGATGCAACTTTTCTCCCTCCTTACGACCGTTTCTTTAGCAAACTGAGAAACTATAATCCACTGGAGAAGGAATTTACTGATTTCACTAAATTGCTTAACAGTGGATTTTCTCAACAAGAGTCATTAAAAAAGTTGAGGTTGAAAAATGTTCCTCCATCTGGAATTGACAATTACAATTACCTGAAAGGGGTCTGGGAGCAAGAAAAAATGGCTACATTCAGAGATTTTGTCAAGTGGTACAACAACAAGGATGTTGTTCCAACACTGGAGGCAATGCAAAAAATGATGGAGTTTTATCACAACAAGGGTATCGATATGTTAAAACTTGGATGTACACTTCCGAACTTGGCTAATATCTGTCTTCACAAGTCAACAAACCACAAGTTTTTTCCATTTGTTGAAGCTGACAAAGATTTACATAACAAAATACGTGAGGATATGACTGATGGTCCATCTATTGTTTTTACTAAAAAAGCAGTAGTTGATCAGACCTTCATACGAAACTCTGAAAACCTTTGCAAGTCTATCGTAAGTATTGACGCTAGCCAACTCTATCCCTTTTCAATGTGTCAAGAAATGCCCACTGGACTTTACACTCGATGGGAATTTGATACAGATTCTCAAAAATTCAGGGCTCGAACAAACAGATCTCGAACATTTGAGAACATGGTTATGTCATATCTTCAATCACAACGTGCCGAATGTAAAATTGAGAGCTACTACACAACCGGAAAACAGAAGAAGATTGATTGTTTTAGCGTAGACGGATTTTGCACACATTGTAATACGGTGTTTGAAGCCATGGGTTGTTACTTTCATTTCTGTCCTTGTCAGGAAGCTAAAGCAAGTCTCTCGGAAGAGGAAACACAGAGAGGGATTAGAAAAAGAGAACATGATGAATTGAGAAGAGATTACTTAAAAAGTAAAGGATATAAGATTGTTGAAATCTGGGAGTGTAAATGGTGGGAAAGTGTTAAAGAAGACGAAAATGTCAGAAATCACGTGAGAAAGAACTTTCCTTTCAAATTACCTTTGAAGCAAGAGTCTTTACTAGCTAAAATAAGAGATGGGGAGATGTTTGGATACGTACAATGTGATTTGGAAGTTCCCACAGGTTTGAAGTACAAGTTTTCGAATTTCCCGCCTATTTTTAAAAATTTCAACGTTAGTCGAGCTGATATTGGGGATTATATGAGAGATTACGCTGTCGAAAACAACTTACTGAAGCAACCTCAGCGAATGCTAATTTCAAGTTTCAATCTGGAAAATGGAACAATTATTACTCCCCTACTAAATTTCTACATCAGCCTCGGTCTGAAAAGTACAAGAATTTATAGATTTGTACAGTACACGCCGCGCAAATGTTTCAACACCTTTGTACAGTCAGTGGTAGACGCTAGAAGAGGTGGAGATGAAAATCCTGATTCCAGCGTTGTTGCTGAGACTATGAAATTATTGGGTAATAGCTCTTACGGTTATCAGATTATGGACAGAAGCAAACATACAGAAACCAAATATTTGAACGATGAGAAGACGCACAAAGCAATCAATGGGAAAATGTTTAAGCGGTTGAACAATGTCTCAAAAGAGCTTTACGAAGTTGAGCTAGCAAAATCAAAAATTGAACACCGCGAACCTATAATAGTTGGATTCTTCATACTTCAGTACGCTAAATTACGTATGTTGGAGCTCTACTATAACTTCTTTGACAGATTTTGCGACGTGGATAAATTTGAGGAGTTAGAGATGGATACAGATTCCCTCTATTTAGCCTTAGCTCATGAGAATTTGTATGATTGTATTCGACCTGCTAAAAAACAAGAATGGGAAGCATTGAGAAAGCAGGACTGTAACGACCCTTTCCAAGCAGATGCTATTCAAAATTTCTTCCCTAGAACATGTTGTTCTAAGCATAAGAAGCATGATAAACGGGAACCAGGACTTTTCAAGGAAGAATTCAGATGTACGGAAATGATTTGTCTTTGTAGCAAAACTTATTGTTGCTACGATGCACAGTCTGACAAATACAAGTTCAGCAGTAAAGGTCTCAATAAAAGAACACTAGAAGAGAATGGAGATGGACCGATGGAGAAATATCGACGTGTGATGGATGAAATTATCAATCTTACTTCAACAAATAGAGGGTTCAGAACAATAAACCATTGTGTTGCTACGTATGAGCAGACAAAGAAGGGACTGTCCTATTTCTACCCCAAGCGCATTGTTCAGTCTGACGGTATTCATACAGCTCCACTCAACATATAACTTAATTGCTTTTACTATAGCACAATTCTTTAGTATTCTCTATTACATTTATACTGTGTCTGTAATTTTATACAATTTTAATTCATTTTTTTTCTATCATTGAATTTTTTCCAATTAATGAGCGCGCAAAAGACATTTGTTACACAATTGATTCAAACAATTAGGGGAACAATCTTTGCAATTGACCTAAAATTTGTAAACAAAAATTCAACATGTCACATAATTACCCCTCAGATAACTAGGGTAATTGAAAACCCCCACCAATTAATTTCACAATTTAATAACATAAAAGTTGTAAACAAAATTCAACCTGTCACATAATTACCCCTCACATAATTACAGCAATTAATTACCCACGCCAATTCTATTGTTCTCACGTAATCACTTAATAACTACACAAACATTGATATTTTCCGCTCAAAATTTCAGCCTATCAGGAGCGTCTCCGAACCTACCCCCCACATTTGCACCGACTATACTACTAGAAAATGTACATGCACAAATACATACACAAAACCTATACCCTATCTTAATACATGGCGGCACCTAATCAATACATGTCCGCGGCTATAACTAATCTCAATACATGTCGGCGGCTATTACTAATCTTAATACATGTCGGCGGCTATTACTAATCTTAATACATGTCGGCGCATAATCTTAATACATGTCGGCGGCTATTACTAATCTTAATACATGTCGGCGCATAATCTTAATACATGTCGCCGGCTATAACTAATCTTAATACATGGCGGCTATACCCTATCTTAATACATTAACGCCCCTATACCTAATCTTAATACATGCTAATTCATTCCCTATCTTAATACGTTAGGGAGGTCCCAAATCCCGGAAAATACGCTATACCCTATCTTAATACATGGGGGACCTCACCCACCCCGGGGAGTGTAGCTCACTATATTACTACTAATTTGCCTTATCGTCATTTTTCGTTTTAGGTTTTGATCTACTGGTCATAGTTATTTGTTTATTTATATTTGCTTAAGTTAACCCATTGTTGCACCAGCGAGCCAACTAAGTCTACCGAACACCCCTTTGTTAGATTATCAGAAAAAAACTTTTGAAAAAAATTTTCTGTCGAGATTGCTGATTGGATGTTTGTTGGAGGCGCTTTCTTTCGAAGAACTTTCTTCTACGCCTTCAATATTGATTCCCACAGTTTTCTCCTTCTTGGTTTTTCTTTGACGACTGCCGGTGTTTTTAGTTGTTTTCTTCTGTTGGAAAATGAGTTATTTGTGATTTTTTCGATGACGGTAGAGAATGTCAAAGTGGAGAAACCCTGGTCTCAGGTAGGGTAAACATTTCAAACTCATTCACAGTGTGGGCTCACTTACAATCTGGGAGAAGAGTTGTTTTCACGTTAGGAAACCAATACTTCTGGTTCTTTTGCTGCTTGAAGCAGTTTGGGGCACTGTGTCTTCTAGCGTAAACCACGCAGTGTGTCTTCTAGCAGATCTTCGGTCCCCGAAACCGTTTAGGATTCCTTTTAACTCATCGATCAGACAAGGACTATTTCTGTTGGACTTGTAACTGTTAATAGAGTTGCTTACAAAATCGTGTCACAAAACAAAGCTGTTCGCTATCTTCAATTTTTTTTATCATCAAGTAATTGAGATCTTTGAATTCTTTTTCTTTCCTCAGCGCCAAATTTGTGAACTTGAAATTGAACCCTCTAATGCAATAGAGTCGTCCAGATAGATTTTCTCCTTCCTGATAGGATAGAGAATTCTTTATGTTATCCAGACAGCTAGCTCCAATAAACAAACCATTCTCACCTTGTCTCTAAATTCTCTTGATTGAATGTCGTGTCCTTTGGTTTTTTCAATGCGTTAATAATCTGATATGTCTTAAATAAGTACTATAACTTTCACTTTTTGTTTTCAACCAACTCTCGTTGGGTTAACAACAGTTGCAAAACTTGTCAACGATATAACTTGCTAGCGAAAATCTGTAACAGTGGCCAAAGTTCTCTCTTTGATTGTACTGTTTTTTAATCCACTCTTTTTTCGCTACCATTGCTATATGAAGAGTGGCGCCCGAAATGAAGTCAAAGTCTATGTCATTTACTGTTAAAGTCTACGCCCAAGTCATACTTCGTTTCCCAGTACTGGGCAAGTCTAAATAATTTTCTTACAGATCTGGCAAGTCTTAGCCAAGAATTGCAAATCACTCAGAATTAGATTCCACTAGCCAAAACCAAATTTTCAACTTTTTCCGTGTAAATATTTCGATTTTCAAATGTTTTTCAAGGTGCCACGATTTCGAGTTTAATTTTAGCCCACTTACCGGGATCTTGCAAACTGATACAAGAGGTGGTACAAAATGACGCCAAGCAGTATTCTAGGACCCCTGAACGTCACAATGTGTTTATTCAGGCAGTTTTGGGTCGTTTTCAGCCGTTTTAACCATTTTTATCCGAGTTTCTCAAAATGGAATTAAACTGAAAAATATTCCCGATCTTACTATTAAGTTTAGATTTTCTACTAAACGAAAAATTGTAATGAAGTCGGACCTCATTTTCAGCTGATTTTAGGCGAATGTTGTCGTTTTCGGGACTATTTTTGTCCATTTTCCAAAATTTTGTGGCTAATTTTTGGCATTCACTGGACCTAGTTTTGGCTAATTTTGGCTTCTGGCGTTTTTTAAACTTATTTTGGTCTTGCCAATTCTTGGCCAAGATCTGAATTTAAACTTGCCAAGCCTTAAATCGGATTTGGCTTTAGACCTGTCAAGTCTCAGACCAGACTTGGATTTAGACTGCCAATTTTTAAAAGTGACAGGACCATAGCTCTGAAATAGTAATGAAATGAGACTTATAATCATACTTGCACTGTACTAAAATTTACCTGGAGTTAGGTCAGGGGGCAAAAAGATTGGCTGCAGTGTGGCGTATATTATTCAGCGAGAGTTTCAATCGCAACGAGAGTTTTTTGGGAACAAAAATTGACGAAAGTTGTTTTTACATGATTGTTACCGTCTACTAAAATCTGAACAGCTGAACTTTTTGAAAAACGGTAATAACTCAGAATTTTTTGATGGTTATAACAAGCATGTTGTTGGAAAATTCTGTTTTGGTGGTGGACGATACTTTTCAATAGCTCTTTTTGTCACGGTTCAGTATTTAGTTGTTATATGAGAGATTGGAAACGAGTGGTGGGAAAAATTGCAACGGGGCTGTACTCTGATAGCAAAGAAGAATTTTGTCACTCTTTTAGGTATTTGTAATTTTCATGAAATCCTCGGCCCGGGCATCGGGCGCTAACAATTTATTCAATCGGTAAGTTATTCGTCTGTTGCAATCGCAACGGAAGTTTATTGGAAAAACAGTACCACACGGTTGTTATTGCCCTCTGGAAGATGTTCAACAACGAGGTTTCGGCTCAGAGTTTGATAATTTCTCGTTGACGATAACGAAAGTGTGGTAATATTCATCGCGACATTTGACTCACAAAGAGTCAATACAGCGGAACTCAAATTTGTTGTTCACTTTTAATGTTAACTGAAAAATGTCCTCGATGGAAAAGGAGAATGAAAAAACTGTGGCTGAGAAGACGAATGTAAAGGAAGAAGAGGAAAAAGTAACTAAGGCTCCTGATGACCCTCGACCACCGCCACCTACATCTGCACCTAACAGGGAACCTTCTCCTGAGAAAAAGTGGGAAAAAGATCTTTTCCGTTTATGAGTATGAGCCCCCCCCCCCCCCCAATCCCCTATTCCCTTCACCCTCACCCCACTTAGCGTGTGATATATTATCACATGACACTAATTATTATGGTCCAATATATTATACTTCATATGGGCCAATAAAATATGGGCCAATGCAAAATAGCACAAAGTTTTGCTGGCTTCATCTGCGTTTTCTTCAAAATTTTCAACGAAAACGACGTCTCCAAACACTTCTGGCAGTTGGCTCAAGTTGTTGCCCGTCCTAAATACATTTCAAATTTTTAATGTGAACATACAAAATTTATTGAAGACTGAGACTTTGATCTTTTTTTGTTCTTGTCCCTGTGTTTTACTTGTTATCAAAAATTGCAAGAAATGATATTTGATTTAATTTTGCAAGAGCATGCATTGTATTTTAAGATCCCAAAAGAGTTACAAAATCTTGAAATGTAATATTAAAGTTCAAGAAATTCCAAAATTTTCAAAATTTTGAACTAAGTTCTTATAATGCCTTCTTTTCGAAAGGAAATACTTCGAAACAAAGAAATAGCGGGAACCAAATCGAAGTAGATATTTACTTAGGCCCCAGCCAACTACTCACTAAACTGCTCACAATTTTTGATTAATTGTCAAAGAGTAAGGTAAATTTAAATTAAAAAAAGAATCTACTAAAGTATGATGTAATAATTTTCAGAAAATACCGTCACAACTTGCATCCCCAAAATTATTATTAGTAAAAACTTCAAATAAAAGTTCTTGTCATTCAATGAAACGACCATCAACTGAAAAAAATATAGAACGGTGCACAAAGAGAAAACCGAGATACTAAAAAGAAACAACAATATGCTTGATGCTGCCGCGGTTCCCAACAATTATTGTGAAACCTTCTCATTCATTGACCAGACCAATGCCTGCCTGTCAAAAACCCGCCAACCAATGATGAAAGAATCAAACAACAACAAACATGAATAAGTTACAAAATCGTATCCTTTATTATATAATATAAACTGCCTTTAGGCAAAATTTCTATAAGATTTGATAGAATTTTATCTATTCTTGTAACAAACACTACTAAAAATCAATATCAATTAAACTATGAGATTCCCAAATTCACTTTAAAAAATTAACCTCAACCAAAAAAGACCTCAATTCCAATAAAAAGTGAAGAAATTTGAGAAAGTGCTGAAAGGCGTTCAACAGGGCAGAATGGTAAAAAGATCTTCTAAAAGTCCAATGTTTGTCCCAGATGGTAAAGAGTGTTTGCAAGCATACTGTTTTTAGCATAAATGATTTTAAAAAAACAGTTTTGACAGAAACAGTTAGATGCAGAACCGATTTGAATAAACTGAACGTGTTCAAAAAATATTGACCGCTTTGTGCAAATTTTCTTACGCTTTTTTTTCCTCTCTTAGAATATTGCAAAACCAAAATCCGCTCCCTTCGCAATTCTTTTATTAAGCAGTTTGATCTAAGCAGACTTTGCATCCTGTGAAAAGAGAAGTCAACGAATAGATTGCCATAAATCGTCTATGAGACGTGAAATTTGTAAGCTGACGAAAACTAAAAACAAATCATGAAAAGGAAAAATCAAAGCAGAAAGAATTTATTACATAATGCTCTAATACCTGTGTAAAATTCTCTAAAAAGAATTTTGTAGCACGAGAAATCAAACATGCACAAGTTTTATTTTCCTGGAAAATGTATGTTAAAAATCTATGGTGCAAATTTCGTTGTCGGAAAAAAGTTTTTTTCCTTGACGTCTAAATGACGGAGCAGGTGCGTTCTCAGCGGCGCATACTCATTTACTCATCGGCCCATACTCAACATATTTTCAACGAAAATTGTTTCATATGAATTGGTTCTTCCATGACTTTAAGTAATTTGTCTGATAAAAACAAAAAAAAATTAGAGAGTTTATTTTTGCATTTTGCTATCAATGGCAAAGTAGTAACCAAAAATCTACATTTTAAATTACAACTTTAGATCCAACCAAATCAGACAAAAAAGTGAAATTTACTGATTGACTGCCGTAAGATTAATTTGTTTTCAGATCTGTTGCGTTTTGGCCCCATAGTTTTTACTCTCATACTTGAAACTTTTTTTTAATATAGCACGTTATTGTGTGCTATAATACTAATATACTCACTATATTGTGGCCTTAATACTAATATACTCAATATTTTGGCCTTAATACTAATATACTCATTATATTGTGGCCTTAATACTAATATTGCACGTTATTGTGGCCTTAATACTAATATACTCAATATTGTGGCCTTAATACTAATATACTCACTATATTGTGGCCTTAATACTAATATTGCACGTTATTGTGGCCTTAATACTAATATACTCACTAAGATGGGGGCTCAATTAAAAGATTGTCTTGTTTTTCTCAACTATGAATCTTTCTCATTTTAATAGATAGCGATGAGAGGATACAAAGCTGGGGGTTAGATTTTGCTGCCAAACTTGGCTCGTTCTGCAGTTTCTATAGAAAGTTTTTCCTTGATAAAATTGTTAGAACGTCGCTAAATAGATGACAAAAGACGCAAATCGCTATACTTCCCGCACTTAAGGTGAATTTGTCGTTTTGTAGTTAAGGAGCTGGAATTTTCACAATTCCGCTATTGTTTGATTTTTGATAAAAGGTAAAAAATGCAGCCTGGTGACTTTACAAAGTACCAATATTTTGTCGGCGGTCAACACGTTTTACATTTGATCTTGCAATTTCCATTTTAAAATGTTTACATCTTTATTGATGCGACACAGTGTTGCGTTGTTTAAGCTCACCTTCTGTTACAGATGAATTGTTAATCGGAACCAATTTTTCTTAATTAACTTTCTTTTTTTAATTTTATTTGAATCTATATTTGATTACCAACTTTTGTTTACAGAAATAAAGAAAGCCAATCATTACGATATTCAAATTTGAAGCACTTTGAATTTTGGAAAAAAGAAAACTTAAGGAACGGTAATCAAGCCATATATTCAGTTAGGAAATTGTTGCAAAAACTTCATAACAAAAGCTATGATTAGGCTGCTAGTTTAAACCTTCTATTGTGCCGACAAACTGCGTACATCGATGTAAATAATATTGACATATAAACCAGGGTGGAAGTGTCCTTGATTTTATACAAGGATCACATATGATTTCATACTGTCAGTACTTAATTTCTTAGTAAAAGCCTATTATGTAACCAAAGGAATCATATATCAAGAAATCATGTATCATCCTAGTATGATTACCTATTATGATCTACGTTTTCATGTTTATCGAATAAGCATCACTTATACGATTCCCCGGCATCACTTTCAGATCCACTAAAAAGAGGCTGAAATGCAACATCTATCATAAAAATGGTTGCTCAATAAAAACTTAAGCCTATCTATATGACTAAAGTTTTCTTATTATTTGAATCTAGTTTATACCTATCAATGCTCAATTCTGAGAAGCATTCAATTTTGTTTTGCATCCAACTTTGAACTCAATCTCCAAATAGGTATAAAATCCAAAGTTACTCTTTTAGCATTTCAAATAGTCAAATGTGGACTGCACATACGTCGTAATAAAATTAAATGACCTCTGACTACATTATACAGGAATTTTTGGCATCATTGTGTTACGTACAAAATAAGACATTGAATGGTTTCCATGAAAATTTTTTGAACTCTACTAAAAATGAGATTATACAGTTTTTAAGCCTTCAATTTTTGTGTATGAATTTTGTATGATTCCAAAGATTTTATATATGTTCTTTGTACGACTACTAAACACTCATACAGATTATATATGAACTAGAGTGATTACTCAGAATCATATGACGTATTATTATTACTACGAATCATACATGATCTAATCCGAAATTAATGAAAATTGAATGATCAGTGACGCGGGAATTGCATAAAGTTGCTTGTAATAAGGAACAAATCGGACCCCCATTTGAAGTGAAAATAAAAATTTTGTTTTCATAAACCCGTATTAAGAAACTAATGCCTATAATCATGAAATAGGTTTTTTGCTGTAATCTTTTGTAGTAATTTGAATGTGGACTAGCTATTATAAATTATGTAATCTAACTGTCAAAAATTATGAAACCCATTTTGCCGTTTCATACGTTAAAGAGCTCCTATTTAAGCTCTTTTTAGTTCAACCCAGTCAATTTAGGTAGATAATGAACGTTTTTCGTATTAGGCATTAAATTTGGTTCCACGTCAATTGATTAAAATTGATCCAAGATTATTTAATCTCACTTAACTATCAAACAGATAAGATATCGCGTAAAATTCATTTCTTTTTAAATTAGCACAAACTAATTCATGATGAGATCAATAACGCTTGAGAAAGTTTAGGTAAACTTGCTTAGAAAGAAACGACTAAACATGCAATACCCGGGTCAAAGTGTCACCGCCATTCAACGCAAAATTACGTAAAGTAAGCGGTGAATGTGGAAAATATTGTATGATAAGCGGTTAAAGCCGTGAAATTACATAAATCAGGCGGTGAATGCGGTTAAATTACTTAAATTCACCGCTTTGAAAAAAGTGTCTCAATTAAGGGAGATAAGCAGTGAATGCAGTGAAATTACATAAATTCAATGCTAAGAAAAAAGTGTTAAAATTGTCTGAGATCAGCAGAGAATTCGGTGAAATTACATAAATGAGACTGTACTTAGAGTACTATACTTACTGTACTATAACGTACGTTGAAGAGGCAACAGATAAACTATCTCCGCTTCTACTGCAATTTTTGATAGCGCCTCTCAAATTTAGTTTTATTTCTTTTCAGTTTTTTCTGCAATTTTGGGTTAGATAGTTCTTTTCGTGTAGAACGCGTTTATCGGCCTATGTCCATAAACGTGTTGATCTTTTTTGCAGCTGTGCAGAATATAGCCAGATTAATGTTGCACACGTGGACATCCCGGGTTGAGGGTCACCGTCATTCAATTCAAAAATTTTGCAAAATGGGCGGTGAATGCGGAAAGCTTTGTAAGATGAGCGATAATCTCCATTACTCGAGGCTTTTCTGAGCAAGTGGCACTTGGGCTGTAAATGCGGTGAATGCGGTGAAATAATGTAATTTCACAGCTAGAGTAAGCGGTGATCTTACAAGAAATCACCAGAATTCACCGCTGAAATATGTATTTTCACCGCTAAATTCGGAAGTCTTACAAAAATTCAACGCTTATGTTTTACAAAAAGTAGAGTCAATTTGATTTAAACTCAGCAGAAATAAGCTAGTAATTAGTGAGAAGTTGCGTAGTGGAATGAAAAGTGCCTGATATGAAAGAGGGGAGAGGTTCGAATCCGTGTGAAGCCTGTAATTTGTAGTAAGCGGTAAAATGTGGTGATATTTTGTAAATTCACCGCTTTCTCTAGCGTTGAAATTACATGAGTTCACCGCAAGAAGTTTGCGGTGAAAAATACAACTTTTCACTGCTTATCTTACATATTTTTCCTCGACCCGGGTACAGCGTTAGGATCTGTTAATCATAACCTCAGATAAGGTCTCAGACGGAATCAAGAATGTCAAGACCGAAGGTGAAGGCACGAGAGATGCATCAAAATTACATAGTCTAGAAACAATGAAAAAAGAGGACGTCTGGACATCACCGCATGAGGGTCGGATAGGATACACCGCTTTTCGTCTGGCACCTCAACAGGGGTAGAAAATTAGAAAGATTTTTGTTAGGATATTTTACTTTGAAAAATTACAGCATCCCGGGTCGAGGTTTGGCGGTGAGTTTTCGTAAGAAATGCGGTGAAATGCGGTGAAAAAAATAATTTTCACCGCGTATTTCTTACATCTTTTTGCGGTGACTGCGGTGAATCGCGGTGAATTATTTTTTTTCACCGCGTTCTCAGTATTCTTACAAAAAAGAATTTTGCTCACACGGGTTCGAACCTCTGACCTCCTGCATGCCTTCAACTGCTTATTCCACTGCGCCAACTGTCACTTAGTTCTTTGTTATTTCTTGTGAATTTAAATCAGATTGAGTAAACTTTGGAAACCATATGCGGTGAATTTTTGTAAGAAATGCGGTGAAATGTGGTGAATTATTTTTTTTCACCGCATTCACCGCATTCACCGCATTTCTTACATTAATTTCCCATAATAGTCTATGCGGTGATTTTTTGTAAGAAATGCGGTGAATTTGATGGTGAATTTTTGTAAGAAATGCGGTGAAAAGCGGTTAATTATTTTTTTTCACCGCATTCACCGCAATGACCGCATTTCTTACGCAAATTCACCGCATTCACCGCATTTCTTACGAAAATTCACCCTAAAACCTCGACCCGGGATAGGAAAACTACTAAACTTTTTGTTTTTTTAATATACTGCCTATTAAAGCCTTACCACGATTACAAAACCGCCGTAGGTCATTAGGTTTCTGTGGACACTAAAAGAGGAAACAACTGTCAGAAAAACGTCTAGTCAAGTTAAAATGTCACATTTTGAGGTTATCTTTTGTTAGAATTTTGGAGATTTGACTCCATTTAGTTCATTCTGGATTTGTGATTGCCAGTGATCAGGTTGCTGTATAATGATAGAGGAAATTAGCCCGAGATTACGGTAAAAACGCACATTTGATCTCTCTCAAAACAAAACAACAGTTAAGATAAAAGAAAAAACACAATGACGTACATATAATAAAGCTGAAAAATCGTCATAAAATTTCTCGAGTCCAGTTAGAAACTGATTTTTAAGATTTCTTAAATATATACGTGTTTTTTCCTTCCTTTTGAATTCCAGGCTTGTGTTTTTTAATTCGTGTTTGGGTCTTTGAGCCCTTGCGCACTTTTCATTGACTGAAAAGGTCCTTAATGATGCCAACACTATTCTTAAAGTCAATCATCAAAGCAACACAATAAACAATAGCAAAGAAAGTAGTTGGTGAATGCTTTTTATGAATGCCGTAAAAGTGCAAAAACTTAAGCTAAAACTTTGAGAACTGTCGTGAGCAAAATTCTTATAACTGTTATAGGCATTTAAATAATAAATATCTGAAAGAAAAGATACAGTACCGAGCTTTTAAAATTTGATACCGGCATATTGGGTGCCCTTTACGTTTTGTATTTTTCATAATTTTGATTTTTTTTTCAAATCCACTAAAAAGGGTGAAAAATAAAATTCAATACGATAGGTGTTTCTTTTAAACTCATTTCTAATAGGGCAGAGGCGAGCACTAGTCAACTACAACTTGGAAAACGGTGCTGCCGAAAACTAAAGCGGCTTTATACAGGGTGGTATAAAATTTCGTAAGCTCATTAGGTTTTCAAAAATGTGTCTAAGTTGGACAGTCAAGGTAAATTGACCCAATTTTAGTAATTTCGGTTTTTGATCGAGCGAAAGCCGAGCGAGTCATTTTTAAATATAAAAAAAGTTCATCACGACAATTAAGGTCGAGTAAAACTTGCACGACAAATTTTAGGCCAATAAAAATTACCCATTTCATTTAAGTAAATTAATGGACTTTTCATGCGCAGTTTGGGTCTTTTCAAGCAGCCCGTACCGAACTCCAAGTCTCTATCAGTACTGGGCAAATCTAAATCTAAGTTTTTTTTCGTTTCCCAGCACTGGGCCAAGACTTGGGTAACACTTGGAAATTGATTGCCAAGTCAAAACAAACTTTTCAAAAAATTTCGAGCGAAAACTTCGAATTCAAAAAAAATTTGCAACGTGCCACGATTTTTGCATAAATTTTTAGGCACTTTCTCCTCGGGGGGCCTGATGCACACTGGTGCCAACTGATTCCAACTGATGCCAACTGATGGCAAGGGACCCGGGAAGGATAAATTGGGCCGTTTTCAGCCATTTTGACGTTTTTTATTGTTATTTTTGACGTTTTTTTCGGCTATTTTTAATGTTTATTTTCGGCTATTTTTGACGATTTTCGGCTAACTTTGACGTTTTTTCGGCTGTTTTTGACGTTTTTTTTTGCCTGCCAAGACTTCAATTAAGACTTGCGAAGTCTTGGCCAAGACTTGGAGTATAATTTGCTAAGTCTTGGCAAAGTCTGACAAGTCTTAAATGTGATATGATCATAGCTCTGAACCAATACTGATACCTAGACTTGGAAATAGATTTGCCCAGTACTATAAGCCAACTGGTATTAAGGGTTCATCATCGCCATTTTTTGTCTCCTATTTAGTTGAGTAGAAACATGGTGTCCAGCACAAAGTTTTCCCGTACTTAACGGCGAATCAATATCAGTAACGGGTTGAGATTTTTCTCGAAATTTATGTAAGAAGTGCGCTGACAAGCGATGAAAAAAAACAATTTTCAGTGGGTAAATCTTACATAAGTATCCGATTAATGTGCTGAATTTTCAACACATTTCTTACACCATTTCAGCCCGTGTCAACACATTAAGTGGATAATAATGTAAGATTTATCCGGTGAAAAAACTTTTTTCAGCGCTTGTCAGCGCATTTCTAACATAATTTTTGAGAAAAATCTCAACCCTGATACTGATATTGACTTGCCGTTAATTACTGATGCCAGCTGATTCCAACTGATGGCAGGGGACCCGAGAAGGTCAAATTGGGTCGTTCTCAGGTGTTCCTGGGCCATTTTCAGCCATTTTTTACGGTTTTTTGTCAATTTATACATTTTTCGGCTATTTCTGACGTTTTTTCGCTTGCCAAGACCTAAATTAAGACTTGCAAAGTCTTGACCAAGACTGGAATAAGACTTGCCAAGTCTTTGCCAAGACTTGGATAAAGACTTGCCAAGTCTTGGCCGAGTATGACAAGTCTTAATTATGTTATGATCATAGCTCTGAACCAGTACTGGTACCTGGACTTGGAACTAGATTTGCCCAGTACTGATATTGACTTGGCGTTCGATACGGGAAGAAGATATTTTTGTAGTTCGCCTTGAACACAGGCAGTCTCCCACTCATACCCGAGTTTCATTGTAAATCATAACTGATTTATGAGAATTGACTAGGAAAATTGACAATCAATAATGTATTATGTCAGGTGTGTTTTTCAGCCAAAATAATCTAGTTGAATTCGCAAAAATTACTATGACAAAATCACTCAAGCGCGGCATATATGCAATTATGTTCACTCATACTTTTAATTGGAAATCACGAGTGGTCCTATAAATACTATAAGCCAACTGGTATTTATAGTTTACCGTCTCCGTTTTTTTGTCTCCTGTTTAGTCGACTAGAAACATGGTGTTTAGCTCAAAAGTTTCCCCTTTTTTAAACGTAAGTCCATATCAGTACCCGAGTAGAGATTTTTCTCAAAAATTATGCAATAAATGCGCTGACAAGCGATGAAAAAAAACAATTTTCAGTGGGTAAATCTTACATAAGTATCCGATTAATGTGCTGAATTTTCAACACATTTCTTACACCATTTCAGCCCGTGTCAACACATTAAGTGGATAATAATGTAAGATTTATCCGGTGAAAAAACTTTTTTCAGCGCTTGTCAGCGCATTTCTAACATAATTTTTGAGAAAAATCTCAACCCTGATACTGATATTGACTTGCCGTTAATTACTGATGCCAGCTGATTCCAACTGATGGCAGGGGACCCGAGAAGGTCAAATTGGGTCGTTCTCAGGTGTTCCTGGGCCATTTTCAGCCATTTTTTACGGTTTTTTGTCAATTTATACATTTTTCGGCTATTTCTGACGTTTTTTCGCTTGCCAAGACCTAAATTAAGACTTGCAAAGTCTTGACCAAGACTGGAATAAGACTTGCCAAGTCTTTGCCAAGACTTGGATAAAGACTTGCCAAGTCTTGGCCGAGTATGACAAGTCTTAATTATGTTATGATCATAGCTCTGAACCAGTACTGGTACCTGGACTTGGAACTAGATTTGCCCAGTACTGATATTGACTTGGCGTTCGATACGGGAAGAAGATATTTTTGTAGTTCGCCTTGAACACAGGCAGTCTCCCACTCATACCCGAGTTTCATTGTAAATCATAACTGATTTATGAGAATTGACTAGGAAAATTGACAATCAATAATGTATTATGTCAGGTGTGTTTTTCAGCCAAAATAATCTAGTTGAATTCGCAAAAATTACTATGACAAAATCACTCAAGCGCGCATATATGCAATTATGTTCACTCATACTTTTAATTGGAAATCACGAGTGGTCCTATAAATACTATAAGCCAACTGGTATTTATAGTTTACCGTCTCCGTTTTTTTGTCTCCTGTTTAGTCGACTAGAAACATGGTGTTTAGCTCAAAAGTTTCCCCTTTTTTAAACGTAAGTCCATATCAGTACCCGAGTAGAGATTTTTCTCAAAAATTATGCAATAAATGCGCTGACAAGCGCTGAAAAAAAAATAATTTTCAGTGGATAAACCTTACATAATTATCCGCTTAATGTGCTGAATTTTCAACACATTTCTTACACAATTTCAGTCCGTGTCAACACATTAAGTGGATAACTATGTAAGATTTATCCGGTGAAAAATCTTTCTTTCAGCGCCTGTCAGCGCATTTGTTACATATATTTCAGTTTTTTCACTACCTATCATACATTATTTCGACGCTTTCCGTGCACAATTTCGGCAATTTTACCTCTTGTCTTACATATTTTTGAATCTTCTGATTTCTTCTACTTCTGTAATTACAGAAGCAGCACCAGAGCAAGACTAAACAACATTTCACTAGAGCAGTCCAACTTAAAAACAGTTGGAAGTCTGCCGAAAGGCTTAAGAATTTTGTCAACTCTTAAGATCAAACAGTTATCGCAGCTGGACTATATAGCCAATTTACCCGATTGAATAAAACCAGGCAACTTAAGCATATTTATCTTCCTCCCGTTAGAGAAGTTGAAAGTGTGGCGTTTTTCAGTTGTTCTGGTTTTTAAAAATATGAGTAATCATTTGACAAAATAGAGCAGATTTTTAATTGGTTAATGGCTCTACAAAATTGCAAAAGATGAAGAACCCTAAATACTGACTACGTTATAAGCTATTGTGAGCAATAAGATTCCACGTAAAATTCTATGTAAGCAATCTGCTTAAAGAGCTGAAGTTCTTTTTTTTCTGAAGTGGTGAATTTATGTAAGAATTTTGCTGAACTTTTGAAGTGTTGAGTTTATGTAAGAAATGTTTTGAAAGTTTCGAATTTGGAGTTTTCGAAGTGCTGAATTTTTGTAGGAGAAGTGCTGAAAAATGTGCTGAAATTGTGTAAGAAATGCGTTGACAATTGCTGAAAAAATTTTTAATCGGCACATTCAGCGTATTCCTTACAAAATTTCAGCGTATTCAGCGCATCTCTTACAAAATTTTCCCCTCACATCCGCTCACATCTCAACCCCGATACTGGTCAAGTCTAATTCCAAGTCTAGGTATCAGTACTGATTCAGAGCACGTTTAAGACTTGTCAGACTTGGCAAGTCTAAGCCAAGTGCGAAAATAAAATTCCGTACGCGGATCAAACCGACGATCTCTCGCTCACAATATTTTTGTCATCCTTTCTGCTCCACCGCAACTGTTGAACGTTCGTCTTTTGCGCCGTTAAAATACGCTTGAAAGAAGCGAATTTCAATCAGAAAACGAGCAAATTATATTACATGGGAGACTTGCATTTACAATTAATCAGTACTGATTTGCACTTGGAATTCGGTACGGGTTGGTAATTTTCCGAATAATGGGTCTCCACAGAGCTAACCGTTACCAAATTGAAAAATTTAGTGATTTTAAGGCCTGTGAATATCGCTTACCCATTCGATTTGACAACACTTTTGCGTACGTAAAATCAGCCTTATCTGATTTTTCCAATGTATTAAAGATGGGATGTGGGTATACTCACAATTAAGGGCAAAGTGTCCCTTTGCAATTCGAAACCGGCTCTGCTAACTAAAGCTCAAGTCCAGGCACCCGCACCTGCGTCCTGCAAATCATTAGAGCTATAACGCGTAAGTATGTTGGCACATGAAGCGCTTAAAAAAATCTTGACGAGTTGATAACTATAAAAACTACACAAGTCTTTTTTAAAAAAAAAACAATGATTGGCATTTTGGTCCCAAACAACAGACAAATCCGTGCTCACTGCCGAAGAAACAACTAGCCCACTTCGTGCTGACATTTATTATGATGATAGCTGCGATTGCACTGTGTGCTGCAGTCTTGTGGATGCAAGCTGACCTCTTCAACGAACACGAGTACACTCTAATCATTGTGAACAGAAACCCAATAGACTTGGCGAACGCTCTGCTAATTGCAATCGTGTCTGTGACTTGCATCTCGTTTCTTGTCGAGATAGCTTTGTGGTATGTACATTCTGGTTAAGTTTTTTTTAAAAAAAATGAACAACCGGGGCCGATATGCCACTCTGCAGAAAAACGCATAATTATGTAACATTGGCGGTAAATGCGTTGAATTTATGTAATATCTAAATACGGTGAAAAGAACACAACACCGTTTTAAGCGTTGATATTACATAATTTAGCGTTTCCAAGCGTACATCCTACCTCATTTTATTGTTTCTAAGTGTAGATCTTGAATTTTTTTGGCGTTTTGGGCGCGGATCTTTCATAATTTTGGCGTTTCTAAAAGTATATAAATTTGTAAATTTGAAAATAGAAAAAAAAACAAACAGCAGCTGTTTTAATCGAGTCTAGGAGACATTGAAATCCAAATATATTTTCTATAGAAGACCGCGGTGATAGGCGGATTCAATTCTTGCAAGATTCTTGCAAGATGATTCAAAAAATGCAAGATTCTTGCAAGAATCTTGTAAGAAATGAATCTTGTCCAAACCATTGAAAAGTCGTTTATAGCTTTGATTGGTAATTCAAACTACCGATTGTGATGTCAAGACAGCTTTCATAAAACTCATAGATGTCCTAGTGAAATTAAAAGTGTTGCAAGAATCTTGAAAGAACCTTGCAAGCTTTTGATCTGCTAAAAATCTTAAAAGCAGTTTCTCTAGAATGAAAATTACTACTTAAAGAGAAAACCACACATTATATGACGTCAGCCAAACCAGAGAAAGTTCACATCACTTTCAAAAAGTTAACCAAAAAATCATTCTGGAAAATTAAAAAAAAAGTCAGGTTTCAACATGATTTCAGTCGATTTCCCGACAATTGATTAACTATTTCAGCTCATCCGACCGTCAAAAGCAACCAAGTAACCAGGACAAGAAGTAAATGTAGATTCAAAATCTTGCAACATCCTTGCAATATGGATGCAACTCTTGTAAGATTCTTGCACGAAAAAAGGAAGAACTATGCGTTCCGTTGCAAGATTTATTGCAAGATTCTTGTAAGATTTTAAACTTTTCATCAGTAGGGGATCCCCAGGATTCCCCAGAGTCTCAATCAGTAAGTTACGTTGTTTTTTTTTTGCTAATGAGCATAAATCAGTTTTCGAAATGACAGTTTTTCAATAAGGTTATGAGAGTTATGAAAACCTAAACAAAATTGGTTTAGAACATTCTCAGTGTTTATATAGTCTGCACTAGTATTTTTATATAGAATGATGCCTACAACAAGTTTCATAAATGTTATTAGTTTCATATGAGCAACTAAATTTTCAAGAACAATTATTTTCTTTCTCGTCAATGAATTAATTTAATCTGACAGCAATTTATGTCCGATGTTTCTACTGCTTGATGGACTGATTGTGATCTGAGTAGTTTAAAGCTGGTTCAGATTAGTAAGGATGAAAACTGTGAGATATTCCGTCCAGCTTATCCTAAGTTCGTCTTTGTCATGTTATGTTTTATATTGTCTGGCGGTTAACAATTAGTGCCTTGTCTCACACGGAAAATTGTGCAAAAAAACCAGTACAATTTTTGTACCTTAATACCTGAAAACTGCAACTGAAAATTGAGAAATCTTCAAAATTGAGCAAAATCAATTGGGAGTGCTCTTTTTGTTAACAAAGTTTTGCATTCAAACTACAATTTATGTAATCTTGGACAGCTTTTAGTTTAAAATTCTTCTTCTGGAAGAAACAATATCCACAGAGCAAATAGAAACGCATCTATTTATTATCTAAAATTAATAGCCGCCCTCTTCTCAGCCGGCTATTATAGCTCTCCTATGTTTTTTTTACAATTCAAAGAATTTGAATTGTATTGGGGCGCTGTCTTTTTACGACTCGAAGAGGAGTATTGGAGAAGTCCTTTTTTTTAATCAATTTTATTGGAGTGATTTTTGAAGCGGGAAATGAAACGTGTGAAAAAATTTGGAGTGATTTTGGCGCTGAACAAAAGTGAAGAGCGGAGCAAAAAGAGAGTGGTTTTTGTTCATACCGCTGTTTTTGAGAGAGCGAGAAAATGATGTGTGAAAAAATTTTCTCTAAGCGATCGATTTTTTTTTATTCACGTGCGGCATTTTAAAGCAGTTTTTTTATTTATTTTCGGTTAAGAGGTTTGGTTATGATTTTGTTTTAATTTTAGCCTGGTTTCGGTAGTGCTTTGAAGGTTTTTCGGAAATTCATGTGAATTTTATGATAAGTCTTTAGGAGGTTTTTAATGTATTTTGCTGATTTTCGGGCTAATTTTTGCGTTTTTTGACGATTATTTTATGTTACTGGCTCAAATGGGTATTGAAGAAACCCCTTCTACTTGAGCAAATTTATGATAACATTTTGTTACAGTTTTGTGGGTAAGAATCATTTTTTTGATGAGAAATTTGACAAAAAATGGCGAAAATTGGAACTATTTTTCTTAATTTTTTGAAGTTTTTCGTTTTTTTTTTCTGTTTTTAGCTAAATTTCTTTGCCTGGTATGACTTGCCTATTGTTTTGCGAGCAACTGGATACCCTTTTGGCTGAAAGTAATTTTTCTTTGGATTTATATATTTTTGAAATATTAAAAAATTTAGTAACTTTTTCCAGTTTTTCAGTGAAAGTTGTTTTTAAGAGCTGTTTTTTTCATAATTTTAGCCTAAAGTATTTTTTCCTAATTCACATAAGTGGTTTTTTGTAAGTACTAGTTGTTTTGATGAAGTTATTTGGGCAGAGATATTTTTTTCGGGATCTCAATTTATAACAAATTTTGATCAGATTTTTTATCATATTTTAACAGATTTGATTTTATTGTTTTTACTTTTTGGTTTCATGACTTTGTTTCAAGATAATCATAAATTAGTGAAGGCACGTTTTGTTTGGTGAGTAGTTGGATGGCGTTTAAATGGATTTTCACTTCGAGTCGTTTCCGGAATTCTTCCGGCTATGTTTTTAAGATCTGTTCACACATTTTCATGATAATTGGAGTCAAATTGCAGTAGTGATTTTGGTCACGCCGAAACAGGAAGTGGAGCGAAAAAGCGAGTGGTTTTGCGGCGTGAAATTTTTTCGCTCTAAATTTAAAGGAGAGTGAGAAAACGGTGTTTGAACAAAAATTCGCTTTCTCGCTAGTGGTTTTTCTGTTCACATGCGGCTATTTCACTTTGATTTCTACTGTTTTTTTTTTCGATTTTTTGGATGGATTTTTTTACTAAATGGTTTTCCCAATCCATTTATAGCCCGTTCTAGGTATAGTTGTCGGTTTAGTCAATGAATATTCTTTGAAATATACGTCAGGACTTGTCCTGCTATGTTTTTTTTACTTCGTCGAATTTTTTTTTCGCTTTACCCACTTTGCCGCTTTTTCGACATTTTGCGTGAAATCTTTTTGACTTCTCTAGGCGAGTTTCACTTTTCTGTCATTCTGCTCCAAGTCCTTTTAAACAGCAGCTGCTCAGCAAAGCAATTTAGAAATGAAGAGAGTCAGTATAAAAACAATCAGAGTCAGAAATAGAAACGGTATAAACCCAAAGAGCCCATTTTTAGATGTCCGGTACTTGAACTTGTTATCATAAGTTTTAGTTACCATCTATAATGCTTATTGGTATTGATGCTAGACCCTGTAGCCTCTCAGTGTGAGATAGGAGTGTGTTCAATTACGAAATGACATCAAAATAAATCGCACTTAAAAACGTTTTTATACAATTTTTGTTGAGTTTTTCTTTTTTTTTCAACCCCAATAGAGTTATGGAAATCAACGGCGGCTATTTTCTGGCAATCTGCCAGGTATTTTTGATATTGCTGGCAGATATTTCTCTCAAAATAACGATTCATTTTTTTTGTTTTGTTTCTGGCTAAATACAATGAGGGTTTGATTGAATTATTCTATAATCACCAATGTTTTCAGAAATTTGTTTCTAACTTGGTTATGTGATCAAGATATCATAAAATCACGATAAATCATTAATTGCTCTCAAACGAAGTCGGTCTTCTTTATGCGATTTAGCAAGGTTTGATTTGCATTGTTGTTTCGTTAGCGACTGAAAGAGTTCAGCAAGTATTTTTTATACTGATCTTTGTTTAATAGTTCGTTTCCTTTTTAGTGTTTGTTAGAAAAAAGGTTTAAAAATTTGTAGTTTCCAATAGAGAAATGTGCAGATCTTTGATGATGCAAACGCTGCGTTTAATTGATATCTTGCTAACAGTTCATCCTGTATGTGTTTCCCTTTTAAAAGGGTCTCTAAATTTTGACAATTTCTTTTATTAATTGGTTATTTTGCAATCCAATAAAAATCCTTCAATATTTAGGCATTTTTCAGGCATTATATTTTGATAAAAAGATAGTACCAAAAATATTGTGGAAAAACTTTTTAATGACTAAAGAGTTTTATGCTTTATCAAGATAACTCAAACTTGATTTTATTAAAAAGTATATATCCCAGACGTTCAGTGTAAAGTCTGCAACCTCAAATTTTGTTTCCAAAGTTCGGCAAAAAATGCACCAAGAAGCATCAAAAATTTTTGTAAGGAGCTCAAATTTACCAAAAGACCAAGAAATTGTTGCGCTTTTTGACCAGTTTGATTAAACAGCAACTCTTTTGGAGTAAAAATGAGGAGTAAAAAATGAAAAAATGAAATAAGCAGAGAAAATTTTTTTAAAAAAGACATTCAAGTGAAGCATTCGCAATAGTCTGCATACCAAAAAAATTGTTTGATCAAAAGCAACATTAGACGGCAATCTCTGAAAGACAACAATACCAGACGAAGAAAGCATAGACTTGAGTAACTGGATGATACATCTATCATAGCAGGTTTTGAATCTCCTAAAAAATTGAATCAGTTTAACCAACACAAAAATTGAAGCAGAAACGATTGAGTAAGAGCCTACAAAACAAAAGCGTCGTCATTACTATATAGAAGCGTATTAGAAAAGTGATCAAGTATTATTTTTGAAAAAGCACACACACTGCTCAGTGCAACGTTTCCCGGTAAAAATTGATTTTTCCCGGTAATTTTCCCAATAAATTTCGCTAAATTCCCAGCGGAAAAATTACCAGGAACCCCAACTGGATTGACGTTTAATGGTAACTTACGGTAATTTCTCGACATCGTGACCAGGAATACCAGGAACTTTGTCAAGAAAAATACCAGAAAACTTGGGCATCACAGTAATCTGTGTTTTTTCCTGTCAATCCTGGTAATTTCCTGACAGAAATTAGCATTTTTAGCGGGAAATAAAAGGAATGGTAATTTTCCCGGTTTTCCCGGCAGGATTTACCGGGAATCGTTGCACTGGGTACAGAACAAAATCGTCGTCGTTAATTTATAGAAACATATTAGAAAAGTGATCAAGTATTATTTTTGAAAAAACACACACTGCCCAGTGCAACATTTCCAAGTAAAAATGGAATTTTCCGGTAATTTTCCCAATAAATTTTCCTAATTTCCCGGCCGGAAGATTACCAGGAATCCCACCGGGAATGACCTCTAATGGTAACTTACGGTAATTTCTCGACGTCGTTACCGGGATTAGCAGGAACTTTGTCAAGAAATTACCAGGAAATTCGGGCATCATTTCGGGAAAACACCAGGACATTAAGGTAATTACCAGGAAGATACCAGGATAAGCGGGGAAACCTTTCAGGAAATTACCAGGTTACGCGGGGAAACCTTCCAGGAAATAACTAGGATAAGCGGGGAAACTTTTCAGGAAAATACCAGGATACGCGGGAAAAACTTCCAGGAAAATAACAGGATAAGCGGGGAAACCTTGCTTTGGACTCAAAAAAAGCCAAAAAGACTTTGTAAACCGAAATCAAAGTGTAAATAGTAAGTTCAATGTTGTTTCGAAAAATGAGTCTTCTAGCATTAGGATAGAGAGAGCTAAGTACTTAAAAATTCCATCTATTAATAGCCACAAAACGTTGGCTGAAGTCATTATTGGCGTTCTCTTGTTTTTATTATTCCATCAACAGGATTTTTGTTACGACCATATGGCGTCACAATCACTTCAAATATGCATTTTTTCATTCATTCATGCATTTTCAACTGAAGTACGGGCGGGACATCATTTTTCACTCTTAGTGGAGTAAATTTGTTCATTCGCATGATAAAGTTTTTGATAACCTTTGACTTAACTCTCTCTCTCTCTCTCAAAAATGCCTTCCTCGCTCTGAAATTGGCTTGAGTGTGTGCCACTCTAATAGATAAGGTCAAATGAGTGTGTGTCACTCTAACTGAATGGTGTTTGAGGGCAGCTAACAGAATAACAAATGCGTTAAACATATCCTTAAAATACAACAGCTCAGAGACTGCAGATCTACAAAGATATTGCGGCTATTTTCTAGCGATCTGCCAGCTATGTTTTAAATTGTTTTACATCGCAAAGCACACAAAAAATTTTGTCAGCCTGAAGGAAACAAAGCATCAAAAGGGACAAGACTGAAGAGCAAACTGACTGAGTTATGTCTTCATGGGATAACAAAAAGTTGTTTCTGAAAGCGAAACCGATAACTTGTGGTACTTCTGATACTCAGACACAGCTTCAAAGGTAACCATAAATGAATGCAAAATTATCGAATTCCCTAATTCTTTTCCAAACAATTGGCGTCGAAAACAGTTACTAAATATAGCAGACTCAAAAAAAAGTATTTTTTATTAATTGCCCTCGTAGAGAATCAATTATTGTAAACGGGTGCGTCTTTTTTATGCAAAATTTTTGCTCGACAGTTCTGACTTTTTGAGTGACTTTTGCGCCCTTGACTTTTTGCGTTTAGCGTGATCTAAAACTCTTTCTCAATCGCAATTTCAAGCAGCTGAACTGAATTGGCGGCCTTTTAATACTAAAAGTCAAATGAAATTTGCGCTGGAACAGGTGCCATTTTTCACTTTAAATCTTAATAGTGGTATATATTAACCTCTAATGTGGTTATTTGAAGCACGCTAGTGAACTTCTAAGTCCCATTCCTCCCTCCAGACTCAAGCAGGCTTCAATAGATTCGAGCTCACAATAGTCGTTCGAGAGCAAATCTTCCGAAGTTTAGTCGGTTATGTTTAAGACTCTACAGAATTCATTTGTCAATTTTTATAATTTGCCTTTAATTTCAGATTGGTAAGAGAAAAAATTGTAAAAAGGCAATTTAAAATAATGCAAGCGGAAAAAGTTTTTCTCAAAAACTTGTTATCCCATGCGCGCAAAAAACATTTTGAATCATATTGGTTTCTTCGAATAGCTTTTTGTCTTCTACTATTACTATTTGTGTTGTGTGACTAATTGCTCTTCAGCGAAGTTCATAGCAATTATTTTAAACGTGTGTGTCTTTTTTATGCAAAATTTTGTTTTGACAATTTTGACTTTTCGAGTGACTTTTACGCCCTTGACTTTTTGCGTTTCAGGTGATCTAAAATTCTCTCTCAATCACAATTTTAAGCAGCTGAAGTCAATTGGCGACAATTATATACTAAACGTCAAATGAAAAATGCGCCAAAAGTGGAGCCATTTTTTACTTTAAATCTTAATAGTGGTATATGTTAACCTCTAATGTGGTTATTTGAAGCCCACTATTGAACTTCTTAGTCCCATTTTGACTGTTCATCCCTCCCTCCTCCACCCGGGCTGAAGCAGGCTGCAATTGATTAGAACTCCAACTAGTCGTTCGAGAGCAATTCTTCCGAAGTTTAGTCAGCTATGTATAAAGGTATCAACCCAATAGTAACCCTACACTTCATTACAATCTCGCTTCATTACAATCTCAGTAATAACCCTACACTTCATTACAATCTCAATTTTCTCTTGACAATTTTGACTTTTCAAGTGACTTTTACGCCCTTGACTTTTTGCGTTTCGCGTGATCTAAAATTCATTCTCAATCACAATTTTAAGCAGCTGAATTCAATTGGCGGCAATTAAACACTAAGAGTTAAATGAAAAGTGCGCAATAGTGGTATATGTTAATCTCTAATGTGGTTAATTGAAGCCCACTATTGAACATCTAAGTCCCACTTAGGCTCCCCCTCCCTTCCTCCTTCCCCGGACTGAAGCAGGCTGCAATTGTTTAGAGCTCCAACTATTCCTTCGAGAGCAATTCTACCGACGTTTAGTCGGTTATGTATAAAAGTATCAGCCTATTAATAACCCTACACTTCATTACAATCTCAGTTCGTTTGACTAACAAAAAGGCGTGCAAAAACAATAATCCAAGAGTGTACTATGGCCTGTCATTTTTCATAGTTATCAGTTTTGCACTACAACCCTTTTCGGATGATTTTTAAAAACAAAAAATGATGAGGACAAACATTTTTAAAGTTCCATTAATTTCATGTTTATAAACTTTGCATTTTTTTTAAAAAAAAATTGAAAATATTAGCAAGTATAGACCAATCTCAACTGAAAAGTGTTGCTGCAATTTTAAATATTTCTTAAAATGAAAAAAGCAATGGCTCATTTAATCTATAGAAACGGTTAGGATAACTAAAAACGCCGGAAAAATGTCTAAAAACTTTCAAAACTTTTTTAACATGAGATGTGTTCGGAACACCTGTAGCTTGTTTTAAATACGTGAAAGAGAGCTCCTTTAAAAAAAACTTAAAATTTTTTTTCGAAATTGACAGGAAATTATGTCAAAATTAGTTCGGAAACTTTTACAGAAAAAACTTCCTACACAAATTTTCCTTTAAATTGAAAAATTATTCCAATAATATGATGGTCTGGGATGCCCTCAAAAGACCAAAATTATCTCAATGGGTCAGTTTAATGTTCGTACGTTTCTTTTTTTATCACTCGCGGAACGATGATCAAAAATTTTTTTGCAAGAATTATATCGAAAAGTCTCGTGTGAAGCTGATTGTCTTGTTTATTAGCATCGAACTTGCCCTGGCTGGTGGTTCATGAGCTAGATAGTTATCTATTTCGAATTCAATCTCTAGGGCATATGTCATAATGTCACAAAACTTCTTATTATAGCCTCGGTTCTCTCATTTAGAAATTGATCATTAGCACCCAAGCTCTCAGTGTTGAGATGATGATGGAGTTGAAACTGTGTTCATTTTAATGTGAACAAGACTTATAATAAATGTTTATTTTAGGTTGTCAAACTGTGTGGACGATTGTTGCTTTCAATTCGCCATTCTCTTCAGATTCGTCTTTATTCTCGGTTCGTCGCCAAATTTTGCCGATCCAGATGATGAGTGAGCCTGTAATGCGATGAGGGATAGTATTCCATTACAATTTATATACGCCATTATAGGGGTGGGGAAAAGACAATCATGGAGGCTCATAATATATTAGGGGAAAAGCAGGAAACCCAGGTTGAGGTCCAGGCCAAAATCGTCTCTGATCAGAACGACCCAGACCAAAGTGACCTCTGATCACACTATCATGAGCACGAATGTTAATCTTGATCAGGCTATTGTGCGCTCCATTCCGCCTATAAGTAGACTAGTGTGCACTGGAAACCACCTCTGATCAGACTCCTGTTCGCTCGGACTCACCTCGGATCACACCTAATTGCGCTCGAAATTGCCTCGGATCAGACTCAAGTGCGCTTGAAATCATCTCTGATTAGACTCAAGTGTGCCCGAAGTAGTCTGATTAAAGAATGATTTTAAATTTGGACAACTCTCTTATTATCGCTATAATATACTCTGTTTATTTAAAAATAATGTTTTTATAGCTCCAAAGCTGTAGGCTGAGCGTAGCTACATTGCGGTGCTCTTGGTTTTTTACAATTCAAAGAATTTGAATTGTATTGGGGCGCTGTCTTTTTACGACTCGAAGAGGAGTATTGGAGAAGTCCTTTTTTTAATCAATTTTACTGGAGTGATTTCTGAAGCGGGAAATGAAACGCGTGAAAAAATTTAGAGTGATTTTAAGGGCTGAACAAAAAGTAAGTTCGGAGCGAAAAGAGAGTGGTTTTTGTTCATACCGCTGTTTTTGTGAGAGCGAGAAAATGATGTGTGAAAAAATTTTCTCGAAGCGAGCGGCAGTTTTGCAGTTTTTCTTTTTTCTTAGTCTCAGACAAGTTTCTTGGCCTATTATAACTAGCCCATTGTTTTCCGAGCTTTCTTTTGCCCTAAAAGAAAAGGAATTTTACTCGGCTTTACGTTCTCTTGTACTATTAAAAAAACTCAAGTTAAAAAAACTTAAGTTTTTATAGTTTTTTTGTTCAATTGGTTTTTAAATGCCGTTTCTAGGCGAGTTTCACTTTTCTGTCATTCTGCTCCAAGTCCTTTTAAACAGCAGCTGCTCAGCAAAGCAATTTAAAAATGAAGAGAGTCAGTATAAAAACAATCAGAGTCAGAAATAGAAACGGTATAAACCCAAAGAGCCCATTTTTAGATGTCCGGTACTTGAATTTGTTATCATAAGTTTTAGTTACCATCTAAAATGCTTATTGGTATTGATGCTAGACCCTGTAGCCTCTCAGTGTGAGATAGGAGTATGTTCAATTACGAAATGACATCAAAATAAATCGCATTTAAAAACGTTTTTATACAAAAATCAATATTTGTTGATTTTTTCTTTATTTTCAACCCCAATAGAGTTATGGAAATCAACGGCGGCTATTTTCTGGCAATCTGCCAGGTATTTTGATATTGCTGGCAGATATTTCTCTCAAAATAACGATTCATTTTTTTTGTTTTGTTTCTGGCTAAATACAATGAGGGTTTGATTGAATTATTCTATAATCTCCACTGTTTTCAGAAATTTGTTTCTAACTTGGTTATGTGATCAAGATATCATAAAATCACGATAAATCATTAATTGCTCTCAAACGAAGTCGGTCTTCTTTATGCGATTTAGCAAGGTTTGATTTGCATTGTTGTTTCGTTAGCGACTGAAAGAGTTCAGCAAGTATTTTTTATACTGATCTTTGTTTAATAGTTCGTTTCCTTTTTAGTGTTTGTTAGAAAAAAGGTTTAAAAATTTGTAGTTTCCAATAGAGAAATGTGCAGATCTTTGATGATGCAAACGCTGCGTTTAATTGATATCTTGCTAACAGTTCATCCTGTATGTGTTTCCCTTTTAAAAGGGTCTCTAAATTTTGACAATTTCTTTTATTAATTGGTTATTTTGCAATCCAATAAAAATCCTTCAATATTTAGGCATTTTTCAGGCATTATATTTTGATAAAAAGATAGTACCAAAAATATTGTGGAAAAACTTTTTAATGACTAAAGAGTTTTATGCTTTATCAAGATAACTCAAACTTGATTTTATTAAAAAGTATATATCCCAGACGTTCAGTGTAAAGTCTGCAACCTCAAATTTTGTTTCCAAAGTTCGGCAAAAAATGCACCAAGAAGCATCAAAAATTTTTGTAAGGAGCTCAAATTTACCAAAAGACCAAGAAATTGTTGCGCTTTTTGACCAGTTTGATTAAACAGCAACTCTTTTGGAGTAAAAATGAGGAGTAAAAAATGAAAAAATGAAATAAGCAGAGAAAAAATTTTTTTTAAAAAAGACATTCAAGTGAAGCATTAGCAATAGTCTGCAAAGCAAAAAAAATTGTTTGATCAAAAGCAACATTAGACGGCAATCTCTGACAGACAACAATACCAGACGAAGAAAGCATAGACTTGAGTAACTGGATGATACATCTATTATAGCAGGTTTTGAATCTCCTAATAAAATTGAATCAGTTTAACCAACACAAAAATTAAAGCAGAAACGATTGAGTAAGAGCCTACAAAACAAAAGCGTCGTCAATACTATATAGAAGCGTATTAGAAAAGTGATCAAGTATTATTTTTGAAAAAGCACACACACTGCTCAGTGCAACGTTTCCGGTAAAAATTGATTTTTCCCGGTAATTTTCTCAATAAATTTCCTTAATTTCCCGGCGGAAAAATTACCAGGAACCCCAGCTGGATTGACGTTTAATGGTAACTTACGGTAATTTCTCGACATCGTGACCAGGAATACCAGGAACTTTGTCAAGAAAATACTAGAAAACTTGGGCATCACAGCAATCTGTGTTTTTTCCTGTCAATCCTGGTAATTTCCTGACAGAAATTAGCATTTTTAGCGGGAAATACAAGGAATGGTAATTTTCCCGGTTTTCCCGGCAGGATGTACCGAGAATCGTTGCACTGGGTACAGAACAAAATCGTCGTCGTTAATTTATAGAAACATATTAGAAAAGTGATCAAGTATTATTTTTGAAAAAACACACACTGCCCAGTGCAACATTTCCAAGTAAAAATGGAATTTTCCGGTAATTTTCCCCATAAATTTTCCTAATTTCCCGGCCGGAAGATTACCAGGAGTCCCACCGGGAATGACCTCTAATGGTAACTTACGGTAATTTCTCGACATCGTTACCGGGATTAGCAGGAACTTTGTCAAGAAATTACCAGGAAATTCGTGCATCATTTCGGGAAAACACCAGGACATTAAGGTAATTACCAGGAAGATACCAGGACAAGCGTGGAAACCTTTCAGGAAATTACCAGGTTACTCGGGGAAACCTTCCAGGAAATAACTAGGATAAGCGGGGAAACTTTTCAAGAAAATACCAGGATACGCGGGAAAAACTTCCGGGAAAATAACAGGATAAGCGGGGAAACCTTGCTTTGGACTCAAAAAAGCCAAAAAGACTTTGTAAACCGAAATCAAAGTGTAAAAAGTAAGTTCAATGTTGTTTCAAAAAATGAGTCTTCTAGCATTAGGATAGACAGAGCTAAGTACTTAAAAATTTCATCTATTAATAGCCACAAAACGTTGGCTGAAGTCATTATTGGCGTTTTCTTGTTTTTATTATTCCATCAACAGGATTTTTGTTACGACCATATGGCGTCACAATCACTTCAAATATGCATTTTTTCATTCATTCATCCATTTTCAACTGAAGTACGGGCGGGACATCATTTTTCACTCTTAGTGGAGTAAATTTGTTCATTCGCATGATTAAGTTTTTGATAACCTTTGACTTAACTCTCTCTCAAAAATGCCTTCCTCGCTCTGAAATTGGCTTGAATGTGTGCCACTCTAATAGATAAGGTCTAATGAGTGTGTGTCACTCTAACTGAATGGTGTTTGAGGGCAGCTAACAGAATAACAAATGCGTTAAACATATTCTTAAAATACAACAGCTCAGAGACTGCAGATCTACAAAGATATTGCGGCTATTTTCTAGCGATCTGCCAGCTATGTTTTAAATTGTTTTACATCGCAAAGCACACAAAAATTTTTGTCAGCCTGAAGGAAACAAAGCATCAAAAGGGACAAGACTGAAGAGCAAACTGACTGAGTTATGTCTTCATGGGATAACAAAAAGTTGATTCTGAAAGCGAAACCGATAACTTGTGGTACTTCTGATACTCAGACACAGCTTCAAAGGTAACCATAAATGAATGCAAAATAATCGAATTCCCTAATTCTTTTCCAAACAATTGGCGTTGAAAACAGTTACTAAATATAGCAGACTCAAAAAAGAGTATTTTTTATTAATTGCCCTCGTAGAGAATCAATTATTGTAAACGGGTGCGTCTTTTTTATGCAAAATTTTTGCTCGACAGTTCTGACTTTTTGAGTGACTTTTGCGCCCTTGACTTTTTGCGTTTTGCGTGATCTAAAACTCTTTCTCAATCGCAATTTCAAGCAGCTGAACTGAATTGGCGGCCTTTTTATACTAAAAGTCAAATGAAAATTGCGCCGGAACAGGTGCCATTTTTCACTTTAAATCTTAATAGTGGTATATATTAACCTCTAATGTGGTTATTTGAAGCACGCTAGTGAACTTCTAAGTCCCATTCCTCCCTCCATACTCAAGCAGGCTTCAATAGATTCGAGCTCACAATAGTCGTTCGAGAGCAATTCTTCCGACGTTTAGTCGGTTATGTTTAAGACTCTACAGAATTCATTTGTCAATTTTTATAATTTGCCTTTAATTTCAGATTGGTAAGAGAAAAAATTGTAAAAAGGCAATTTAAAATAATGCAAGCGGAAAAAGTTTTTCTCAAAAACTTGTTATCCCATGCGCGCAAAAAACATTTTGAATCATATTGGTTTCTTCTAAATGCTTTTTGTCTTCTACTATTACTATTTGTGTTGTGTGACTAATTGCTCTTGAGCGAAGTTCATAGCAATTATTTTAAACGTGTGTGTCTTTTTTATGCAAAATTTTCTTTTGACAATTTTGACTTTTCGATTAACTTTTACGCCCTTGACTTTTTGCGTTTCAGGTGATCTAAAATTCTCTCTCAATCACAATTTTAAGCAGCTGAAGTCAATTGGCGACAATTATATACTAAACGTCAAATGAAAAATGCGCCAAAAGTGGAGCCATTTTTTACTTTAAATCTTAATAGTGGTATATGTTAACCTCTAATGTGGTTATTTGAAGCCCACTATTGAACTTCTTAGTCCCATTTTGACTGTTCATCCCTCCCTCCTCCACCCGGGCTGAAGCAGGCTGCAATTGATTAGAACTCCATCTAGTCGTTCGAGAGCAATTCTTCCGAAGTTTAGTCAGGTATGTATAAAGGTATCAACCCAATAGTAATCCTACACTTCATTACAATCTCGCTTCATTACAATCTCAGTAATAACCCTACACTTCATTACAATCTCAATTTTCTCTTGACAATTTTGACTTTTCGAGTGACTTTTACGCCCTTGAATTTTTGCGTTTCGCGTGATCTAAAATTCAATCTCAATCACAATTTTAAGCAACTGAATTCAATTGGCGGCAATTAAACACTAAGAGTTAAATGAAAAGTGCGCCAAAAATGGTCCCATTTTTTTACTTTATATCTTAATAGTGGTATATGTTAATCTCTAATGTGGTTAATTGAAGCCCACTATTGAACATCTAAGTCCCACTTAGGCTCCCCCTCCCTTCCTCCTCCACCCGGGCTGAAGCAGGCTGCAATTGAATAGAACTCCAACTAGTCGTTCGAGAGCAATTCTTCCGAAGTTTAGTCAGGTATGTATAAAGGTATCAACCCAATAGTAACCCTACACTTCATTACAATCTCGCTTCATTACAATCTCAGTAATAACCCTACACTTCATTACAATCTCAATTTTCTCTTGACAATTTTGACTTTTCGAGTGACTTTTACGCCCTTGAATTTTTGCGTTTCGCGTGATCTAAAATTCAATCTCAATCACAATTTTAAGCAGCTGAATTCAATTGGCGGCAATTAAACACTAAGAGTTAAATGAAAAATGCGCCAAAAATGGTGCCATTTTTTTTTACTTTATATCTTATTAGTGGTATATGTTAATCTCTAATGTGGTTAATTGAAGCCCACTATTGAACAACTAAGTCCCACTTAGGCTCCCCCTCCCTTCCTCCTCCACCCGGGCTGAAGCAGGCTGCAATTGAATAGAACTCCAACTAGTCGTTCGAGAGCAATTCTTCCGAAGTTTAGTCAGGTATGTATAAAGGTATCAACCCAATAGTAACCCTACACTTCATTACAATCTCGCTTCATTACAATCTCAGTAATAACCCTACACTTCATTACAATCTCAATTTTCTCTTGACAATTTTGACTTTTCGAGTGACTTTTACGCCCTTGAATTTTTGCGTTTCGCGTGATCTAAAATTCAATCTCAATCACAATTTTAAGCAGCTGAATTCAATTGGCGGCAATTAAACACTAAGAGTTAAATGAAAAATGCGCCAAAAATGGTGCCATTTTTTTTTACTTTATATCTTATTAGTGGTATATGTTAATCTCTAATGTGGTTAATTGAAGCCCACTATTGAACATCTAAGTCCCACTTAGGCTCCCCCTCCCTTCCTCCTCCACCCGGGCTGAAGCAGGCTGCAATTGAATAGAACTCCAACTAGTCGTTCGAGAGCAATTCTTCCGAAGTTTAGTCAGGTATGTATAAAGGTATCAACCCAATAGTAACCCTACACTTCATTACAATCTCGCTTCATTACAATCTCAGTAATAACCCTACACTTCATTACAATCTCAATTTTCTCTTGACAATTTTGACTTTTCGAGTGACTTTTACGCCCTTGAATTTTTGCGTTTCGCGTGATCTAAAATTCAATCTCAATCACAATTTTAAGCAGCTGAATTCAATTGGCGGCAATTAAACACTAAGAGTTAAATGAAAAATGCGCCAAAAATGGTGCCATTTTTTTTTACTTTATATCTTATTAGTGGTATATGTTAATCTCTAATGTGGTTAATTGAAGCCCACTATTGAACATCTAAGTCCCACTTAGGCTCCCCCTCCCTTCCTCCTCCACCCGGGCTGAAGCAGGCTGCAATTGAATAGAACTCCAACTAGTCGTTCGAGAGCAATTCTTCCGAAGTTTAGTCAGGTATGTATAAAGGTATCAACCCAATAGTAACCCTACACTTCATTACAATCTCGCTTCATTACAATCTCAGTAATAACCCTACACTTCATTACAATCTCAATTTTCTCTTGACAATTTTGACTTTTCGAGTGACTTTTACGCCCTTGAATTTTTGCGTTTCGCGTGATCTAAAATTCAATCTCAATCACAATTTTAAGCAGCTGAATTCAATTGGCGGCAATTAAACACTAAGAGTTAAATGAAAAGTGCGCCAAAACTGGTGCCATTTTTTTTACTTTATATCTTAATAGTGGTATATGTTAATCTCTAATGTGGTTAATTGAAGCCCACTATTGAACATCTAAGTCCCACTTAGGCTCCCCCTCCCTTCCTCCTTCCCTGGACTGAAGCAGGCAGCAATTGATTAGAGCTCCAACTATTCCTTCGAGAGCAATTCTGCAATTCTACCGACGTTTAGTCGGTTATGTATAAAAATATCAGCCTATTAATAACCCTACACTTCATTACAATCTCAGTTCGTTTGACTAACAAAAAGGCGTGCAAAAACAATAATCCAGGAGTGTACTATGGCCTGTCATTTTTTATAGTTATCAGTTTTGCACTATAACCCTTTTCGGATGATTATTAAAAACGAAAAATTATGAGGACAAACATTTTTAAAGTTCCATTAATTTCATGTTTATAAACTTTGCATTTTTTTAAAAGATAAAATTGAAAATATTAGCAAGTATAGACCAATCTCAACTGAAAAGTGTTGCTGCAATTTTAAAAACTTCGCAAAATGAAAAGAGCAATGGCTCATTTAATCTATAGAAATGGTTAGGATAACTAAAAACGCTGGAAAAATGTCTAAAAACTTTCAAAACTTTTTTTTCAAATTTTCCGCAATTGTAATTTAACTTGAATTCGAAACAAAGATCGTGTTAGAACTTAGTGGTTAACATGAGATGTGTTCGGAACACCTGTAGCTTGTTTTAAATACGTGAAAGAGAGCTCCTTTAAAAAAAAACTTAAAAACTTTTACAGAAAAAAATTTCCTACACAAATTTTCCTTTAAATTGAAAAATTATTCCAATAATATGATGGTCTGGGATGCCCTCAAAAGACCAAAATTATCTCAATGGGTCAGTTTAATGTTCGTACGTTTCTTTTTTTATCACTCGCGGAACGATGATCAAAAATTTTTTTGCAAGAATTATATCGAAAAGTCTCGTGTGAAGCTGATTGTCTTGTTTATTAGCATCGAACTTGCCCTGGCTGTTGGTTCATGAGATAGATAGTTATCTATTTCGAATTCAATCTCTAGGGCATATGTCATAATGTCACAAAACTTCTTATTATAGCCTCGGTTCTCTCATTTAGAAATTGATCATTAGCACCCAAGCTCTCAGTGTTGAGATGATGATGGAGTTGAAACTGTGTTCATTTTAATGTGAACAAGACTTATAATAAATGTTTATTTTAGGTTGTCAAACTGTGTGGACGATTGTTGCTTTCAATTCGCCATTCTCTTCAGATTCGTCTTTATTCTCGGTTCGTCGCCAAATTTTGCCGATCCAGATGATGAGTGAGCCTGTAATGCGATGAGGGATAGTATTCCATTACAATTTATATACGCCATTATAGGGGTGGGGAAAAGACAATCATGGAGGCTCATAATATATTAGGGGAAAAGCAGGAAACCCAGGTTGAGGTCCAGGCCAAAATCGTCTCTGATCAGAACGGCCCAGACCGAAGTGACCTCTGATCACACTATCATGAGCACGAATGTTAATCTTGATCAGGCTATTGTGCGCTCCATTCCGCCTATAAGCAGACTAGTGTGCACTGGAAACCACCTCTGATCAGACTCCTGTTCGCTCGGACTCACCTCGGATCACACCTAATTGCGCTCGAAATTGCCTCGGATTAGAATCAAGTGCGCTTGAAATCATCTCTGATTAGACTCAAGTGTGCCCGAAGTAGTCTTATTAAAGAATGATTTTAAATTTGGACAACTCTCTTATTATCGCTATAATATACTCTGTTTATTTAAAAATAATGTTTTTATAGCTGCAAAGCTGTAGGCTGAGCGTAGCTACATTGCGGTGCTCTTGGTTTTTTACAATTCAAAGAATTCGAATTGTATTGGGGCGCTGTCTTTTTACGACTCGAAGAAGAGTATTGGAGAAGTCCTTTTTTTTAATCAATTTTACTGGAGTGATTTCTGAAGCGGGAAATGAAACGCGTGAAAAAATTTGGAGTGATTTTAAGGGCTGAACAAAAGTTAAGTTCGGAGCGAAAAGAGAGTGGTTTTTGTTCATACCGCTGTTTTTGAGAGAGCGAGAAATTGATGTGTGAAAAAATTTTCTCTAAGCGAGCGGCAGTTTTGCAGTTTTTCTTTTTTCTTAGTCTCAGACAAGTTTCTTGGCCTATTATAACTAGCCCATTGTTTTCCGAGCTTTCTTTTGCCCTAAATGGAAAGGAATTTTACTCGGCTTTACGTTCCCTTGTACTATTAAAAAAACTCAAGTTAAAAAAACTTAAGTTTTTATAGTTTTTTTGTTCAATTTGTTTTTGAATGCCGTTTCTAGGCGAGTTTCACTTTTCCGTCATTCTGCTCCAAGTCCTTTTAAACAGCAGCTGCTCAGCAAAGCAATTTAAAAATGAAGAGAGTCAGTATATAAACAATCAGAGTCAGAAATAGAAATGGTATAAACCCAAAGAGCCCATTTTTAGATGTCCGGTACTTGAACTTGTTATCATAAGTTTTAGTTACCATCTATAATGCTTATTGGTATTGATGCTAGACCCTGTAGCCTCTCAGTGAGAGATAGGAGTATGTTCAATTACGAAATGGCATTTATGGAGGTTCAGGGTTCACAATATTTGTCCTAGTTGTGTAGCCAAAAGTATAATAAACTTGAGTTTAATGCTAATTTGTAAATTTTTGATCAGTTTAGCTGATTTTTAGACGAAATTTAATGATTTTTTGCCTGTTTTTTTTGTTTTAATTCTTTAAGTGGGATTTGGATAAAAACCTGTTAAAAAATATTCAGATACCATTTGACTAAAGTTTTCTTGGTGTAACTCATTTTTTTCTGAGGAAAATTGACAGAAAAATTGAGAAATTTTAAAACCATCTTTCTTATTTTTTGAAGGGTTTCTTTTTTTTTAATCTTAGACAAGTTTCTTATCCTTTTATGACTTGCCCATTTATGACTTGCGAGCTTTTCTTTGCTCTAATTGCAAAGGAAATTTATTCGGCATTATGTTTCCTTGTACTATAAAAAAACTCAAGTTAAAAAAACTTATGTTTTTATAGTTTTTTTGTTCAATTTGTTTTTGAATGCCGTTTCTAGGCGAGTTTCACTTTTCTGTCATTCTGCTCCAAGTCCTTTTAAACAGCAGCTGCTCAGCAAAGCAATTTAAAAATAAAAAGAGTCAGTATAAGAACAATCAGAGTCAGAAATAGAAACGGTATAAACCCAAAGAGCCCATTTTTAGATATCCGGTACTTGAACTTGTTATCATAAGTTTTAGTTACCATCTATAATGCTTATTGGTATTGATGCTAGACCCTGTAGCCTCTCAGTGAGAGATAGGAGTATGTTCAATTACGAAATGGCATTTATGGAGGTTAAGGGTTCACAATAGTTGTCCTAGTTGTGTTGCCAAAAGTATAATAAATTTGAGTTTAATGCTAATTTGTAAATTTTTGATCAGTTTTGCTGATTTTTAGACGAAATTTAATGATTTTTTGCCTGTTTTTTTTGTTTTAATTCTTTAAGTGGGATTTGGATAAAAACCTGTTAAAAAATATTCAGATACCATTTGACTAAAAATTTCTTGGTGTAACTCATTTTTTTCTGAGGAAAATTGACAGAAAAATTGAGAAATTTTAAAACCATCTTTCTTATTTTTTGAAGGGTTTCTTTTTTTTAATCTTAGACAAGTTTCTTATCTTTTTATGACTTGCCCATTTATGACTTGCGAGCTTTTCTTTGCTCTAATTGCAAAGGAAATTTATTCGGCATTATGTTTCCTTGTACCATAAAAAACTCAAGTTAAAAAAACTTATGTTTTTATAGTTTTTTTTGTTCAATTTGTTTTTGAATGCCGTTTCTATTCTTCTTTAATTTTTCATGATATTTATGGAGGTTCAGGTTTCACAATAGTTGCTCAGTTGTTTAGTCGTAAGAATGGGCAATTTTCTCCTTCGAGTCGTTTCCGGAATTCTTCCGGCTATGTTTTTTTTAAGATCTGTTCACACATTTTCATGATTTTTGGAGCCAAATTGGAGTAGTGGTTTTGGTCACGCCGAAACAGGAAGTGGAGCGAAAAAGCGAGTGGTTTTGCGGCGTGAATTTTTTTGCTCTAAAGTTAAAGTATAGTGAGTAAACCGTGTTTGAACAAAAATTCGCTTTCTCGCTAGTGGTTTTTTGTTCACATGGGGGCAATTTCACTTTGATTTTTACAGTTTTTTTCGGTTTTTTGGATCGGATTTTTTTCTAATCGGTTTTCCCAATCCATTCATAGTCCATTCTTGGTCTAGTTTTCTGTTTAGTCAATGAAAATTCTTTGAATTGTACGTCAGGACTTGTCCCGATACGTTTTTTGTTTCGTCGTCTGACGCTCTTTTTTCGTTCTACATTTGTTCACACAGCAAAGCTAAAAAAGTCAAATTTTTTGAATGACTTCTTCCTCTCAATAACGGCAGTTGCGCGTGTGACGTCATTTCTCACTCGCTTTAGCGAAAGTTTTTAGGTTATTTGCGTGATTAGATTTTGATCATACGTGACTTACCTCACTCAATAAAATGACTTTTGCGTTTTAAAACTTAAGTTTAAATGGAATTTGTTTAAGGTCAAAGGTACTCACATGTGCAGTAAAGGTCCCTAATAAGAGACTTCTGTGGAGTCAATTTTAACAAGCTTTATTAATTTATCGCTGAATGTTTTTTAGCCTAGTTGTTTGAGCGGCGTCAATTTTTGTTCAATTTAGATCTGTATCTGTTTCTATCTCTATTATATGGCACGCAGGTCTATTCTTTCGCAGTTATTCCGGCAATCTGCCGGCTATGTTAGTAATATATTCAACTAAGGAAAAGCCAATCCTAAGAGTATTGATAATGAAAAAAGCCGTGTTGAAAAAAATCTAGCATGGCATTGGTGCATAATTTTGACTGAATAGATGAACGTACACAAAAACGTCTTGGTCTACAATTAATAAAAGTTAATTGTAAAGGGTACCGAAGTCGATATTTACTGTACCTATTTTTAGTCAATGCCCCCCTCATGGTAGAGCCAAAATCTCTTAGCTAACAATTGCAGGCAAAATGAAATAAAAAATGCGCCCGAATGGTTTATGATCAGACCCAATTGCGCTCAAAATTTTTCCTGATCAGACTATTTTTCGCTCGAATCCGCCTCTGATCAGACCGTCCGAGACCAAAGTGATCACATATCAGACAACTTTCATACCATTGTCCAGACTAAATTGCGCTCAAAGACTTTCCAGACCATTTCATTCGAAGGCAACATTTGAGGTGAGTTTTAAACATTGAACAATTAAAAACGCACATTGAGGGGGATGAATACTTATTTTATAGCGCAAAGGAGGTAGCTGGTCAAAATCTGGATAAAATTGTCTCTGATAATGGCTGATTTTTGTCTGGATGAATCAGATTGTGGGTGATTATTGTCTGCATGGGTCTTAGCATGGTTGATATTTCCATGAATGTGTAACAACTTGGTTGGTTTTTGTCTGATTGGGTCTGACGGTTAACGAGCGCCCTAATCTAGAGATTTAATAATGGGGACAGTACTTCAGAAAAACTAGTTCTGAAAGTTAGTACATTATTGCATTGTAACTGTTACAGTAGAACTTCGAAAAAAAATGAGATCATCTCCTTGCGCGACATTTGACGACAAAATAAAAAATGGAATTCTTAACAGCAATTAACCAATTTAAGTTGGTTTAAATAATATTGACAAATTTTTTGAGAATAGAAAGTTCGAGATATTGTTCATTTTCCCTG
Source organism: Convolutriloba macropyga (assembly GCF_964194025.1). NCBI lineage: Eukaryota > Metazoa > Xenacoelomorpha > Acoela > Convolutidae > Convolutriloba > Convolutriloba macropyga. The sequence goes on from NC_134481.1 coordinate 19,979,662, forward strand.
TCCGCAGAGATTGTGTTATTTGAAATGAATTGAGCCGAAAAAAAAGCAGTTAAAGAAAAAAAATTGTAGCGATTTCAGTTATGTAAATTATAGAAAGGACGCGAATGTGCTGACCCAAAGTAAAACAGAGGAAAAACATGAACTAAAGAAATAAGGAACGAAGGATGAATCATAAACAAAGGTGAAATTCGAGAAAACTGGTGCTTCAAAATTCTTCATAAATTAGTGGGGAACATATGACCATCATTGATGTATCGATTTCCAAAACCACGTAATCAATAAATTTGGAGAAACGATGAAAAAGATTTCTTTACTTTGTCAATTGGTGTTCATTTGTTTTTAATTTTTCTCGGTAACCGTCTCCTGTTTCCTTCTGTAATTTATTTGACGAAAAATTTAAAGATTTCTTAGCTAGCCTTGTAATATTGTATTTGTATATGTTTCATAAGTGTAAAAACAGATAGTGTGTTCAGCATTTTCAATCAGATTACAGCTATTAGAAACGTGCAAATACAAATTGGTTGAATGAGCAATTGTTCTCAATCGAAATTTGAAAAATTACTGTAAACGTGTGTGTCTTTCTTGTGCAAAATCTCCCCCCCCCCCCCAAAAAAAAAGAAGCAACAAAAACGCCTCCTGACTGAAGCGGGGGCGGCTATGGATTTGTCCACCCATTAATTTGAGAGCAATTTATGGGACGTAGTCGGTGATGTTGCATTTATTAAAATAGTCAGTATGTCTTCAGTGACTTCGTTGTTTGAACGAAACACAATTTAGGAGCAGATTTTATCATAAAGTGAATAAATTATCTTCTGTTTGGTGCAAAAAAACCCGAATTTCATTTTTCAAAATCCGTACAGCAAAGATAACTTGTCATCATCGTAGGAGCCTTAATTAATTACTCTCAAACAAAGTTTGCAGCAATTATATTAGTCCTGTGGTCGTTTTTATGCGGTTTTTCGTTTGACCGACTTTTTGTCTGACCCATTAGACATTTTCTCCTCAAAATGGAAAAAAACACGTAGCGTTCGGAATGCGTTAAGTTCTTGGATCTTTTTCGTTTACCCCCCCCCCCGTACTCTATGACTTTGTTAACCCCTCAGCAACAGAGCACGTGTCATTGCAAAGTAACTAATTTTGTAAAAATATAGTACGTGCGTCTGGGAGTGAGCCTAAGTCTTACTATACTCTAAGAATGCTATTCACCAAAACCGTTTCTAGTGAGCAGTTTCATGGTGCGAAGGGCGCTTTGACCCTCCTCCCCATTCTTCCCTCCTAACACTCCCATTGTTCACCCTCTCCACCTCCTCCGCCTGTCGATTTGCACCACTCTCTCATATAGCCTCTGCAACCCTACCCCCATCGCTCGACCCCCCCCCCCCCAACGCTTGCCCACCCCCCATTCACACACATATATACACACATTCCGATCCCCCTAATGCTGGCATCCCTAAGCCCCATCTGGCTACTACCGAAGCCAACCGCTCGTTCGTCGTTTGAGAGCAATTCATCCGACGCTAGTCGGTTATGTTTATATTTTCTAAAGCGCTTGAATTACTTTGTGAACTGCAAGAGGTGCCCATATTGAAAATAGAACAATGTTAAGCCAAAGTAAAACACTGTTAGTGAATTGAGCGGTACGTTCTTCACTTCTTGCGACCTGTTGTGCGCTAGGATATAACACACTCAAAAAATATTAAATTGCAATTTCAACATTATTGCACAAGCTAATCCTTAGCGTTTAAAAATGACTGAAAATCAATGAAAGTCAACTTCTGTATATAGTAACTTCGGGCATTTTAACTTCTGGCACGGCAGACTTTCGGCATTTTATAACGTACTTGAGTGTTTTGATATGATTGTAAGAACAGGTCTACTAGAGTGTCTGTCAAGCATTCAAAAATTAGTGAGAGGAGTCAGACAAAAGTGACCTCTGATTGGAGTTAAAACAAAATCTGCTTTTTTGCAACCCCATCCCAGATTCGGCCCAGACTCTTGTTCAGTCATTTGTGTCATTAATGTTGTCTCCGAGCAGACTTTCGGAATATTCAAAATTCCCTTTGATCAGAACTCAATTCTGATCGCACCCAATTGCACTTAAGACAAAATTGCGCTCAAAACTGCCTCTAATCAGACTCAACTGCAACCGAATCCACTTCTTGTCAGTAAAAATGACCTGATCAAAAGTCAACATCTGGCAAATTACAGACTGGGTAACTTTCATGTTCAGTATGCAGATCTGAATTCTGATTCTGCTTAGGTTTCAGTTTCTAGTTTACTCTACACTGCCGCTTTTTGTTTTTATGCAATGCTAGTACTATACTTCTAATAGTTAAAAGTTTCGAAGATAATTTTGAAATTTCTAATTGTTAAAAAGTTTTGGTGATGATTTTGATCTCGTAAGTAATATCTTCTGTCTGCTGCAACGGGCAAGCATATTCCAATCGTTTTTGATTTGATTAAAACAGTTTTTAGTGACTGCAATCTTGGTTATTATCTTCAACGTGCAACTATCTGCTTTTGCAAACAAGGAAGAGATGAAAGACAGTATGTATTCCAGCCTGCAAAGATACCAGGGAGAATTCCTGACCAATCCGGACTCAATGGCCTGGAACCTAGTCCAGATGAAATACGAAGTGTGTGGAGTCAATGGTCCTGGGGACTACACAAAAACGCCTTGGTATAAATTTCGAACAGGCTAGTATCCCAAGCATGCCAGTGTAGTCAAGGGTCACACTTGAAATTTACAGTTCAAGAAGTTTTATTGAGAAAAAATGTTTGTGACATTATAAATATCAAATGTTTCGTATATACACATTTAACTTACATCCTTCTACCATTATTAAGCAGAGAGCTAACGGTGTAAAAAACTTCTTTTTACACTCTTTACACTCTTTTCCCCTTTATTTTTAGAGAAAATCCTCGACCCGATGCAAAGCAAAAATTTAAAAACTGTTAGCTGACGTTATGACTAACGCGCGAGTAGTTTAAAGAAACTATAGCTGATTAATTGACTCTGTCGGAAACTTATGTTTATGTCGATGAAACCCATGCCATTTTTTAAAATTGGAACACTAATTTTGGAGAAAACATTAACACCCGTCCAAAAGAATTGCAAATCTTGCAAGATTCTTGCAAGTTTTGAATTCTTTAATAACTAGGGGCTATAGCTATATCATCTAGTTCCATTCTGCCAAAAAAGTTTGCTGTACAGCCTACTTGCTACATCTGAGTTATTAATTGCTTTTGAACGAAGTTCATAGCAATTATTGTAAATGTGCGTGTCTTTTTTATGCAAAATTTTCGCTTCACAATTTTGACTTTCCGAGTGACTTTTACGCCCTTGACTTTTTGCGTTTCGCGTGATCTAAAATTCTCTCTCAATCACAATTTCAAGCAGCTGAACTCAATTGCCGGCAATTTAATACTAAAAGTCAAAAAAAGTCAGACTACCCAATGGAAAGCTCTTTGGTTTTGCTCGTGGTTCCTTAATTTTGTGTGAGCATCCGCACAGAAATTAGCAAAAAATAACTCAGAGTCGGGTCTCTTCTTCGACGTATGAAAAGACAGCCCTCGACAAAAAAGCGATGAAAAAGGCGAATGTTGGATCATGAGTATTTATGGTCAATATTGAACCCCGCCCACCAACCCAACATACTTTTTAAGTCTTATCGTACTCGATCGCTGTTTAGTTGACTACAAAGTGGTTCCGTTTACTTGCTGTATCGGAATCGTTGACGTTTACCATATTGACCTGCCGAGGTACGGTGCCTGGCCGGAGAAGGTGTACCCTCTCGTGAGGCTCAATCCAAATTCAGATAGAATTATCAATCAATGTTACAACATGCAAGATCCTATGAATCCTAAAAAGCGAAAGGTCATGGAGAAAGGGGCCCTCAATCCCGTGTACGACGACCTTACCAGTGACTACACGCACAACTTTGTAAGTAGGTTTTTTTGCCACAGTTGGGGGTCCATTTATGAAAAGACCATTATTTTGGGTATGTAACGGCCGTGGTTTATTTATATTGCAGTGTGAAAAAAAATTTGTGACGACGTATGAAACCTGCTTGAAAGTGAATAGCGAATTCAGGAATAATTGCAAAATTGGTTCATTTTGTAACACAAAATTGGTCGATAATTGTGTTACATCTGCATCAAATTATAAATTTTTGCAAATTTCTATATTAATATTTCAAAATGTGCCTACAGTTAACCCTCATAGTGCTTCAACTGATGATCATGTATTCATATAAGCAACTCACAGGCATAATATAGAACCTAGTAATCACTTGCTCCTAGGCATCAAGCAATTGCAGAAAAATTATTATGGATCGCTTTTAAATTTTTTTTTATCCAAAGAACTTGAATTGTATTAGGGATTTGTCCTTTTTTACATCTAAATCTGTCCACACATTTCGACGGCTTTTGAGGTCAATGAGAAATTAAATGCAAATAGTGATTTTTGAAGTTCGAAAAAAGTAAAGGGAGCAAAAAATTGATTAGTTGTCCGGCGCAAAATTTTTCAATTTAAATTTATAGTAAAGGGACGAAAGAGTGTTTGAACACATTTTCGTTTTTGAAATAAATTTTTTGTTTAACGCGGTATCATCATCTCGCTGTATCGCATTAACGCGATATCGTATTAATTTTAAAACCAACATTTTTAAACGGCTTTTGAAATCCATCACTAGAAAATTAATTTAATGAAGTTTAAAGCAATCATTGTAAACAATTTCGTTTTATCTAAATTGTTGCTTGATCGTTTTGAGTTTTGGAGTGATTTTTAAGCCCTTGAATTTTTTAAGCCCGTTTTGGTCTAAACATTTTGGTGGCTTAAATTTCACCCCCATTTACGAATTTCGATAGCTGAATTCAAGTGGCGGCAGTTCACTACTAAAAATGAATTGAAAACTGCCGAAATTGGTTCCGTTTTTAATTTAATTTTTATTAAGGGTCACAGTGGTTTATATTAACCTATAATGTTGTCATTTGAAGCCTCCTTTTTGAACTTAGTCCCCCCTCCTGGACTGAAGCAGGCACAATATGCCATCCTGGATCTGTGAGCGAAGCAAATGGGAGGTACTGAATTCCCTCAACTCTGATCACAATCAGTGCATAACCACAATACGCATAAGATCGGCAGCTCAGGAACCTAACGACGGCTTTACTTGGGATTGGAAGAATGCCGACTGGAAGTCAGTCCGGGAAGATATGGAATATGCGGCTAAACAGATAGAGACATCACTCCCAACAGAAGCGGAAGAACTGTTCAGAAGCGCCATAATCAATGCTGGGTAAAGGAACATGGGACTGAAGAAAGTAGGCTCTACTAAGAGAGTCTGGCTCACAAAGGAAATCAGGAAAGTCATTTTGAATAGAGACCAAGTCAAGCCGGACCGACACCACAAGCCAAATGAGTACAAAAAAGCAGACACAAGGGTCAAAACACTGATGACCGAGAATATGAGGAACATTTGGATGGGCAAAGACGAGAAGACAAAAAATGCAACGCAGATCTGAAATATAGTGCGCAATCTCCAAAATGGCCTTCGGATAAGCAGCAAAGGAACAGCCCTCCTACACAATGGAAGTCTCTGTAAGACAGATAGAGAGAAACCAAACGCCTTTTCCAGCTACTACAAGTCAGTTCGAATTCTCAAGCTACGGAAGGATGACAGGCGGCCCAAAGAAATGACAAATGATTTCCTGGGCGAAAAATCTGCAGATGAAGAAAGCTTCAAAATGGAGGAATTGGAAGCAGCATTGACCCAGTTGAAACCAAACAAAGCTGCCGGGTACATCCATCCTAAAAAGATTGAACAACTGGGCCCAGTAGCAAAAACAACACTGCTGGGCCTCTCCAACACAGTGTGGAACAAGAGCATAGATCCCCAATTGTGGCGAACATCGGATATAAAATCCAGCCCGAAGAAAAACAAGAATTTAGAGAATCTAGAGTCGTGTAGGCTTAACATTGGCTATTGGCAATGTCATGGAGCGAATGATCTGTGAGACAATGAAGTATCACCTTGATACCAACATTCTGCTGTGCGAAGATCAAGCAGGCTTTTGGATGTGGAGATCGACAGAAGACCAGCTGATACGACTCTCCTAGCAGATAAGTAATGGCTTCCAGCAAAAACCCATAGACAGGACGGTTCTCGCGTTGATTGACTATAGCAAAGCATACGACACCTTATGGAGAGATGCCCTGCTGTGGAAATTGACCAAAAAAGGTTTCAGTCGGCAGATGGTGCGGTGGATCCGAAGGTGGTTAAGCAATCGCCTCGCTTATGACCAGTTTGGGAACAACAGAAAAAAGATCAAGACCTTTGAACAGTGATTTCGACAAGGATCAGTCACAACCCCTATTTTTTTAAATTGAAATAGACGACATAAAGAAGGAACAGAGGGAGAATTACACATGAGCCTCTTCGCCGATGATATTGCTGTCTATGCCCAAAACACAGACATCGGAGTTGCCAGTCAGGAAGTGCAGCGAGCACCTGATCTTGTTAGTGAATGGAGCCTCTAAGCAAAACTCTCTATCATGAAAGAGAAATGTGAATGCATCTTCCTTCTACCAACAAAAGAGAAAGTAAACAGAAACTGAACTTGTGAATTGGCAAAACGAGATTGAAACAAACAGAGAATCCAAAATTCCTGGGCAAAAAATATGACAGACAACTATGCTTCAACACACATGTCAGAGAATTTATGAAGAAAAGAATCAAGCAAAGCATAGTTCTCTACATCCTCGCGGGCACTGACAGGGGGTACGACACAGCTTGCGCCGCACGTACATTGCAACGTGAAGAACAGTAGTTCAAAACGCTGGACGTGCCTGGAAACCGTGAATATCAAAAACAAGCAAAGGAGAGCTAGAAAAGAGACCTAGATTTGAAGTTCTAGCAATTACGGGACAGCTGAAGACAACCGATGTCCAGGAAGTACTGAAAAAAGCCTAGGTCAGCACCATTCAATGTACTACCACTCAACAAGCGACAACCAAGTACAACAGCGGACCGCTAAGTAAAGTTGGCGAAGTAAAGCTACGGAATCCTGGAAGAACATCTTTGGAACCAAAATTGAGGCAGCCCCCTTTTTTGAATCCATGAAACATTGGGAGAGGGACAGCCACAAGCCGGACCGACACCACAAGCCAGATGAGTACAAAAAAAGCTGACACAAGGGTCAAAACACTGATGACCGAGAATAAGCGGAACATTTGGGGGGGGGAAGACGAGAAGACAAAAAAAGCAACGGGGATGTGAAACATGGTGCGCAACCTCCAAAATGGCCAGGAAGTACTGAACAAAGCCTAGCTCAGTACCCTTCAAAGTACTACCACTCAACAACCGACAATCGCATTCGATAAATTGCTTTCGTTAAACAACTACCAACCCCGGAAGGAACCGATCCGAAAAATTAGTACAACAGCGGACTGCTAAGCAAAGCTGGCGAAGTCAAGCTACGGAATCCTGGAAGAACATCTTTGGAACCAAAATTGAGACAGCCCCTTTCCTGAATCTATATCTATGAAACATTGGGAGGGGGCACTGTGCAAAACCGAACGAGCGGGCACAATTAAAATCGATCACCAGATGCCCCGAGGCGCCAAACCCTCGTCAGGATCTTAAAGTCAGAGCCAATTGAAGAAACAGCATACACAGATGGATCAGCAGTTTAAAGCAGCAGGAACGGCGGTGCAGGAGCCTTCATCGTAGCTGGTGACGATAGAATCTAGGTTGCAAGACCAGCCGTGTCTTAACTTCGTCATTTCAGGCCAAGTTAGTGACCCTCAACACAGCTCTAAAAATCTGCCAAGAGAGAAACCCACTCAAATCGTTGAAAGTCATCACTGACTCTTTCTCCGTAGTAAATCAAATGGAAGAACTCTGCTACTCTAATTCCCCAAGAGCCACTTGGAAGAACAAGCAATATTACTCGTCAAATAATAAAACGATGGAAGGATAACCTCGCTCTTGATCTGGTGCCCAAGTCAAGTGGATATAGACGGAAACGAAACAACTGATAAACTGACAGAACAGGGGAGTAAGTTGAAACAGACTGCCGAACACACACATAAAGACCCTGAAGCAGACTGCAATACATTTGAGCTCCCACTGGTTTTTCGCGAGCAATTTTTCGGAAGTTGTTAAGTTATGTTTTGAAGTCAAAGTTTTCGTTTGCAGCCATTGAGAAAAGCGTAATCTTAACTTGTTCATCAATTTAAAGACATAAATAAAACTTCTGAGAATTTATGCCCTCTTTCTCTGTTTCTAAGTTCTTGTTATTGCGCTTTTCACAGTTGGCAACTGATTCCGATTTAACCAGCAGCCCAAAAATTAAAAAAGTAAAAAAAATATTAGAATTTTGTTTTCAAATTTTTGATTTATTGTTTAAATCATTTCCTTTAACCAATCAAACGAGATAATCTAAGCCAGCTACTGCTCTGAGACTTCCATTTCTCTCTTACAAATATCGGTTACAAACGTTTTATTGAGAAGTCAATTGCTAACCTCATTTGCGTAGGCCCTGGTGGTAATTGCTTGATATACTTTTGACTGATCTCAATGGAAAAACAACCTCTTCAATCCCTTGATAAATTTTAATTGTCAAAAACGTTCACTAAAAGTTGATTACAGCCTATTTAAGTGGAGCTGGTAACATTAGTACCCGAACATTTGAGTAATCATCAGAGTTTTGTGTTCTCATCTAGAACATCACATTTAACAAAGATCTATTGGAACGAAAAACTTTAACCTTCTTTTCATTTCATGTAAAAGTTGCTAACCGCAGTTAAAATTTTCTCTTGCTAACCGAACTCTATAACAATCCGAATAATGCTAATTGGTGTATGATCAGGTTACTATTTCTCCTACTCTTTTCTTGTCTAAAATCCGAGGAAGGTCAATGTGTAAATATTTAACACTAAGCGAAGTCAACGTTAAATGCCTTGATAAGCTTGCAGGTTGTCTGAATAGATGTGGCACGATAGGTCCGAAAACTGTTTTGTGGAAGAATTCCGATGGCAGTATACATAATATCTGTTGCCATTGTTCTTGTTACAGCCTCTGATTGTGTTGGTTGTGTTCATTCTGGTATGCCAGATAGCTGTGTTAATTATATCTATAGCAGCCTGTGTCACCCACAGGAAAGCGGCCAAAATAGTGGCAGCCGAAATGACCAGACAGGAAATAGAAGAGCGAAACAGAAGACGACAGAAATAAGCTCAAGAGCGGACAACTCGACGATAAATTCACAGCCGATTTTCATTGATGAGTTATTGCGAGGAACACAGATTGAAACTTATGGATTTCATTTACAGAGTTGCCTTCGAAGCACTACCTTAATTTTGATTCGGAACTGTTTATTGGTTAATCCCCGTGAAATTAACTTAAATTTCTACACCTTCATGATGAGAATTATAACTTGTAATGGATTCAGTTCCACTTGTTTTATTTTTTTTTAGGAATCATCAGAACAGAAGTAATGGTTAAGTGACTCTGCTTGAAGTCAGTGAGAACTTCTGGCGTTTATCGAGAACCGCGAAGCGGTTCGAGATATTAAGTCAGAATTTCGAAGTGACCTCTGCAGAGTCACTTTACCATGCTTAAAACACGAAACGCGCACGTTTTAAATTGACGAAAGTCAACGGAAGTCAACTTCTGGCTAAGTAGAAACTTCTGGTGTTTTAACTTCCGGCACTGCAGACTTTCGGCATTTTAAAATGTGCACGTGAGTGTTTTAAGCTCTCTGTTATGTTCACACAGGTTGAAGAAAAAGTAAACAAAAATTAAAGGAGGAAAAGAAAACAGTTCCTTTGATTCTTGTGAATTGACGGACGGCTCGAAAAACTAACGGTGATGTACAATTTTTCAGAGAGAAATGATTTGAATATTATACTAAAGCTTACATTCAATAAAAAGTTTATAATCGAATTTGTGATTAAGTATTTTCCCACATCATGACTATACGGAGAAGAAAATTAGGACAGATTAAGTCAAAGCCTCTGGTCGTTGCAATCAAAGCAATGTAAGTCAGGTTTGTGTTTACTTTGATTATGAGCACTTAGTTATATGCAAGTTTATAGCAGTTATATAAGACGTGCAGTTTCCCGGGTTGGGCTCCCAGTAAATCCCATCGATCATTCATAGAGATTTCATGGAAAGTCCATCGATGGAATTCATTACCACTTTTTCATAACACGAAAGTTCATTACCATTTTTCTCTGATCATAGAAAATCCACCGATGGAAAAACTCTGAATTTCACTGGATCATAGAAATCCATCGATGAGATAACTCTGAATTTCACTGCATCATAGAAATCCATCGATGAGATAACTCTGAATTTCACTGCATCATAGAAATCCATCGATGAGAAGACTCTGGATTTCACTGGATCATAGAAAGCCCATCAATGGGATTTCACTGGATCATAGAAAATCCATCGATGGGATTTCACTGGACCATGGAAAATCCATCGATAGGATTTCACTGGACCATGGAAAATCCATCAAACTGGTCTCAAAATCGTTAAAAATAGGTCTGAAAACGACAAAGATAGGTCTGAAAAACGTTGAAATTGGTCCAAAAAACGTCAAAAATAGGTTTCAAAATCGTCAAAAATAGGTGTGAAAAACGGTGAAATTGCTCCCAAAAACGTCAAAAAAGGTCTGAAAATTGTTAAAAATAGGTCTGAAAAACGCTGAAATTAGTCCAAAAAACGTCAAAAACAGGTCTCAAAATCATTAAGAAAAAGGTCTGAAAACGACAAAGATAGGTCTGAAAAACGGTGAAATAGGTCCGAAAAACGTCAAAGATAGGTTTCAAAATCGTCAAAAATAAGTTATACCACCCGCAGTTATAGCACCCCCTGTTATACCACCCGCAGTTATAGCATCCACCATCAAACCAAAATATCATAACTTTCAAATCTCTTCTTCAGAAAGTTCTTTATCAGGAGGTTTGAACTTTAAATATAATATATTGATCAGTTGATATCCTTTGGCTTTGGCTTTGGTTGGGGGGTGGCTTTGGTAAAATAGCAATCCCCCCACTCTCTCACATCTACAGTCGGATATTGGATCTATCAGTGCTATCTGACGGTTATTTCAATCTTCTTCTTCTTAGTTATTTCAATAAGTTAAGTCAAGGTCGCCATTTTGACTCCGTGTGATGCTGAAATTTATGTCATTCGAATTTTTCATTCGAAAAAACTATATCTTGATTTTCATGAAAAAACTATGATCCATCGATGATTTTATGAAAAAACTATGATGCATCGATGGGTATATTAAATATTATGAAATAACTATGGTCCATCGATGGGATTCAACGAGAACCCAACTCGGCTCTTTTACGCAAATTTGCTTGACTTCTTGCCTTTATTTTAAATTTTTGTCTTTAAAAACAAGACAGATAAACAGGCGAAGCGAAGATTGATTTAAGTGGATTAAAGCTGACAATAGATCCACTAAACCAAAGCTAGCCACTACCGAAGCCAATTGTTTGCCAGTAGTCTGAGAGCAATTTTTCTGAGGTCAGTATGTTCAATTTCTTTCAAACGAAGCGTGAAGCAATTATATTAGTCCTGTTGGTCTTTTTTATTGCCATTTATCGCTTCACCAATTTTTCGTCTGACCCGTTTATCTTTTTGACCTCAAAAACGGGATACGCAGGTAACGCCAATCGGGCAATAATTGCTCTCAGAGCCTTTCAGCTCACTGGTCTCCAAGTACGCCATTCAAAGAAACTGTTTTGGAGACTTATACTTATGGTGTAAAGAGCGGTTCTTAGAGGTCGACCCGTCTCAAAAGTTGCCCCCATCCAACCCACTCACCCCCTTAGATATCTTCTGGGATGCAAGTTCTGTGGGATCCATGGTTAGAAAATTTGAACACTCTGATCGTTACTTTGCAGCATGGGATCTTTTCCTTTTGTGCCCCCCCCCCCCCCTCCCCCGGTACGTTATGCACCCCATTTAAAGAGCACCTGCCATTATATAGTAAATCATTAAGTAAAAATTTGGTACGTAGGTCAGAGGGATGCAAATAAAATGCACCCACTTGGTTCGGATGTTTCCCGTCCTTGAAACATCCCGTCCTTGTTTCCCGTCCTTCCCGTCAAAGAAATTTGAATGTTTCCCATCCTTGAACTACGTAAAACTTGTAATTTGTTAATTTGTTTGTGTAGGAATTGATGAAGAAAACTTAACACGTGTAAAATTTGTTCACTGAAATTTATGCTATGGCTTTCACTTGATCTGAGTAAGAAGGTATCCACATTCTACGCATACTTTGATGGTAGCTCCAAAAATATGTTACCCGAAGATTATAATTTTTCTTGTCAATTTCTTTTCCATTTCGTCGCACTTGTCGAAAGTGGTTTTAGCTGCATATAACAGTAATCCTACATTATTATACTAACTGAATCTGTAATTACCTTTAGCTTGAAGTTGAAATGATTAGTCAGAACCATAAATGATTCTTTTACGGTTGCTAAGATTCATAAAAGCAAATTTGCGTCCACGTAAAATTTTTGTCATATTTGGTGCTGCAATTGAATTACCAATAGACAGCTCAGTACTTTCTTTCACATAAATCAGGCAAACTAAGACGCATTGATTGTCCAGACGCATTGATTGGCTTGTGATTGATCGAAAAAATTATAAAGAATAGTTTTTTTTTCAATTTTTGGTTTTTCAAAAAAGATCAAAAGATCACAACTTTTCTGAGACAAAAGATTTCAAGACTGCCTGACTATATTATACATGTATTAAGGAAATTTTGTAATTGTTCCATATATCACTTTTAATATTAGAAATATTTGTTTTCTGCGACCAAAAACTGTATTGGCAATTTTCACGTTTCTTTTATTTTAAATGCTCCTATAATGTTTACTAAGAATAATTTTTAAACTTAGTATGTACTCTTAGACTCCATAGAACCGTGAATGAATGAATATGCTTATCAAGAATTGTATGAGACTTAGCTTGATTAAGATTTTTATGGTGTTCAGTCCGGATAGATAAGTGACCCTTTCTCCCTGGGTGCCCGAAAAATGATCCCAAACCGAACTCCAAGTCTATGTCAGCACTATGCAAGTCTAAATTTCATTCGTGTTTGGTTTTTTTTGGAACTTAGCAAGTAATAATACAAGTCTGAGAAGTCTTGGCCAAAACTTGTGTAACACATAGAAGTTAATTTTCAAGTCAGTACTAATTTTTCAAAAAATTCCGCGCAAAATTATAGAATTTTTAAAAATTTGGTAAAAAGCCACATTTTTGGCAATTTGATCAATTGTATTTGTTCTGGCCGGTTAAAAAGGCATGCAAATTCTTAAATTGGATCCCTATTTGTTGTAACTGAGAAGTTGCAAAGGGACAATAATCAGCGTTTTCAGTAGGTTTTCGACCGTTATCAGCTAGTTCTTTCAGCTGTTACATTACATTAATAGCCAAAATCACAAAATTTATTTGGAATTCAGATAATTCAAAAGTTGAAGTTGTCCATCCGAGGGCAAATAGATAAAGGAGTACAACTGTCTGGATTCTCTTGATAGCTTGAGGCCCTGTCATTTTAGACATTTTGCAAGTCCTACAAAATATGTGCAGAAGACTGGCGAGTTTGAAAAATGGCCTCAGTAAAATAATTGTCAAGCGAGTCAAATTTTGTCGTTTTCATACAATAGGCAGATGTTAGAAATTTTCTCATTCCGAGTTTGTCAGTTTCCTGATCTTTTCTAACAAGTTCATGATTTTTAGACATCTTCTGGACCAATTTTACTATAGTATCTCGACCAATCTCGACAATGTTTTATTAAATATCCGGCACAAGACCCGTAAGCCTGAGTTACAACTTTACTCTGCATTTCCATTGATGATTGCACATATTCTCCATGATAAAGAACTGCTAAGGGAATAAGACTGCTAAGGGAAAAGTGACATGACCATAGCTCAATCAGTACCGTTTGGGAAACGTGACTGCTAAGGGAAAAGTGACATGAATATAGCTCAATCAGTACGGTTTGGGAAACGTGACTGCTAAGGGAAAAGTGACATGACCATAGCTCAATCAGTACCGTTTGAAAAACGTGACTGCTAAGGGAAAAGTGACATGACCATATCTCAACCAGTACCGTATCGGAAACGTGACTGCTAAGGGAAAAGTGACATGACCATAGCTCAATCAGTACCGTTTGGGAAACGTGACTGCTAAGGGGAAAGTGACATGACAATAGCTCAATCAGTACCGTCTGGCAAACGTGACTGCTAAGGGAAACGTGACATGACCATAGCCCAATCAGTACCGTTTGGGAAAAGTGACTGATAAGGGAAAAGTGACATGACCATATCTCAATCAGTACCGTTTGGGAAACGTGACTGCTAAGGGAAAAGTGATATGACCATATCTCAATCAGTACCGTTTCGCAAACGTGACTGCTAAGGGAAAAGTGACATGACCATATCTCAATCAGTACCGTATCGGAAACGTGACTGCTAAGGGAAAGTGACACGATCATAGCTCAATCAGTACCGTTTGGGAAACGTGACTGCTAAGGGAAAAATGACATGACTATAGCTCAATCAGTACCGTTTGGGAAACGTGACTGCTAAAGGAAAAGTGACATGACCATATCTCAATCAGTACCGTATGGGAAACGTCACTGCTAAGGGAAAAGTGACATGACCATAGCTCAATCAGTACCGTTTGGGAAACGTGACTGCTAAGGGGAAAGTGACATGACAATAGCTCAATCAGTACCGTCTGGGAAACGTGAATGCTAAGGGAAACGTGACATGACCATAGCCCAATCAGTACCGTTTGGGAAAAGTGACTGCTAAGGGAAAAGTGACATGACCATATCTCAATCAGTACCGTTTGGGAAACGTGACTGCTAAGGGAAAAGTGACATGGCCATATCTCAATCAGTACCGTTTCGCACACGTGACTGCTAAGGGAAAAGTGACATGACCATATCTCAATCAGTAACGTATTGGAAACGTGACTGCTAAGGGAAAAAAGACATGACCATAGCTCAGTCAGTACCGTTTGGGAAACGTGACTGCTAAGGGAAAAGTGACATGACTATAGCTCAATCAGTACCGTTTGGCAAACGTGACTGCTAAGGGAAAAGTGACATGTCCATAGCTCAATCAGTACCGTTTGAAAAACGTGACTGCTAAGGGAAAAGTGACATGACCATATCTCAATCAGTACCGTTTGGGAAACGTGACTGCTAAGGGGAAAGTGACATGACAATAGCTCAATCAGTACCGTCTGGGAAACGTGACTGCTAAGGGAAACGTGACATGACCATAGCCCAACCAGTACCGTTTGGGAAAAGTGACTGCTAAGGGAAAAGTGACATGACCATATCTCAATCAGTACCGTTTGGGAAACGTGACTGCTAAGGGAAAAGTGACAAGACCATATCTCAATCAGTACCGTTTCGCAAACGTGACTGCTAAGGGAAAAGTGACATGACCATATCTCAATCAGTACCGTATCGGAAACGTGACTGCTAAGGGAAAAATGACATGACCATAGCTCAATCAGTACCGTTTGAAAAACGTGACTGCTAAGGGAAAAGTGACATGACCATATCTCAATCAGTACCGTTTCGCAAACGTGACTGCTAAGGGAAAAGTGACATGACCATATCTCAATCAGTACCGTATCGGAAACGTGACTTCTAAGGGAAAAGTGACATGACCATAGCTCAATCAGTACCGTTTGGGAAACGTGACTGCTAAGGGAAAAGTGACATGACTATAGCTCAATCAGTACCGTTTGAAAAACGTGACTGCTAAGGGAAAAGTGACATGACCATATCTCAATCAGTACCGTTTGGGAAACGTGACTGCTAAGGGAAAAGTGACATGACCATATCTCAATCAGTACCGTTTCGCACACGTGACTGCTAAGTGAAAAGTGACATGACCATATCTCAATCAGTAACGTATCGGAAACGTGACTGCTAAGGGAAAAAAGACATGACCATAGCTCAATCAGTACCGTTTGGGAAACGTGACTGCTAAGGGAAATGTGACATGACTATAGCTCAATCAGTACCGTTTGAAAAACGTGACTGCTAAGGGAAAAGTGACATGACCATATCTCAATCAAAACCGTTTGGGAAACGTGACTGCTAAGGGGAAAGTGACATGACAATAGCTCAATCAGTACCGTCTGGGAAACGTGACTGCTAAGGGAAACGTGATATGACCATAGCCCAATCAGTACCGTTTGAGAAAAGTGACTGCTAAGGGAAAAGTGACATGACCATATCTCAATCAGTACCGTTTGGGAAACGTGACTGCTAAGGGAAAAGTGACATGACCATATCTCAATCAGTACCGTTTCGCAAACGTGACTGCTAAGGGAAAAGTGACATGACCATATCTCAATCAGTACCGTATCGGAAACGTGACTGCTAAGGCAAAAGTGCCATGACCATAGCTCAATCAGTACCGTTTGAAAAACGTGACTGCTAACGGAAAAGTGACATGACCATATCTCAATCAGTACCGTTTCGCAAACGTGACTGCTTAGGGAAAAGTAACATGACCATATCTCAATCAGTACCGTATCGGAAACGTGACTGCTAAGGGAAAAGTGACATGATCATAGCTCAATCAGTACCGTTTGGGAAACGTGACTGCTAAGGGAAAAGTGACATGACTATAGCTCAATCAGTACCGTTTGGGAAACGTGACTGCTAAGGGAAAAGTGACATGACCATAGCTCAATCAGTACCGTTTGAAAAACGTGACTGCTAAGGGAAAAGTGACATGACCATATCTCAATCAGTACCGTTTCGCAAACGTGACTGCTAAGGGAAAAGTGACATGACCATATCTCAATCAGTACCGTATCGGAAACGTGACTGCTAAGGGAAAAGTGACATGATCATAGCTCAATCAGTACCGTTTGGGAAACGTGACTGCTAAGGGGAAAGTGACATGACAAGAGCTCAATCAGTACCGTCTGGGAAACGTGACTGCTAAGGGAAACGTGGCATGACCATAGCCCAATCGGTACCGTTTGGGAAAAGTGACTGCTAAGGGAAAAGTGACATGACCATATCTCAATCAGTACCGTTTTTGGGAAACGTGACTGCTAAGGGAAAAGTGACATGACCATAGCCCAATCAGTACCGTTAAGGAAACGTGACTGCTAAGGGAAAAGTGACATGACCATATCTCAATCAGTACCGTTTGGGAAACGTGACTGCTAAGGGAAACGTGACTTGACCATAGCCCAAACAGTACCGTTTGAGAAACGTGACTGCTAAGGGGAAAGTGACATGGCAATAGCTCAATCAGTACCGTCTGGGAAACGTGACTGCTAAGGGAAACGTGACAAACCATAGCCCAATCAGTACCGTTTGGGAAACGTGACTGCTAAGGGAAAAGTGACATGACAATAGCTCAATCAGTACCGTCTGGGAAACGTGACTGCTAAGGGGAAAGTGACATGACAATAGTTCAATCAGTACCGTTTGGGAAACGTGACTGCTAAAGGAAACGTGACATGACCATAGCCCAATCAGTACCGTTTGGGAAACGTGACTTCTATGGGAAAAGTGACATGACCATAGCTCAATCAGTACCGTTTGGGAAACGAGACTGCTAAGGGGAAAGTGACATGACAATAGCTCAATCAGTACCATTTGGGAAACGTGACTGCTAAGGGGAAAGTGACATGACAATAGTTCAATCAGTACCGTTTGGGAAACGTGACTGCTAAGGGAAAAATGACATGACCATAGCTCAATCAGTTCCGTTTGGGAAACGTGACTGCTAAGGGAAAAGTGACATGACCATATCTCAATCAGTACCGTTTGGGAAACGTGACTGCTAAGGGAAACGTGACTTGACCATAGCCCAAACAGTACCGTTTGAGAAACGTGACTTCTAAGGGAAAAGTGACATGACCATAGCTCAATCAGTACCCTTTGGGAAACGTGACTGCTAACGGAAAAGTGACATGAACATATCTCAATCAGTACCGTTTGGGAAACGTGACTGCTAAGGGAAAAGTGACATGACAATAGCTCAATCAATACCAACTGGGAAACGTGACTGCTAAGGGAAAAGTGACATGACCATAGCCCAATCAGTACCGTTTGAGAAACGTGACTGCTTAGGGAAACGTGACATGACCATAGCCCAATCAGTACCGTTTGGGAAACGTGACTGCTAAGGGAAACGTGACATGACCATAGCCCAATCAGTACCGTTAGGGAAACGTGACTTCTATGGGAAAAGTGACATGACCATAGCTCAATCAGTACCGTTTGGGAAACGAGACTGCTAAGGGGAAAGTGACATGACAATAGCTCAATCAGTACCATTTGGGAAACGTGACTGCTAAGGGGAAAGTGACATGACAATAGTTCAATCAGTACCGTTTGGGAAATGTGACTGCTAAGGGAAAAATGACATGACCATAGCTCAATCAGTTCCGTTTGGGAAACGTGACTGCTAAGGGAAAAGTGACATGACCATATCTCAATCAGTACCGTTTGGGAAACGTGACTGCTAAGGGAAACGTGACTTGACCATAGCCCAAACAGTACCGTTTGAGAAACGTGACTGCTAAGGGAAAAGTGACATGACCATAGCTCAATCAGTACCCTTTGGGAAACGTGACTGCTAAGGGAAAAGTGACATGAACATATCTCAATCAGTACCGTTTGGGAAACGTGACTGCCAAGGGAAACGTGACATGACCATAGCCCAATCAGTACCGTTTGGGATACGTGACTTCTATGGGAAAAGTGACATGACCATACCTCAATCAGTACCGTTTGGGAAACGAGACTGCTAAGGGGAAAGTGACATGACAATAGCTCAATCAGTACCATTTGGGAAACGTGACTGCTAAGGGGAAAGTGACATGACAATAGTTCAATCAGTACCGTTTGGGAAACGTGACTGCTAAGGGAAACGTGACTTGACCATAGCCCAAACAGTACCGTTTGAGAAACGTGACTGCTAAGGGAAAAGTGACATGACCATAGCTCAGTCAGTACCCTTTGGGAAACGTGACTGCTAAGGGGAAAGTGACATGACCATAGCTCAATCAGTTCCGTTTGGGAAACGTGACTGCTAAGGGAAAAGTGACATGACCATATCTCAATCAGTACCGTTTGGGAAACGTGACTGCTAAGGGAAACGTGACTTGACCATAGCCCAAACAGTACCGTTTGAGAAACGTGACTGCTAAGGGAAAAGTGACATGAACATATCTCAATCAGTACCGTTTGGGAAACGTGACTGCTAAGGGAAAAGTGACATGACAATAGCTCAATCAGTACCGTCTGGGAAACGTGACTGCTAAGGGAAAAATAACATGACCATAGCCCAATCAGTACCGTTTGGGAAACGTGACTTCTAAGGGAAAAGTGACATGACCATAGCTCAATCAGTACCGTTTGGGAAACGTGACTGCTAAGGGGAAAGTGACATGACAATAGCTCAATCAGTACCGTTTGGGAAACGTGACTGCTAAGGGGAAAATGACATGACAATAGTTCAATCAGTACCGATTGGAAAACGTGACTGCTAAGGGGAAAGTGACATGACAATAGCTCAATCAGTACCGTTTGGGAATCGTGACTGCTAAGGGGAAAGTGACATGACAATAGTTCAATCAGTACCGTTTGGGAAACGTGACTGCTAAGGGAAAATGACATGACCATAGCTCAATCAGTACCGTTTGGGAAACGTGACTGCTAAGGGAAAAGTGACATGAACATATCTCAATCAGTACCGTTTGGGAAACGTGACTGCTAAGGGAAAAGTGACATGACAATAGCTCAATCAGTACCGTCTGGGAAACGTGACTGCTAAGGGAAACGTGACATGACCATAGCCCAATCAGTACCGTTTGGGAAAAGTGACTGCTAAGGGAAAAGTGACATGACCATATCTCAATCAGTACCGTTTTTGGGAAACGTGACTGCTAAGGGAAAAGTGACATGACCATAGCCCAATCAGTACCGTTTGGGAAAGGAGACGTGACTGCTAAGGGAAAAGTGACATGACCATATCTCAATCATTACCGTTTGGGAAACGTGACTGCTAAGGGAAACGTGACCTGACCATAGCCCAAACAGTACCGTTTGAGAAACGTGACTGCTAAGGGGAAAGTGAAATGGCAATAGCTCAATCAGTACCGTCTGGGAACCGTGACTGCTAAGGGAAACGTGACATGACCATAGCCCAATCAGTACCGTTTGGGAAACGTGACTTCTAAGGGAAAAGTGACATGACCATAGCTCAATCAGTACCGTTTGGGAAACGTGACTGCTAAGGGGAAAGCGACATGACAATAGCTCAATCAGTACCGTTTTGGAAACTTGACTGCTAAGGGGAAAGTGACATGACAATAGTTCAATCAGTACCGTTTGGGAAACGTGACTTCTAAGGGAAAAGTGACATGACCATAGCTCAATCAGTACCGTTTGGGAAACGTGACTGCTAAGAGGAAAGTGACATGACAATAGCTCAATCAGTACCGATTGGGAAACGTGACTGCTAAGGGGAAAGTGACATGACAATAGTTCAATCAGTACCGTTTGGGAAACAAGACTGCTAAGGGAAACGTGACATGACCATAGCCCAATCAGTACCGTTTGGGAAACGTGACTTCTAAGGGAAAAGTGACATGACCATAGCTCAATCAGTACCATTTTTGAAACTTGACTGCTAAGGGGAAAGTGACATGACAATAGCTCAATCATTAACGTTTGGGAAACGTGACTGCTAAGGGGAAAGTGACATGACAATAGTTCAATCAGTACCGTTTGGGAAACGTGACTGCTAAGGGAAAAATGAAATGACCCTAGCTCAATCAGTACCGTTTGGGAAACGTGACTGCTAAGGGAAAAGTGACATGACCATATCTCAATCAGTACCGTTTGGGAAACGTGACTGCTAAGGGAAACGTGACTTTACCATAGCCCAGACAGTACCGTTTGAGAAACGTGACTGCTAAGGGGAAAGTGACATGGCAATAGCTCAATCAGTACCGTCTGGGAAACGTGACTGCTAAGGGAAACGTGACATGACCATAGCCCAATCAGTACCGTTTGGGAAACGTGACTTCTAAGGGAAAAAAGACATGACCATAGCTCAATCAGTACCGGTTGGGAAACGTGACTGCTAAGGGGAAAGTGACATGACAATAGCTCAATCAGAACCGTTTGGGAAACGTGACTGCTAAGGGGAAAGTGACATGACAATAGTTCAATCAGTACCGTTTGGGAAACGTGACTGCTAAGGGAAAAATGACATGACCATAGCCCAAACAGTACCGTTTGAGAAACGTGACTGCTAAGGGGAAAGTGACATGGCAATAGCTCAATCAGTACCGTCTGGGAAACGTGACTGCTAAGGGAAACGTGACATGACCATAGCCCAATCAGTACCGTTTGGGAAACGTGACTTCTAAGGGAAAAGTGACATGACCATAGCTCAATCAGTACCGGTTGGGAAACGTGACTGCTAAGGGGAAAGTGACATGACAATAGCTCAATCAGAACCGTTTGGGAAACGTGACTGCTAAGCGGAAAGTGACATGACAATAGTTCAATCAGTACCGTTTGGGAAACGTGACTGCTAAGGGAAAAATGACATGACCATAGCTCAATCAGTACAGTTTGGGAAACGTGACTGCTAAGGGAAAAGTGACATGAACATATCTCAATCAGTACCGTTTGGGAAACGTGACTGCTAAGGGAAAAATGACATGACCATAGCTCAATCGGTACCGTTTGGGAAACGTGACTGCTAAGGGAAAAGTGACATGAACATATCTCAATCAGTACCGTTTGGGAAACGTGACTGCTAAGGGAAAAATGACATGATCATAGCTCAATCAGTACCGTTTGGGAAACGTGACTGCTATGGGAAAAGTGACATGACCATATCTCAATCAGTACCGTTTCGCAAACGTGACTGCTAAGGGAAAAGCGACATGACCATATCTCAATCAGTACCGTATCGGAAACGTGACTGCTAAGGGAAAAATGACATGACCATAGCTCAATCAGTACCGTTTGGGAAACGTGACTGCTAAGGGAAAAGTGACATGACTATAGCTCAATCAGTACCGTTTGGGAAACGTGACTGCTAGGGGAAAAGTGACATGACCATAGCTCAATCAGTACCGTTTGAAAAACATGACTGCTAATGGAAAAGTGACATGACCATATCTCAATCAGTACCGTTTCGCAAACGTGACTGCTAAGGGAAAAGTGACATGACCATATCTCAATCAGTACCGTATCGGAAACGTGACTGATAAGGGAAAAGTGACATGACCATAGCTCAATCAGTACCGTTTGGGAAACGTGACTGCTAAGGGGAAAGTGACATGACAATAGCTCAATCAGTACCGTCTGGGAAACGTGACTGCTATGGGAAACGTGACACGACCATAGCACAATCAGTACCGTTTGGGAAAAGTGACTGCTAAGGGAAAAGTGACATGACCATATCTCAATCAGTACCGTTTTGGGAAACGTGACTGCTAAGGGAAAAGTGACATGACAATAGCCCAATCAGTACCGTTTGGGAAACGTGACTGCTAAGGGAAAAGTGACATGACCATATCTCAATCAGTACCGTTTGGGAAACGTGACTGCTAAGGAAACGTGACTTGACCATAACCCAAACAGTACCGTTTGAGAAACGTGACTGCTAAGGGGAAAGTGACATGGCAATAGCTCAATCAGTACCGTCTGGGAAACGTGACTGCTAAGGGAAACGAGACATGACCATAGCCCAATCAGTACCGTTTGGGAAACGTGACTTCTAAGGGAAAAGTGACATGACCATAGCTCAATTAGTACCGTTTGGGAAACGTGACTGCTAAGGGGAAAGTGACATGACAATAGCTCAATCAGTACCGTTTGGTAAACATGACTGCTAAGGGGAAAGTGACATGACAATAGTTCAATCAGTACCGTTTGGGAAACGTGACTGCTGAGGGAAAAATGACATGACCATAGCTCAATCAGTACCGTTTGGGAAACGGGACTGCTAAGGGAAAAGTGACATGAACATATCTCAATCAGTACCGTTTGGGAAACGTGACTGCTAAGGGAAAAGTGACATGACAATAGCTCAATCAGTACCGTCTGGGAAACGTGACTGCTAAGGGAAGCGTGACATGACCATAGCAAATCAGTACCGGTTTGAACCTTGCAACAAAATTTGCCAAGTTCTGGTTTTGATTTAGTGTCAGGTCCCGGTGGCGCATTTTATGCGAGAATAGAGGCATATTTAGCGTGATTAATACTCAGATTTTCTATAAAATACATTTCAAATAGAATTTTTTGTAACTTGTATCTTGTTAGATCGAGGCGACTTTACTGGAGAAAAAATGTATATCTAGCGTTAAATTTTTGTATGATGTTCGTCTAAATAGCTTTAAAAAGCTTATAACTGCTTTATGCTTTATCTACTATCACATGATATTTAAGATGTAGTTAGTAAAAAAATCTGTAGCGAAAGATCGCTTTGTTCTACTTTTCAACATAAATTTCTTGACACCGTATTTTTTGAAAACTTGCCAGGATCGCGCATGCGATTTTAAAAACTGTCAACTTTCTTGCAATTGAATAGACTAAAAAAAACGACAAAAAATAACTCTAAATTACGTCTCATTATCTAAATGATATATACACAAATCGAAAGCACTAAGAGGCCGCGCACTCCGGATTGTATAAACCCATTCCAATTTTCGTATTTAAGCACCCAGATAGCATTAATTTTAGCTTCAAGTTTTTGAAAATCGCCCACAAACTGTAAACAGCTGCAACAACAGCTACAGTCCACACAACAAACCACACATAGGGCAGGAAATCCATTTCTGTAATAAACTTTTTCAAGGAAAATATACAATCGTTTCGTCTAATGACAAAAGTCGCACCTTTTCCCGGTTTTATAACTCCCAAAAACCGATTGCATATTCGTTTGCTAGACCTGAAAACAATGATTTTCGACGCCGGATGTGAAAATACAAGTTTTAACTCGGCGTGTCGTAAACTAAATTGCGGCGATAAAGTTGCGATATTTGCCGAAACGTGCTGGATTAGGTCCAAATCTGCTTCCGAAAGTCTCTGGCGGTTTTTGAGCGCGAACTCTTGAAGGTCGTCAACTGTAATTTTGGGTTTGCACCAAATTGTTTCTTGGATTGAAGCGAGAGATAAATTTTCGGCACCCGTTTTGGGCTCAATTTCTTGAAACCCGTTTGACTCGATGTCAGGGTTGTTGACCATCATAACTTCACGACTGTTTTGCATAGAAAATGAATCAATATTTTGAGAGGGAGTTTGAAATAGTCAGATATATCAAAGATTGAATTGTAAATTTGCTTTCGAGTTTCTGACAGACAATAAGCAAAGATTAATATAGGCACATGAAACGTGCAAATTAACAAGGCTTGCCAATATCGATTTATCATTGAAAATAAAAGCCGAATAAACTCAGACCATTATAATAAGCACAAGTATGTTTAATACATGCACCTTTGTCATATTAAGTAGACACCACACAGAATTTGTTAGTTATCATGATTTAATTTAAT
The DNA here is from genome assembly GCF_964194025.1 of Convolutriloba macropyga. NCBI lineage: Eukaryota > Metazoa > Xenacoelomorpha > Acoela > Convolutidae > Convolutriloba > Convolutriloba macropyga. Next base: position 20,004,274 of record NC_134481.1, read on the forward strand.
TCATCTAGTTATGATTTAGTAATAAAGCGGCTCTGTAGTTAGTATGGTTAGTATGAACATACCATAGCATAGTTATATTTGAACGTGTCTGGTTTGTTAACCTGGTCTTTGTTTACTGGGCAAATCAAAAATAAGAGTGGGTAACCTCAAAAAGAGCAAATTGATACGACTAAAACTAAATGTGACTAACACAAAAGCGTTCACAAGGACTTCACAATAGTTCACATGACATGTACCAAATGAGACATCAATTATTGATATGCTAGATCATATTGAAGTATCTTTTAAGCATCTGAGATAGATGTCATGACTATCATACTATTATTAAAAGAACCTAATTATAGATGGCTTATTTGATCAGGCGTGGCTGTTTATACACTGTGGTACCAAAAAGCTACGTACAGCATGATTTCTGCTTTTAAAGTAAGATTCGTGCTTCATCAGCATGAATCGCGCTAAGGCGTGAAAAAAGGTGTGAAATTTAGAAGTTTTAAGAGAAATTTCATTCTCACTTTCTCCGCTTAAACAGAAAATATGGTTAAACCGCTTTGTTCTTTTTACCGTTTGCCAAGTTGTTACGCTACGAGATGTCAGATTTTCATGGTCTAAAATACAAGAACAACTCAACTTGAAATCAAGATCCAGTGCACAGCATGCATATAAACGTTACCTGAAAAATAACAGTCTCCAGGCCCAAAAATCAGAAAAAAAATCAGAAAAAAAGTAAGTTATCGATGTTTTGAGAGATCCCAAAACCTCACTGGAGCACATTCGAGTGCATCATAACGCTTTCTCTTGCAACGATGCAATTTCCAGAGGTACAGTTAGACGAGTTCTCAAAAAATATTGCGTTTCAAGAAATGCTGCAAAAAAGTCAGTTCGAAGAAGAAAAGCAAGTGTTTTCGTTCAAAACGGTGTATCAATATGATCAAGAAGCCGTTCTATTTCTGGCAGAATGTTGTTTTTTCTGATGAAACAAGGGTGCGCATCTCCAGCGACGGAATTGTTAGAGTTTTTCGAAGAAATGGAACGAGATTTTTTGAAAAAAATACAAAAAATTTGAGTTCGGACAAACGATCACTTATGTTTTGGGGTGCAATACAATCAGATGGACGGAAACTGCTTGTTAAGTGTCCAAACAAGCTAAACGCTGTCGGTTATATGGAAATTTTGAAAATTTTCGAAGAAAAAATGCATTTCCTGGACTTTTCAACAAGATAATGCTCCTGTACATAAATCGAAGATTATCGGCAATTTTTTCCTAGAATGGCCAGCATACAGTCCAGATCTGAGTCCTATTGAAAACTTGTGGGCGATTTCGAAGCAACGATTACGAAAACAGACAGTTTTTTGATAAAATTTAGAAGAAAAAGTGTATGAACTTTAGAATGAAATTGACGCAGACGTCATGAGAAACCTGCATGAAAACTATACAAACCGTCTACTAGAACGTTAAAAAAACTAAAGGTGTAATGACGCGTTATCGGAGAATAAATTTCAACTCAAAATTTTATATTATTTGATATTTGTATTGCTTTTTAAAAATATTTAGGTGTACGTAGCTTTTTGGTACCATAGTGTATGACTAGGAAACTTCATAGACTGTGGCGAAAATACAATCTGTAAACTAGCCAACGTCAAGATCAAAACACAAAATGTCATAATAGAAAATTTTAGAAAACAGTGTAACCCTTCTGAGGAGACCGTCCTCAATCATATTAGGCATGAATAGACCATACTCGGCCTATAATCAGTTTGAAAAGAATTTCGTCCGACCTTAGTACTTGTCCTCAGCAATGGCTGGAACAAAATTTACCCAAATCGAGCATGGCTTAACATTTAACAGCGTCCTTTCTGCTTTTTTTTAAATTTTAGCTGCGGAATGCATGATACATGTCACAGGAAAAGCATTTTTAAAGCTTTTCCTGAAATTTTGGCCATTTTAACATTTCACAATGGTTCAATTCTTCATATTTAGGAAATAAATTTTATTGGATTCCGTTTATTAAAACTACTCATGGCTAATTGAAAATTACGGAAATAATTAGCTCGCGATATGAAATGAAATTAAGTTGAAATAATAACATGTGTTTGTCTTCGTCAAGTAATTGATATCAATATTTACCCCATTCTCCCTCTTGTAATTACAACGCCTTGTCAAATAGTTGTAGCGTTGACTGGGGAACTACCTTTCAATTGAAACTTCGTCATGCTGATGTTTCTCAAGTTTCTCCTCCGCTTGTCCTAGAGAGTATTTTCAAACCTATAAAAGATACATATAGATAGATATAAGATAGATATAAGGTATATAATATATATATATATATATATATATATATATATATATATATATATATACATACATACATACATATATATATATATATATATATATATATGTGTGTGTGTGTGTGTGTGTGTGTGTGTGTGTGTGTGTGCGTGTGTGTGTGTGTGTGTGTGTGTGTGTGTGTGTGTGTGTGTGTGTGTGTGTGTGTGTGTGTGTGTGTGTACATATATATATATATATATATATATATATATATATATATATATATATATATATATGTAAACAATTTAGTTACAAGCCGATCAGTTTTCAAAAAGTTTTTTTCTACATTGAATAAATTTAACTCTAATGATGTTGTTATCCCGGGTTGACCAAACTTACCAACCATAAAAAGTTCCATAATGGTCCAATAGAGATTCATAAAAAATTTCTTTCTATGAACTTGCTATGGTTTATAAGTTTCCATAATGGTCCATTTCATGGTTTGTGAATTTCCATCAATTAATGATGGTCGTGTTATGTTTGGCAATATATCATTATGGAAGTCTATGGCTGAAAAGTTACCATTATGGAACTTTCTGTGGTTGGTAAGATACCATTATGGAACTTTCTATGGTTGGTAAGTTACCATTTTGGAACTTTCTATGATTGGTAAGTCACCATTATGGAGCGTTCTATGGTTTGTAGGTTTATCTTTTCTCTCCAAAACAAAACAAAACAATTAGGAAGATAATAGCTAATATATGTCGGAAAAATTTCCCAAGTTCAGTTAAAAAACCGACTTTGAGATTTTCCAGTATGCTCTGTTTTTCACCCTCCTCGCTGGGGACCGGCAGTGGCGGAGTAACTTTTAAAATAGCTATAGGAGAAATGAGCACAGCACTAGGTAAAAAACCAGGCCCAAAAAGCTCTCTCCAAAACAAAACAAAACATATGAAAAACAAAATTGGCTGATTTTAAAGTATTAGCAAGCTAAATTAATAGTACATAATGGTACCGGCGCATCATATTTGGTAGGATTTTAGCAATTCTGTCGTACACAATCAGTAATGTGTACTTGATCCTGAGCTGCAAATCACGTCAGTAATTTTGTTTTGCTTACTTTTGCGGCGAGTGCAATTAACACAGTTTATAAATGAATTCGCTTAGCGAATCGATTTTCAATTACTTGTCTATTTTACTCAGCTAAAAAATACGAATGACAAGAAATAAATTAAACTGAGCAACTGTACTCGAGGTGCAAAACTAGGAGAATGAAAACTGAGTATGAAGTGGGTCCTAAGAAATCACAACAAGCATGAACAATAGTTTTCCCGATGCGGGAATAATGGTAACAGACAAACACATGAAAAAATAAGTGAACTAAACTTAACTTTGACACATTCCCCACAGGATTAAGTATGATAAACAATTTAGTACATGGTATAATATTTTACAGCACCAAATAAATGTTTATGTACAACATTTCTCCCTTTTTGATGAAAATTAAAATTTTATAACATGAAGTTTCAATAACAATATTGATAAGAAATTAATACTTGTTCACCGGTTACATAATTATCAACAATATATTTACTGGATATCATAGCTAGTCATAAATAATAAAATATCGAGTTTTAAAACATTCTGAGTTTTGACTACATATCTTCCTCATCAATTATTAACTCATGACAAGGACTCTGGTCTGCTGGCCGAATGCGTGGATCAGTTGGAGGTACCGCTCCTATGATTGGCGAGGTAAAATGATTTAGAATAGGTTCCACTTGAGTCGCGGTAGCCACAATCGTCTGAACGACTGACTGTTGTACAGATGCTACATCATCTGCACGTCGTTTTCTGCGAGGTTGGAGGAAATTTGGTGGGCAAGAATTAGTCGACTCGCCAGAGGAATCTTCATTGTCATACCAATAATACTTTCGACTCTTGCGTGTTCTTTTAGTTGCCCGTGACGGAACTTGCTGTAAAGCTTCGACTGGTGCTTCAGTAGCGGGTATGGTTAATTCGGCTCGTTGGCTTGTTGGAGTGGTGCAATTATTACCTCAGAAGGAATAATTTCCGGCTCAGGATTAACTTCTTGTTGCGAGGGTGTCTCTGGCGATGCAAAATTTTCGGGTACTTTGGGCATTGGAACCCGCATTGCACGAGCAATGTTTGATCTATTGGAAGAGTCTCCGCTTCCCGTCTCCCGTTTACGATGCTTCATCTCTCGATAAGCTTTTTGAATACGCGTAGACTCTTTTATATGGCTCAAAATTTTAGCCTCTGTAGGTTTTTCGTGCACACATGGCCCTATAAGATTGATATAGTCCATTAATTTGGCTTTTCGTTCATCGCGTGTGCCAAATTTTGCGATGTCTCTGTTCCTGACGTTCACTTCCAGCTTCCCAGGCTCACGAATGACAGATGTGTATTGGTCAGCTTTTTGCACTACTGACCCCGGAGCTAATACCTCATAAAGTCTGTCAAGTTTCTTTTTCGATCGTTTATACGGGTTTTTCTTCCGAGCAATGTTGATTTGCACTGCGTGTTACTTGAGGGGTATTGGACACTGTGCTTTTGTTGTGCTCAAGAAACGGGATTCACTGTCATAAGAAATTGCTCGCAGGTGGAAGCGTCTCTTACGGCCTTGCGCATGTTCTTTTCTATCTCATCATCGCTACGATAGTTCCCCCAATGTTCTTCCGGTAGCAACTCATTGGGTGTGACCGTCTCTTCGTCTAAATAATGATTTACAATTTTGTCATAACTTAAATCAGAATGATGTGGTTGAGTACTTATATTACTAAGCCGGGTATTTGCTTCTCGTCCAAAGGGTGATTCGAATGGCGAAAGCTTAGTAGTCTTATGTTTACATATGCAGAACTGGTATAAGATTGATTTTAATGCTGCTTTAATGGTGAACGGATTTAATTCTTTGTTTGCCTCTTTTATACATGCCAAAATTTGTTTAATTTACTATTTAATCTTTCTACTAAACCTATTGCTCTATGGTTGTTTCCCGGCGCTGGTATGAGGGTGATATTTTTTTCATACAAAATTTTTTTACTTGATTACCTATGAGGCAACGAGCTTGATCTATTGGTAATGAACGAGAGACTCCGTGCATATGTATATAATTATCTAAAAATATTATAACATTAGAAGCATTCGCATTATCAGAAACTTCTGCAGAAGGATATTTTGAAAATCTCTCAATACATGTTAAAATGTAAATTTCATGATTTTTCTCATTATTTTTATAGGTCCATAGGTCCTGCAAAATCTATTTGTTTTTCTTGATTTGGGACTATACATGGTTTATGTGCTTGGAATTGTTTTGCAGGGATGATAGATTTTAATTTTATACCGATTGCAGTGCAAGATTTACACTCTAATGCTCGGACCAAAAAGGTCCCGATTCATGTATGACCACCAGCAATGCTGGGCCAAACATATCATCCCCCAGCTACCCGGATGCGGATGACTGGTATGGAGGTCCTCGACGAGCGCATACTTAAGGGCGTTTTGTATGGCCACCTTCTCGTCCATGCACACACAGCCACTGCTTACATGGAGATCCCGCCAGTAGCTGTGTAGATAGGGGTTTAGGGCTTTCAGGCGTTCTTCATCTGAACGGATTACGCAGTCTCTGATTTCTTTTCGTACCGCATCTTTACTCGTGAGAGATGCGATGAGTCCTTTTTTGAACCCTTTGCCAATCATTTTGTCGAAGGAGAGGACCTGAGGGCTATCGGTGAGCGGGGTGCTGATGTTAGAGTGAGATGAGGATTGGCGCGGCGTGTTCGGGGTTTGGTTGTCCGTGAAGGAAACGTAAGGCGAAGTTCGGTTTGATCGAGTTGAGGCTGATTTGCTTTTCATTGATGATACTTGTTGGCTCATTGTTGATGATGTTTTTGAGTTTCCAATTGAATTAATTGAGAAAAGAGAAGACAACTGACTTTCAGATTGAGTTTGGGCAAAAAGCGACCTTTTTTTGTTTACCAATTGGGCACGTGAATTATTTGAGGTATGTGACTTTTGAGTGCTAATTAAGGAAGATATCTGAGGCTTATTCTCGATTGACAAGTTAAAGTGGCTTAATTCATTGAATTGTTGTTGATTTTCGTAAGCGTGTGGCGCCTTTTTGCTATTATGTGTCTCAAATAGTGGTATTTGAGGCTCAATTTGTAGTGATGTAATTGGAGTATTTGTACTATGCGACGCGAGTTTAGAATTAAATGAGTGGTTATTAGTGCGATTTGCAAATAAGGTATTTGAAATATGCGAAGTATACGGTTGGTTATTTAAATCGGGATTTTGCCCAGCGAGTGTTAACTTATTTTGAGTAAAGTGTACTTGCGAAGCAAGATCATGATCAGAAAGAATGTACTGGGATTATTAGATTTCAGATTATGAAATTGTTGGGCAGGTGCTATCGGATTTTGAGGAAAATCTACTCGCGAAGCGTATGTACTATTAACTTTTAGACAATTAACGTTGTTGGAATTTTGATTACGTATTTGCGTGACAAAGGATGCTTTATTTTTAGTTGAGTTGCGCGCGGTGCGTGTTCACTATCTGAATTATTAGTTTTAATAGAAGGCTGAGTAGAACTATGCATTCGCAGAGCGAGTGCTGTGTTATTATTTGTTCGGACGCGCTGTACGAAATCACTAACAAAATTATTAGTTTGTTTTAATGATGATTTTGCACTATGACTTTGCAGTGCGAGTGACATATTATCTTTTGATTGTAATTGTGGCTCAACGAAATCTATGTTTTATTTTTGCTCAGAATGCTGCTTGCTAGAATTTTGTACGTCAAATTTCTTTTAGTAATAAAATTTTTTAAGCGTAATGGCAGAAATATTGCGTTTTTGTTGGAGTAATTTTGCATCAGTGTGTATGCGCGATAACGTCGCAACTAAAAATTCCTCGTCATATTTAAAAATACTTTTTGCTGGTTGATAAGGGTTGCGGGATATATGATCTACAAGTCCCATCTTTGCTCTTGGCGAAAGCTCTCTTTTAAATTGATAAGGTAAAAGTCTATCAACCCATCGTGATAAGCGACTGTTATAGCTTTTGTTTGATCTGTGCTCTTTCAAAATTGAAAGAAGTGCTCGATGATCAGTTATGATAGAAAATTCTTTGCCATAAAGTTAATTTTTAAAATTTTCTATAGACCAAACCACTCCAAGAAGCTCAAGTTCTTTGATATTATAACGTTCTTCATTACTGTATAAAAATCTAAATCCGAAAGAAATTGGTTTCCAACCGTTGACTTTCAATTGTTCTAATGATGCTCCAAGACCAGAGTGAGGAGCATCGCATTTTATACGTGTTTCGAGTTGCGGATTATGTTAAATGTTTTCTTTGTGATTCGCAATTCGCGTTTTTTTGCATTAAAATGTTTAGTGTGTTCGTCAGTCCAAATATATTTGGTAGATTTACGAAGAAGGGGTCGGAGTGGATGACAACGTTGGGCTAGCTTGTGCAAAATGTAATGAAACGAACCTAAAAATGAACGTAATTTTTTAAGTGTATTAGGTGGTTGTAGTGACGGGATTGCCGAGGTTTTAGTTTCGAGTGCTGATGTTCCTGATTGGTTTATATTATAGCCCAATCAGGAAAATTTTTGTTTCGCAAAATGACATTTTGGAAGATTGATCGGAAGATTAACCGCATCCAGTTTCTTAAGGCAATCTAGTACGAGTTTAAAATGATCTTTTTCTGAGCCTTTACTTACAATCGATATGTCGTCTGAAAAACAAAATGTGTTTTTAAGGCCGATTAACGTATAGTCAATTGCCTTTTGAAACTTGGCAGGCATATCCGTAAGTCCATAAAACCCTGTTTTAAAACGAAACGTGCCTGTCGCGTCACCACTCACAATATTAAAGTTACAATGTTTAGCTGTCTCAGGATGAAGATTCAGTTGACTATACGCGTACTTAAGATCTATAGTAGAGATATAGATTTTATCCACTGGTTGGTTCTGTTTCCGAATCTGTTGTGATTTGTGATAGGGAGTCCATAAGTGTTTCAATATTCGGCATTTGATACTTATTTTTATGTATAGATTTATTAAGAATTTTGGAATCCAATGCTAGTTTTATTGTTTGGTCTCTTTTAACTGTAATTACAATAGTCGAAATAAAATATCGATCAGAGCAATTATTAAATTTTTCTATGTGTCCTTCTTCAAGAAGTTTTTTAATTTCACTTATGAGTCGGTCTTGTAAATTAATAGGTACTTTTCTACCTTTTTGATGTTTGGGTTGAAATTTTTGTGAAACTTAGATTTGACAAAGTGGATTTTTGATCTGCCAATACGTGAAATAAGTTGATGAAATTGATTTGCTATGCAAGTTCTGAATGGGCACTGAGTTGTGATTGTGTTGACCATACTACCGTCAATTAAACGTAGAGTTTGGGTGATTGAAATTCCAAGAGCTTCAAGTAAGTCTCTGCCGATCGGTGGTTTCAGTCCGTCTTTAACCACCACAAATTCGGCATCCTTAATCCGCCACCCATTACTTTCGATCGGTGTTTGCTTCATTCCAATAACAGGTTTTGGTTCATTAGCAAATGTCTTAATTTCTTGAGCGGGTGTTGTTGTCAGCCATCGTGCAAGAGAAGAGTTGTTGACCACTTCCGTAGCGAGAAGTTCATTCAAAATACTACACACACTGCCAGAGTCAATGAGAAGTCCGACTTGAGCATTACCGATCTGTAAAGTGGTATTCTTGGGTTCGATTTGAATTATGTTGCTAGCAATGCTAGCCACCATATTATTATCTGAACTATCATAGTCAGATGCGCATTGAGGATTTTAATCAGTATTTTGAATTGCATTTACAGACTGGTCAGTCGTAGTTTCCTCAATTGAGTTAACAATAGCACGAGTAGGCTTATTTGTGGTAGACTTCGGCTTTCGGCAAACTCGTGAGAAATGATTTTCAAACCACAATTATTGCATGTCTTGCCTTTCGCAATACATCTAGCCTTGTGATTTGCTGACCAAGTCAGACCACAATTACGGCACAATTGGTTCGGCTGTCGAGTAGAGGTTGAAGTAGTTGGTCGTTGATTTGATTGGCGAAATGGCCGTTGTGGAAGTATTGCATTGACATGCGCTGCGGGTTGTGTATTAGAAATCTGTAGTTGGTTTTGTTGTCCGAGTTCTATGTTTATGGCCAAGCGTAAAGCTTGGGGCGGTCAAAAGATTCTCTAAGTAACTCTCTCTGTATTTCCGGATCTTGCATATTCGCAATAAAAAGATCTCTGATCAATGTATCCTCTTGATCTCCAAGGTCACAAATCTCTGACAATTCCTTCAATTTGCCAAAGAAATGCTCAATAGATTCTCTTTTCGACTGTTTGGTCGTGAGAAGAGTGTACCTATCAAAGGTAATGTTACCCTGACGGATGAATGTAGATTCTATGATATTCCAAAGCTCTACCGTTGTCAGTGTGTCCATTTTGAGATGCCAGTTTCTGCTACATATGATCCGTCTTCCTTCAGTGCCCTGACTAAGGTATAGCATTGATACAGTTTTTCTGTCTGCCTGGCTTGTCTCCACACATAATTCCTATCTCCATTTGTTTTTCACATCGATTTTCCCAATTCATTCTCCATTGCGCGTTTCTTGCTAACCCTTCTCGTTCCGATTGAGCTGAGGAACCCGTTATTGTGTTCTCGTAAATTGGTTCTAGCGGTAGTTGGATTTTTTTGGATTTTCGTTTAAGCAGAATGTCTAATATAATGTTTTCCTTCGCAAGATGGGCCAACTCTGCCTGAATCCGCCATTTCTCCCACTTCAATGGAGGATCAGCACTCGGTTTTTCCCAGAAAGGTTAAATGCCAAGTGGGGTTCAATATTGCGTTGCTGACTGCGCCATGTCGTACACAATCAGTAATGTGTACTTGATCTTGAGCTGCAAATCACGTCAGTAATTTTGTTTTGCTTACTTGTGCGGCGAGTGCACTTAACACAGTTTATAAATGAATTCGCTTAGCGAATCGATTGTCAATTACTTGTCTATTTTACTCAGCTAAAAAATACGAATGACAAGAAATAAATTAAACTGAGCAACTGTACTCGAGGTGCAAAACTAAGAGAATGAAAACTGAGTATAAAATGGGTCCTAGGAAATCACAACAAGCATGAACAATAGTTTTCCCGATTCGGGAATATTGGTAACAGACAAACACATGAAATAATGAGTGAACTAAACTTGACTTTGACACATTCCCCACAGGATTAAGTATGATCAATAAATTAATACATCGTATAATAATTTTACTGCACCAAATAAATGATTATGTACAACACAATCTTTGACGTTTTGAAATAAACAATATTTGAAAAAAGTTAATTCCGTGTAATTTGCTTATTTTGATTATCAACCAACGAAGTTCTGAATTTTTTTCTAGGCAAGCTACAGCTAAATGGTTTTCACTTTTGAAATCTACATACATGGTGGGACTCGCATACCACTTTTGGTTGGACCTGAACAACTCCTTGACATTTAGAGCTTTAATAGCTTAAAACTCTAAAAACTTTTTTGCCCGACTGATTCAGAACAACGAATGAAAATAGCGATCAAGGCGACTTTTTTTTCTTTTTCTAGACTATTTCTGATCAAGTGGGTAGTTTCTGGAAACTTAAAAAACATGAAATGGACCAAAAAAATTTTCTTTTTTGGCGTTTTATGGTAAGTAAATTACCATAAAGAATTTTCTGCATCATTTGTTTTTGCGCGTCCGAACATGGGTCTTTGTATGTAGGCGCCCTAATTGACGAAGAATTGTGCAATTCTGACCAAGTCAGTTATTTACGGAAACTTTGATACCATAAAACGGCCATACAACTTTTCGTTTATGGCTTTTTATGGTAAATAAGTAACCATAAAAATCAAGTTCCGTATTTCGAACATTCTAATTACAGAAATGTTGTTTTCAGACAGTGATTTGTTTTTTCGACTGATTTCCAAGCGAACTCAAAATTTTCTATGATTGTTGTATGGTTAGCAAGATTCCGCAAAAACCATTATATGGTGTTGTATGATTAGTAAGTTTAATTTATGATGGTCAACCCGGGATGAACAAATATTGACCGTATCAATAGCCATTTGAAGAAAAAGAGGAAGTCGTAGTTAAAATATCGTTTACTACGATAAAGGTCAACTAGTTGAACAGGGCAATATTTTGTTGTCAAACACTGAAAGGTACATGGTGAACAAAAATACCGTTATTCAATGAAAAATCACTTTATCGTGACTCATATTTGCTCAGAACAAAAAATGAGTGCTAAGGGAATATCTTATGCTCAATATATTCATTTCATAGAAAGCAATAGAAAGAGGCTGAGATTGAGAATTGTAGTAAAAAGAATCAGGATTTTGAAATATATGTGTGAAAGCGTGATCTGAAAATTAAGTTTGTAGTCTAACCCAGAGCATATATTTAGTGAAGATATTCTACTTTCTTTTAGTTTTTGTGAAAATGACGGATTTTTTCTCCTTATTGTCTCTGTCTTTTTAGAAGAAAAAAAGTTAATTTCTTAAGCATTGTGTTTAGCAATTTTGCTTCATATGTCTTCTTTTTCTTCTGTTATGTCTTCTTCTTTTGGACTCCTTGTCATATTCGACAATATGAGGGTGGTTTTTAAATTTGAAGAGAAGTGTAATGCGAGCCAAATGTCTCTGAATGGAAATCTATCATTGTGTTTTCTATTCAATAAGGCTTGAGCATTTTTTACTCTGACTTAATTCTTTCCGTCAGTAGTAAGTAAATACTGTCTCAAGAGAGGGGGGGTTATCCTACGATACTTAAACATGGGATAATAGGGGGTTATCCTAGACGGAAAGGGATTAAGGGGATTAGGCGGCCTTGAAACTCATTTTTCCGCCATGACAACTCTAGCGACGGTTGATTTGAAAGCTATTCACGAAATTTACAAGGAATTGAAAAAGGATTATTTTCAATACGGTGAAAGGTTTCTTTATTTCTTGGCAACATGTCAGTACTTGGATCCTGATCTTGATTTGGATATTGCGATGAAAATGAGACCCTATGGTGGACTGATTGGTATTGATAATTCGTCTCTGGACAAGTATTTCAAGTCTTACAAAATTTTGAGGTTGCATGCTATACTTCACGACGCTTCAGGTTTTGTCTTTGAATATAGTGAAAAAGGGCCGGGCTATTCGTATGTCCTACCGTGTCCAGTGACAAACGAGTATCTTGGTCACGTGACAGGACTTGCCTTCTGTCTATATGTAAAGACTTTTAAAAGCAATTTATTCAGTTTGCTGGAATGTTGAAATCAAGACCAGTTGTTCTTGATTTTGAGGGCTTTCGACATAAAAAGTCTGGTTTTATTATCAAAGAACTAGCTGTTTCGACAGAAAATTATTGCGATACTGTGTCATTTTTACCCCCAACTTCATTCAACATACTGTCTTCGAGTGAGAGACGATCATACAGTTGGGTGTCAAAATATCTCCATGGTTTGAATTGGGAGAGTGGAGATTATCCATATTGTTATTTGCAACAAATTTTTGATAGCATAGCACTTCGATTTCCCTTGGCAACTTTTTATGCGAAGGGAACAGAAAAAACAGAAACTATTCAGAAACTTCTCAAAAAGGACGTTATCAATTTAGAGATTTTATTATGTCCAAAAATTGAAAATTTGAAATTTTTTTACGAGACACCAATTTGTACTTTACATATTTTAAGCTGTCCTAAGCGGCAAAGAAATCAACACTGTGCAAGAAAAAAAGCTACACTTTTTTACCTGTGGCTAACGAATGAATCGACAGTCCGAGAAAGCAGCATCGTCTCTACTTCAAGTGAACTTGTCCCCAAATTTGGTGGTTTACAGTTGTATAGCGGATGAAAATCAATTAACAGCTACATTTGTCAAAGAGGAAAAAGTTGACAGTCGTGGTCAAACTGTACTGAGGAAACAGCAAATTGTCTGTACTGGAGCTGAAATAGAAGCCTTCAAGAAATACCTTTCACTTTTGGAGTACTTTCAATTGTACCATGTCTTTGGAAGAGAAAATGCGAAAGCTGAAACTAACCCCTTTACCTATGCCCAAGCGTGCAGAACCAGTTCTGATGTCACTGAAGGATAAGAGCCTTCCAGCTGAAATAAGACGAAGAATTGAAAAGAACAACGTACAGTCAATTGTTTTCAGAGAAAAAACTGACAGAGTAAATGCGAACTACACCATTACTTTTTTCAATGATAATCAAAACTCACAATTTGTATCTTATGAAATTTATATAATGAAATAACCAAATTTACCTCTTTTTTTAAAAAAACTTATTTTGAAATGAGTAAAGCAGAGGATCAGTTAGATACAGGCGGGGCAATAACTGACTTAGTGTTTGATGATAATCACCATGAAAGACGATCATGGAGGTTTTGTAATTCAAGGATACCACGATCAGAAGTTGTTTATTTTACACAAGTTTTTATTATAATTTTTCTCATAATAGTTTCTCTGGTAAAACTTGTGTTTTTCCAGCTTGAATGTGAAGAGTCTACATTTTGGTTTTCTCTTCTTTCTTGTACAGTTGGATACGCTCTTCCCAACCCAAAATTATGAATAAAATCATTTCAACAACTGACCGGTTGTTTATGGCTGTTTGCGGTCCGTCATGTTGTGGAAAAACAGAGCTTATTTTCAGAATGTTACTCGAAAACACTTTTTCTCCAAAGTTCCTCTCGATTTTTTATTTCTACCAACATGAACAACCCAAATTTAAGTCACTAGAGGCAAAATTAAACATACAGTTTACCAAATTTTCAAGCTTCGATCTAATATCGGAGCTCGAAAACTGTCTGCTGGTGTTTGACGATTCATGTGAAGAGATTTTTAATGACAAAGAGTTTTCGAAATTGGCTACAGCAGGACGTCACAAAAACATTAGTGTAATTTACGTAAAACACAATTTATTTCAACAAAGTAAATGGTCACGAACTATTGATCTTAATACAACACACATCATTTTATTTAAATCACCCCGTGACATTCAACAGATTGGTTTAATTGGTCGACAGCTTAATAACACGCAATTTTTGAAAGATAGCTACGAGCTAGCAACTAAACAACCCTTTGGTCATTTACTGATCGATCTGGATCCAAAAACATTGGACGTTTTACGTTACTGCTCCAATATTGTTCCACCTGGACCATCCGTTTTTTACCTTCCCCCAGCTAAAGCTGTTGTAACCAATTTGAGTAATGAGAGAGAAAGAGCTTTGTATGCTGCGGCGAATGTTAGAGACATCGGACATAAAGTCAAAAGAACTAATCAAGTCGGCACCAAATAGTTTTATTAATTTTCTTTGCGAGTGTTTGCTTAATGTTGTCAACGGTAACGTTCCCGTCAAGAAGACATTAATACAAGGTCATGAAAAATCATTTAAAAAACTTTTATCTAAACAAACAAGTTTAAAAAATAAAAGGCAGATTTTTGCTAAAAACACGGTTCTTTTGAAGGGTATTGCTCTCTCGTGTTACCTTCATCTGAGGAAGTGATAATGTATACTGAAGAATTTATCTTAATTCCCAAAAGAATGTTCATGTCAACACAACCGGCAAAAAGTGAAATTTTTGACAATCCTGTCTACAAACAGAAAGCCACGCAATTGTCTCTCGTTCAAAGAAACATGTTACAAAATCCGGAAAAAAGTGAAAAAGAGGATGGAGCAGTTCAGACAGAACCCAGCATAAATGTTGAAACAGATCATGAGGAAAAAGAGGAGCCGATGAGTGATGACAGTGAAATTGAACCTATTGTCAAAAAAAGTACAACTACAACGTTTCAGTCAATAATGAGAGATTTGGGAGTGATGGAGAAAAAAAAAATCGGAAGAGCAGAAATCATTCTCAACAAGATATTAGAATCCCCGACAATATCCATTGAAGATCCAGGTGGTATCATTCATATTGATAACCAACCACTTGGCTTAAAAGCGTCAACTTTTTTGTATAACACACAGCAGTCAACAAAGAAAATTGACATTCAAAAATATTCTCGAGCATTATTAGCTCTCGATCTTCCACCTCATTTAGTTTCGAATACCTATGCCAAACAGATCTTGGAAGCATCCGAAAGCGAAGAAGAAATTTTTGCAAGCCCACGAGGACAATCAGGAAGCGGTTATCAAGTTATCAACCAAAGAAAAACGGGCACAAGAAAAAAGACGGCAGAAGGAGAGACCAAACAGCAAAAATGGTCTTACTTCTTCTGAGAAAAAAACGTTGGATCAACTGTATTTGAAGGGACCTGCATCGTTTGGAAACCCAAAGCGATTAAAAGCCCAAAGCAAATTATCATTTGGTAAAGTTAAGACATACTTGGAAACCAAGTCATCTTTTACAAAATATCGCCCAATTCGTTTACGATTTCCAAGACTTAAAGTAATAGTAAAAGACATAAATGAAATTTGGTCCGTGGACTTGGCTTTTGTGGATAAACTAGCAAAATACAACAGAAATGTTAAATATTTATTGGTTGCGGTCGACTGTCTTTCCAGATACCTTCGTGTGGAGCCCTTAAAAACAAAGTATGCAACGGAAACTGCCTCGGCCTTTAAAAAAATGATAAAAAACAAGCAACCACAAAAAGTGTGGGTTGATGATGGTACAGAGTTTCTTGGAGCCTTCAAAACCTTATGCAACAAACGAGGAATTCATTTATACAGCACTTTTAGTGAAAAAAAGTCTGCATTCGCAGAGCGGAACATTCGGTCACTAAAAAACATTATCTACAAGTACCTTGAAGAAAAGTGGACATACTCCTACATAGATAAACTGGATCAATTTGTGAAAACAATTAATTCACGAGTCAACCGAGTAACCAAACTTGCTCCAAATAAAGTCACTAAAAAGGATGTTCCACGACTTGTCTCGTTGAGCGCTCAAACAATCAAGTTTCAGAGACCCAAATTTTACGTTGGAGATTTTGTTAGAATTGTCAAAAAAGACGAAGCCTTCAGGAAAGGGTATAAACAATCTTTCACCGACGAAGTTTTTGAAGTAGAAAGCTTAGCAACCTTCAATCCGCCAACGTATTCACTTATTGATGCAAACGGTGAAAAAATTGATGGTAAATTTTATCAACCAGAGTTACAGCTTGTTCGTGTAGAGAAAAATGAGTGAAAACCGTTTCACCGATGAATTCACTGTGCATGTTATTTCATCTGCTTCAATGGAAATTTTTGACTCTAACACCCTCAGTTCATTTCGAAACTTTTTCAATGATGAAATTCAACTCGCTGGTGACTGGAGAGTAGCTCTCAGCGAGATCATTTTCCCCACAAAAATTGAGCATATTGTAAATGGAGACATGGTAGTATATAGCTTAAAAGGGTACGAAGACAGCCAGAAAAAAGCTACCGAAGCCAATGTGATCTCTCGTCCGTATAACGGTGAAAAATTGTCTATCATGACAGGAACTTATAATTCAGTTGTTGACATACTAACTACTATCAAACGAACTGTTGGACTACCAAACTTTTCATTCAGAGAGATCAAGAAAACTGGAAAGTTTGAAATTTTGATGGGGAAAAATGAAGGAATTACTTTTCCCAGTAAAGAAATTCCCAGCATTATTGGTTTTTCGGGCATTCCAGATGGTAGTGGAGTACACATAGGGTACAAAATGAAAAGCGCAACATCAAACAGACTAATGAAGAGTGATGAAACGGCAGCATGCTATGGAGAATTTCCCGTTGATCTTTGCTCGGGAAAGCACTTAATTTTTATATATACGAACATTATTGAGTACCAGTACGTCGGTGATACAAAAGCCCCCTTGCTTCGAGTCATTGATTCAAAACAACGTCTGAAAAACGGTAGTGTCTGCGAGCTTGAACCAACTCATCGAATCGTTTTTTCCAATTTAGATTACAAAAAACTCTTATCAAACACCATACAATCAATATCGATTGAGCTTCGCACAGAAACGGGAGAATTGGTTCCCTTTTCGGGAACCGGTAAAGTCATTTTAACCCTTCAGTTCAAAAAATTTTCCAATTAGCATGGACTCTTATTACGCTAACCAAGCAACATCCTTACCACATTTCTCTGGCCACTACCGGCAAAGAGGCAGTGGTTTTGGTGCATTAGCTGCGGGAATTGGGCGGGTCGCTTTGCCCCTAGCTCGACGTTTCATTCTTCCTACTGCAAAACGTATTGGAAAAGAACTTTTAAAGCAAAGTGTTCCAGAGCTGCTAGACGTTGTCAGCAGTAAAAAATCACCCAAACAAGCACTCAAAAATACAATAAGCAACACTGTTAAAAAACAAACAGGGGGAGCAAGATTTCGGCAACAAAGAAAAACGATTAGGAGTCGCTCAAAAAAATCACCAAGAAAAAGATTAACAAAACAAAAGTTGGTCATTTCAAAACAAAAAGTTCCAAAAAGAAGTCGGTCTGATTTCTTTTCTCAAGTTAAATATGATCGCTAACCTGTTACCAAACGAAGCAACCCATAGCTCATTGGATCTGTTTGAGAAGCCGGCGCTCTTGGTGACTTTCGATGGAAGTTTTTGTCAAAAATTGGGACCTGTGTATAGTCCTGATGGACCCATGTTAGAGTTCGAGGTAACTGGTGACCGTAACAACTTTATTGATTTACAAAAAATTTTTTTGGAAGTCAAATGCAAAATTGTTCAGTCTTCGGGAGCTGATCTCAAATATGACGGGGCAGCTACTGCTGACACTGCTAAAACCGATGCTCCATACTTTTGCAATAATGTGCTACATTCACTTTTCTCTGACTGCACAGTGTCAGCCAACGGGTTAAAAATCTCTAACGCAAATGGAAATTACGCACACAAGAGTTTTATAGAAACTGAGTTCTCACATAACAAAGACGCAAAGAACACTTGGTTGGCATGTCAAGGCTATTCTTACGAAGAAGATCCATCTGCAATAAAAGCAGGTGAAATTGCTCGAAGAAAAAACTCGGTCAGAGAGTCAGCAGAATGCACTTTTTATGGTAAAGTAGCGGTAGACTTTTTCACATGTGATAAACATCTGCTCAGTGGTGTAACTCTTCGTATTGCATTCAGAAGATCTATTGATGATTTTGTTATCATTTCGGATGACGCTGCAAAACATTACAAGGTGAAAATTGTTGAAGCTAATTTGTACGTTCGCAAGATGACATTGAATGACGAGGTCGTGTCTGCCATTGAAAAAACCTTGCTTACTAGCCCTGCTGCCTATCCCTACTTTGAAACTTTGACAAAGACGTTTTTGGCTTCAACTGGTCTGCATAGTTGGAAGCAAGAGGACATTTTTGCACGAGAGCCAATCCGAAGACTAGCAATTTGTCTCAATACGAACGAAGCTTTTTTGGGCAACAATATGCAAAATCCTTTTCATTTTCAAAAATTTGACTTGGAACAGATATATATTTATCGCAACGGGTTACCAGTGGCTGATAGCCCAATATCTACAACTGATAACAAACGCCTTTATTTTAATACAATATCGGATTTAGCCTATATTGACAATGGACACGGAATAAGTCTGTCAGACTATCCCAACCATTTTATAATGGTATTTGATCTGACTAGCACCCAACAAGCTTCTCATGATTTTATACACCCGGAGCTAACAAACTGCTCCATATCTATCGAGTTGAAGTTTTCAGCAGCGTTACCGACCAACATTGAAATTTTTATTATTGGAGAAAAAGCTAGTACAATTTTTGTTGATACTTCGCGACGAGTGTCAAAAAATCATAATCTAACAAACTGATGATGGACGAAGATGACATTAATGGCTTAATTCAGAGATGTCAAAAACTAAAGCACAAATTTCGAGGTGTATTTGCAGCAGACAATTTTCCTTCAAAATTGAAATCAAATACTTTTTTAATAGTAAATGCGTCAAAATCTCAAAGTCCTGGCACGCACTGGCTCCTCATTTGTAAAAAGAACGACCATCTTCTGTTTGCTGATCCCCTTGGACGATCCTTGTCTTCTTACAAGAATATTTATCAACGACTTGCAAAAAATAATGTACAGTTTCACCAATTACTTGAAAACCAACCAATTCAAGGTCAAAACTCAGAATTGTGTGGACTCTTTTGTATTTTTATTGCTCATTTAATATTTGATGATAGACAAATTGTAAATTGTAGTGATTTTCAATTGATTCGCTTTGCTCTTCACATGATGCTCTAACAAAACTAATATTGTGAAATAAATTTTTTTTTTAAAACTGAATTTTTTCTTCATATACAAGACGAAAAAATAGTAAATCAGAATCAATGTTTAGTTTTCCAAAACCACTCATAAAAATATCCATAATCTGACAAAAAGCACCAGAATGAGGACCACTCAAAATTGATTCCACTCTTTTTAAAGTTTCACTACTAAATTGATCAGTTTGAGTTTTCGAAGAAATTGTAGAACATACAAAATTGTGAATTGTTTTCTGTGGTACAATTGATGTAGATCTCGCCAATGTTTTTGAGATTCCGCTAGTGACCGCTGTAGATTTTGATAGTTTGGTTGCCGCTGTTGCCAAGGGTGGAAGTCGCTTGCGTACATTTGCTGTATCCATTTTCTCTCCAGATTTGTTATTAAAGTCAACGGCAAGCTGTAATTTTGAAAATGTATCTCCTTTAAATTCCAGACTCGTTGAGGTTGAAAATAAGTGTCTGAAGGTAGTAAAGAGACAGGGAACTGCAAAAATTTTGATTGGCTTCATGGTCTCAACATCGATTGCACTCTCAATCAGAACGTGAAAATGGTTAGTTGGTAACTGACAAAATTCAGACTCAAAATGAGGACACACAGCATAGTTATTCGAAGCTGTTAAGTTTGGCTTTTCATCAGCAATTAAAAACTTGAACTGCTTTTGAAATTGTTTGAAATAGTTGGGAGATCGCTCAAACATTGCTTCCACCATCTCTACTACACTGATCAAATTTCTGCTTCTTTGCTGGGGGTGGTTTTGAATCTTGCGTTGCAGCAGCTTCACGTATTTTTTCTGCTTTTTTGACTAAATTTCCAAACTCTTCTAGAGTCAGAGAAATTCTCTGTTCAAACTCGTAATCCTCGGCCGCTTTCTTGAACAACTTTAGAAACACATATGTTCCGGTTCTCTCGTACGTTTTTAAAGTTGCCCTGACCAAACGCTTTTCTGTTTGGGAAATGTCGAAATAGCAATCTCCAAACTGTGTGTCTTTTGAGGAAGTAAAAGGCATGGTAGGCAACTTGTTTTATCACTTGCTCTTAATGTAAATAACTACGAAGTTAAGAGGCGCGGCAAGTTGGGATCAAACCAGTGTCGTCATATTTTTAATTAAATCCAAGTGATTGGTAAATACAATCTCAAGTACGCCCCACGGCGTACTTGAGACTGTTCATTTTAGACTTTTATACGTATGTGACCTTAGATAATAGTTAACTAAAACCATACCTCTATAAACTACCAGAACCTACTTGCGAACAAAGACAACAAGTACATGTGTTTTGTATATAAAACAATAAATTTATCAACACAACTCCACACTTCTGTGTGGGAGAGAGTTAAACATTAATAGTGTAGGGACCCATATAAATTACAAGTTGATATAGAACAGATGTGACCCTAGATAGTATAGTGTAGAGACCACACACAATTTACATAAAACCAATACAAAACAGATGTGACCCCAAATTCCTCTGTAAAGGAACCCAAATGCGGCTAGCCACATGCTATATACAATATATTATGCAACTAGGTGTGTCCATGCTCCAATCATTTGTTTGGTCTTAGAAAAGACGAACCTTGCGAAACACATGCAGAACCTACTTGCGAACAAAGATAACAAGTACATGTGTTTTGTATAGAAAGCAATAAATTTATCACCACAACCCACACTTCTGTGTGGGAGATAGTTAACCATTAATAGTGTAGGCACCCATGTATTTTACATACAAGTTGATTTAGAACAGATGTGACCCTAGATAGTATAGTGCAGAGACCACACACAATTTACATAAAACCAATACCAAACAGATGTGACCCCAAATTCCTCTGTAAAGGAACAACAGTGTGGCTAACCACATGTTATATACAATATATTAGGCAACTAGGTGTGATTATGCTCCAATCATTTCTTTGGTCTTAGATAAGGCGAACCTTGCGAAACATGTTGGGAAAGAATTTTGTACTTGTGTTCATTTCGTTCTTTTGCTCTTACTTAACAGTTAACTATTGAATCGAACTTGAACTTGAAAAAAATGTCCGTGAAAATTCTTTCGGAGTCTGCTATCTCTTTTGAGAGAACTCTTGTTTACCAAACCGTGTTTGAAAATTTTGTCGTTCTGATACAACAGAAAAGAAAAAACGATTTGTGGTACACATACCAGCATTGTTTGATACCGAAGCTATTTATTAACGCTATTGCTGCCCTACCGGAAAAAACGGAGCCGGCTGAATCCAGTGTCATTACTTCTGGAGGACACTTACCACCAAAAACTATACCACAAATGCATTCGACTGAAGAAACTTTGCCGGAGGAAGTGAGACGTATCTTGTACAGATACGACTGCGATTGTGTGCCCCTATTCGAGAATCAACTCGGTACATATCAAGCCTACGAAAATTTGGGTGATATGTGGGGTGTCAAATCATCACCATCCTCACCGGACAGTCAGCCACCGAGTGTTTCAGTCAGTGTTCCAACAACTCCTGCTGTGGATCCAAGCCCAACTTTTACTCCAACCCCAAGTCCGTCACTCTTTGAGGATTTCCAGAGGAAGAACAAGATCTCTGACAATTTTGCAAGTCAGTTTGATGTCAACATTTTATCTGGTTCAAACTTTCAGACACCACAACCCCAAACAAATTCAGCCGATGTCAAGACACCCAATTGCTCAGAAACTCCAGTAGTGTGCGCAGCACCAAAAAAACGAAAACAAGAAGACTCTCTAATGGACTTTTTTGACCTCTAACAACTTATTTAATATTGAATTGTTTTTCCTTTGCACTTTGGTGTGTTGTGTTACTATCTTTTGTGAATAGCTCGCTAATTGACACTCTTCTTTTAATGTTTTTACATAGCTAGCAGACTTTAGAATCAGAATTTTACAAAAATGGACATGTTCAAACATGTTCACAAAAACAGTACTGTTTAGTGAGACAAAGTTGAGAGAAAAATTCCAAAATGGACATGTTCAAACGTGTTCGAATGTATAGCAGGAAGCAAACAAGCTTCTGATTGATTGAGAGAAAATTTGTTGAGAAAGCTATTGAAATGTAAAATTAGGTTTGAACAAAAGCTTCAAAAAATGCATAAAGTCCTTATCAAACAAAAACTTCATTTAGCAAATCGTTCTTCGTATGCTGATATAATATCAGCGCTCCTGTTGGCTATACCTTCAGGTGTTAGTTAAACTAGTAAAACATCATTTTTTCAGCAAAAAGGAGGAAAAAAAGAAAGGATTTTTTATTAAAAATGAGATTTTTCCGGTTTTTTTGCTTAATAAATTTTTTTCGACGGAACGAAAACTCAAAACCTGAACGCCATTACCAACTGTTTTTTGTGGGTTACCGATATGAATAAAAAAATTGACCACATTTCTTCTAAAAAAGTTGAAAAAAAAACGAAAAAAAAATTTTTTTTTGTTTTTCATGGTGACCTTTGACCCCAAAAAAGTCGGCTCCAACAGATAGTTGGGATGAAACTGACTATTGGGTTGACACTATCAGACACTGTACTACAAAAAAGCTCATAACGCTCGTCAAAATAAACTCAATCCTTCATGAGATAATTAACCATTAATTAACAGCTAATTAGCAACTAATTAGTCTAATTAGTAATTAACGAAAAAAAAAATTCCCATTTTTTTAAACGGATTTGTAATCAGTGGTACATGCTTGTCACTTTTGGTCATAAGGGTCAGGGTCGAAAAACGGCTCCTTCACCGATTTTCAAAACATCTGGACATTAACGTCTCATTAACATCTGGCATTAATTAGCAATTGAAGTACCCGAAATAATAATGATACACCAGGTTTTTTCTAAAAAACCGATTTTTTGGGGGCTGGAGACAAAATCATCTCATAACAGCTGTCATCGAAAAATGCTTGCAACAGGGGGCTTGTCATTAGCTGTCATGTGATGACATTGATTGATCATGATTGACAGAAAATCTAACTTCTTTCCCGATAAAGATGAGGGATTTTTTCTTGTCGGTTCCTGTGTTTTAGTGCCCGGGGAGCATTTTTGGTTATGATGACCAACATCGTCAGACGCACCCATCGGCATCTACAGTAAAAAAAAATACAAAAATCGCTTTTTTTGCAACATTAAGCGAAAAAAATTGAACATTTCATTTGCTTTTAGTAGATTTTTTAGCTGTTCAAACACCGTGACAGTAATAAAACTGTGCATGATAACCGTCCAAAGCATCCCTTGTACTTAAAATTTAACAAAGTGTACAAAAAAAGCGATGTTTTTGCAATATTATTCAAAAATTCTATGGAAATCAAATCAAAACTTTCTTTTTATGTAGGCTACTGGAGTGTAATATTACATCTAACGGATTCAAACACAAATGTTTCCTCTACCCTTATGTCATTGGAGCATATTATCTATGAAAATGAAGAAAAAAGATTAAAATATTTGATTGAAAGATCATTGAAAATTCATAAAAGTTTACTTTGACTAAACCTAAAAGTTAGCAAATCAAAAAATTGCAATTGATATGCTTTCTTACATCACATATTACTAATAACTAAAAAGAACTACCCCTGGTTTTAAAAAAATCTTTTTATATATTGTACTAATAATTCGAAAATAACAAACAAGTTTTATCATGTCAGTGTTGTTCAGTGAGAAACGTAAAGTCAAGCGCTACTTTACGTTCAACGCAACTTGATATGTTCATAGTAGTTGACTAAAGCGGGGACGCGCTCTTATTATCCAATCAAATTCGAAAATTTTGAAAGTTTGAATTGCGCGCGTCTTATATGAACCTCGTGTGGAATAGAAATAAATTCGCCATTTGAAGTTGAGTTACATGTTTACGAAAGTTGTCATTATCTCTGTTAACTTTTGAATCTTGAATATTTCAACTATGGTTTTCAATTGCAAATATTGTTCGGCAACTTTTGCAAACAGAGGAAATCAATCTCGCCATGAGCATCGCTACCATCCCGACGAAGTAGGTTTACCAGTCTTTACCTGTTGTATTTGTACATTCACTTGTAGAAAACTTTCTGAACTGGAACAACACATGAGGACTTGTCATCAAAAATTTACAAATTGTTGTCGGTCCTGCTATATGGGCTTTAACGACACCAGATTATTTGCTCAGCATATGAGTTCTTTGCATTCTTTACCTGTCTTTGGCGATCAATTCCAACCAACTCAAGCGCCGGCCGAAACTGCCTTTAATGGTACCCTTCAGAGCTACCATCTGCCGCCATCACCAACCCAAGCCAACACAGACCTTGCTAAGTTCATGCTCCAGCATAAACCGCAAATCGATTCGCTTATAGAACAAAAACTCTCACAAGGATCACAAAAAGTTCAATTTAGTGCTCATCTTCAACTCCGAAAGCCGAGTCAAAACGAAGATCAGGAAGATGAGCTTATTGAAATTTATGCAAATTCGCTCATGACACCGGTGTATAGTCAGGGACTTAGCAGTGAGACCTTCTGGACTATGGTCGAGAAGATGATGATAGTGCTTACAACATTTGCCTCTAATGGTAGTGGTTGGGTGCTTGAGAAAGTTATCAAAATAATTGTGAACTTTGCCCGTTACCGACCTATAACTGGCTCGTCTTACATTGCGTTACCATCAAAGTTACAAAATTGCCGCGGTTTACTTAATATTCGTAACCATGAGGACGCAAATTGCTTCCTTTACTGCTATATTGCTGCATATCATATGCATAACAATATTAGCTTAGATCGACCAGGAAGGAACTACAACACAGACAAAACTTCACCCGAAACGTACAAGCAAGCCAACCTTCATCAACCAACTGGACACTTCGATATGCCCATGGGGCTAGAAGACATCAATCAGTTCGAAAATCTAAATGAAGTTCGAATCAACGTTTTTGGTTATGATGGTAGAGACTTATTTCCACTCAGAGTGTCAAAGTTTGTCTCAAACTTCACAATTGATCTTTTGCTTTTATACGAAGCAGACTGTTACCATTATGTGCTGATTATCAACTTGGTTAAGGTGGTTTGTCAACTCCGAAATACCAAATTTCGCTTTGCGTTTCATATTTGCCGGAATTGTTTCTGGTTGTGTGAAGAAGGCCTTGCAAAGCTTACCGCACATATGGAAACCTGCTGTGAAAATGCGCCGGCTGTTGTTCGATTACCAGCTCCGGGAAAAAATTTATATAAATTCAAAAACTTGGCCGCTACCTGGTTTGTTCCATTAGTCATTTACTTTGACTTCGAATCCTTCTTGTATCCAGTAGCAGGATGCACGCCCCACGGGAACAACTCATACACCAGAGTTATTGAAAAACACGAGCCCTGTGGGTTTTCACTTGCGGTAATTGATCACTACTCAACAAAACCCATCTTCTTCCACGTGGACAGCTCTGAAGATTGCATTACTAAATTTGTAAACATGTTACACACACTAGCCAAGGATATATACAAGCGCAAACGAGCTTTTCCTTTCTTCAGAGGTGACCGTAGCCAGTATCCGAAAAGTGCAGCTAGCGAATGTTGGATATGTAACGAAGCCTTTGACGATAATGATGAACAATCATCAATTGATCTGGATCACTGCCACTACAGCGGACAATTTCTTGGCTGGGCTCATGAAAAATGCAATCGAGCACGAAGGAACGTCAACTTTACCCCTGTGGTGGGTCATAATATACAAAATTATGACCTTCATCACATTTGTTTAGCCCTCCAATCTTGTGAGCCAACGACCACTGTAAGTGTAATTCCATCTACTGATGAAAAATACATTTCCATGAATTTTGGAGTACTCGTGGAGACAATAACCCTAGATGATGGAAAAGTGATCAAAAAGTATGAAAATCTGAGGTTCATTGATTCATTCAAAATGATGAATTCGTCTCTCGAAAAGTTGGTTGACATTTTACCAAGAGATCGTTTTGGAATACTTGCTTCTGTCTTTCCTAACCTATCCTCAACAGAATTGAAGCTCCTGCAACAAAAAGGATATTACCCCTATTCATATGTTAGCGGTCGAGAAAAGTTCAGCGAAAAATCCTTACCGCCTCTCAATGAATGGCGTATTACTTTAGAAGGAAACGCAGTAACAATAACTCAAGAAAACTTGAACCACGCCAAGACGATGTGGAACACTCTGAATTGCCAAACTCTACAAGACTACCACGATGCATACCTGAAAACCGATTGCGCTCTTCTCGCATGCGTTTGTGAATTCCACAGAGAGCTCAGTTTCTCCACCTACAAACTCGATTGCATGCAATTTTACACACTGCCAAATATGGCTAAGGAAGCATCCTTGAGAATATGCAAGGCGGAGGTCGAATTGCTTACAGAACGCGAGCACCTCGATATGATAGAAGGAGCAGTACGTGGGGGAGTATGTTCAGTCTACGAG
Organism: Convolutriloba macropyga; assembly: GCF_964194025.1. Taxonomy (NCBI): domain Eukaryota; kingdom Metazoa; phylum Xenacoelomorpha; order Acoela; family Convolutidae; genus Convolutriloba; species Convolutriloba macropyga. Next base: position 20,031,159 of record NC_134481.1, read on the forward strand.
ATGAGAAAGTTTACAGCAAATAATAAATATTTACCAGATTACGACTCTTCACAACCCTCGACATTTGGCTTCTGCGTGGACGCCAATAACCTATACGGTGGCGTCATGCAAAATGAAAAACTCCCTCAGTCAGATTTTACGCTTAACTCTGATATTACACTGGCTGAGATACTAAACTGTCCTGATGATAACCCTGTCGGTTACTTCGTGGAAGTCGACTTGCATTATCCAGCAAGTCTACACGATTACCATCAGGACTTCCCCCTCGCACCATCGAAAAATATTGTTGAGGATGACTGGCTCAGTGACTACCAAGTGAATTTGCGAGAGAGTCATAACTTACCTCCCTCAAAAGTTCCAAAACTGTTGCAGACTTTCTTCGACAAAGACCATTATGTGCTGCATTACAAGCTGTTGAAACTGTATGTTAACTTGGGATTAGTCGTGAGGAAAATGCATCGTGTGCTACAGTTTACTCAAAACAATTGGTTAACACCCTATATAACCCTGAACAGTGAGAAGAGACAAGCGGCTTCGAATAAATTTGAGGAGAGTTTCTATAAACTAATGAACAACGCCGTTTATGGGAAAAACTGCGAATCGAAACGTCGACGGATGAAAATCGAGCTTACGAGAGACGCAAGACGAACCCTAACCATAGTAAGTAAGTTTGAGTTTGAAAAATTCAAAGTGTTTGGCGAGAACATGGCAGCTCTCTCCTCCCGCCCAAGAAAGATCTATTGGGATACACCAACTATAGTAGGGGCCACAATACTTGATCTAGCGAAATACTACATGTATCAGTTTCACTATGGAACAATGCGATCTTCATTTGACTGTCGATTACTTTATAGTGATACTGATAGCTTGCTATACCGGATCAATTGTGAAGATCTCTACCGTGAACTGAAGGAGAGCAATGTTCTTGATCAATTCGACTTCTCAAACTACCCAGAAGATCACGAACTCTACAGCGAAGAAAATAAGCGCGTCGTCTTAAAATTCAAAGACGAATTTGCTGGGGATTATATAAAAGAGTTTATATGCCTGAAGCCAAAGCTGTACAGCATTACTTCCACTAGTGAGTATTTTACGTTTAATGATTCAAGAAAAAACTAACAAAGTACCAACTAACCTTGTATGATTGTCATAATTTGACTGCTTTTTTCTGTTCATAGGTAACCGAAAAATGTCCGCCAAAGGAATAACAAGAGCAGCTCAAAATTTGCTTCGACATGCAGACTACAATAATACACTTGTGACTGGTAGTACACTGCGCGCTGAAAACACAAGGATTGTTTCGGAAAAGCATGTTCTACAAACGGTTTCAACGAATAAAATATGTCTCTCTGCTTTTGATAATAAACGCCATATTTTGAACGAGGGAATTAAAACACTACCATTCGGCCACTATAAAATTGATCATTGCCGAGTCGAAGATTTTTCTTGGGATAGCGATGAAGTAGAGTGGGACTACGAAAATGTAGAAAATTATGCTCACCTTCTCCTAGATTCGAGTCCAAACTGGGACCATAATAATAGTTTTGTTGTACCGGATACAACAATAAGTGAAAGCCCGGAAGAATGGGAAACACCTGACCCGGGATTTGCAATGACAAGTATTATTAACGAGGACGATATTGATAGCGATGATATCGTAGATTTCGATGCTACCACCAGCTCCAGCTCTTCCTCCCCTAACCCATTCATTAATTATGAAGCTAATGAGTGCAGTGAAAGTAGTAGTAGCGATTATGAAGAAGAACCAGCATTTAAAGTTGCACGCAGACAATAAACTTATTGTACTTAACTACGTAAATTGCGCCTTTTGAATTCCTAACCGTGTAAATTTTGTGTTTATGAGTGCTAAAATACGTTTCAATAAATTGTTCACTTGCAGCTCTTATCGGAACGAAATTTAGAACAAAGTTGGCTGTTTGACCGAAAACAAGTTTGCCGCCTTGGAAATAGTCACATCTGGTAAAGAATGAAAGTTAATCCCTTTCCGTCTAGGATAACCCCCTATTATCCCATGTTTAAGTATCGTAGGATAACCCCCCCCCCTCTCTTGAGACAGTATTTACTTACTACTTCCGTCATCAACGTCGATTTATTTTTGGTTTTTGTAAATCGCTGCCATTTAAACCCTCGGCAACATTTCTTGTGGGAACCTATCAGCTTCTAAGTGTAGTTTTAGAGTTTTAAATGTTTCGGCAAAATTTCACTGTACGGAGAGAAATTTTGTTAGTTTTGAGACTCCCCTACTCTTTTCTGTTTCTTCTTTTCGCCATGCTCTCTGCCATCTCTTCTGGCGACTATCAAGTGTTGGTAACTTTTGGTAGGATGAATAGCTAAACAGAAGCCAGTCCTACATAAATCATTTCTGAGCAATTAGTTAAAATAGATTTGACTTAGCGTTCTCCCTCTAAATAGAAGAGGATATGAAACGCCTATGGGGATGTTTTGCGTTCGAATTAGGTAAAAACGGAATTACTTAGTTGTCAATTTGATGTTCTAGCTGAACGCATGATGCAAAACGAAAACTATACAGGGCAAAGATAATTTCTGTAGCCAATTGGCGGAATTTTTCCAGTTAAGTTTTAGACTCTAAAGTCAATATAAAGAATACTTAAGGCGGTAAATCAAAATCCACTCGAAGCTATAAAGTACAACAAGTTCCCGAACAACAGTCTTAATATGTACCTAAAAAGGATATTATAATCACCGATTTATATGTGAGAAAAAATTTTTATGAATGCTTGAGTAGTTTTAGGCGTCTAAAGGGTTTTGAACTACAACCCTGCATTTGTATTGTTTTACTAATTCAAATAATTTGCGTAATGGCTACAAATTTTGTATTTCACTTAATTGTGCTTTCGCCTGATATCCAATTGCTTGTCTGCGTTTTTATGAAAATCATAAGGTTTGTTGACGACTGAAGTCGATTTGCCAAGGAGTTGTTCAATTTTGCTGACTTTTCATACATGAGTTTTCGGCTGAAAATTTTAACAAAAATTGTATCTACCGTTCTAACACTAAGTTGCATGTTTTAACAAAACATAAATCAACTTGCGATCAGATTTCATTTATATATATATATATATATATATATATATATATATATATATATATATATATACATATATATATATATATATACACACATATATATATATATATATATATATATATATATATACATATATATATATATATATATATATATATATATATATTTTACATTTACCAATGAAATTGAAAAAGTAAGCAGTGGCAGTGATTGTTGCGCGCAATTGCGTGTAAGCGTAAATGAAAGAGCATATTACTTGTGCGTTCGCACAGATTGTTCCAACTGGGATATAGCCTAATGGTTAGAACCTATGTCCCTAACCTAGACAGCGCGGTTCGAACCCCGTTGTGACCAAATAATTTTTATATATATTTTTAGAATCTAGAGGTCAAACTGATTAAATTTTTGACCGATTCCGACTTTGAAAAGAGCAGCAAATACGTTTGGCCGGCAACCTTGCTAGTTGTCTGATGCAGTAAACCTTACGTACCCTTTTCTCTTATAATTCTAATCAGCCTTATAAGATTTGAAGACTTATACGTTGTGGGATACGGAAAATATTTAGATTTCATGTCCCGAAACAGGACCTTTTGCATATTGAATTAACTTTGTTCCAACACATTCTTGGTGTCCAAAAAATTGAGTTTTGAATTTTTATGAAGTTTTTGAGATAATTAGTTTATCATTTCTTTTGATTATCAACGCAACGAGAGCGGATATTTTGGTCCACCGAGTGAAAAAATCAGGGGGTATAACAACAACTGGACTTGTGAACACTTGTAAAGAGTCGGATTCCCAGCCCAAAAAAGTGAGAGACGTGGTTTTAGTCATCATTTTTACATGCAAATTGGGTGACTGGAACATCCTGACGTGGTCATCAGGGCAGCACAACCGAGCATCACAAAAAAACTGAAAGACCGAGACAATTTGGGTAAAAAAAGACGGATTTCACCAGAAAAGGCGAAAAAGACCGCAATTGATGAAAAACACGTAAAAATCTAGAAAAAAACTTTTTATATTCGAAAAATATTAAACTCACTTGTAACCAGTAAATTGATATTGGTCGACGTAATGAAGTTGTAGGAACTTGAAAATTCAGCTTTCAAAAAACTTTGATAAATTTATCGAATTTTGTAGATATTTTTAGGTCGAAGTTTTGAAAAATCATAAATTGGGTCAAATTTTTGATATACTGGTAAATTATTGTTCATTATAATTGGAATAACAGCACAAAACATGTATTGAACAAAAAATTTGAATTTTGACCAAATTTTTGAAAATTGTCGATCTTACCGGTTTTTGAGAAAACATTTCAAAAAACATCAAAAAACAAGAAAGGTTCGTTATTTTCTGTCCCTATACGGTAAATACACGTTGATGTGGGCCTATCGTATTCATTTTGTGTGCTCGTTTGTTGTTCCACGCCATCAATAGTTTACCAAAAGCGCCCAAAATTGGTATAGAACTACTGTTTTTTCACTTCCGGGATAAGCTTGAATCCTTTTGTGGTTAACGAAAGAAAAACGGTTTAATATCAGTTGGATAACGTCTTCCGGCAAAAACTGATGCCATAATCTGGCACAACGCTATAAACAATTCGTTGACTTCTCGCCGAACGAATAATTATCGAGCACTAGCGTTTTCCGAACTTTCTAATGTGCTAGGAAGTTGCCAAACTCGTTTGAAATCTATAGTTTATTGCCCGCGAAACGGAGCAGCAAATATCTTTGGTTTTCTTAAGAAAACAGACGTTTTGACTATCCATGTACTGATTGACCTAGTGTCAAAGCGGAAACAGAAAGACCCAAAATTAGCAAAAGAGTGCTTTCAATTGCACCAGAAAGTTCATTTGGAAATTGAGTCGTTATATTGAATTTCAACGCATCAGAATTCAATTCGCGGTTTGCTCAAGAAACCTCGTCATATCAAACTCAATAAACGACCCCGTCGAAACAAAAAGAATAAAAAATTCGCCGCTAAAGCAGCGTTAACGTCGAGTTTCTACTGAGTCCTATTTCTCTCCGGCTCGGTGACCTCAGGTTAACTATTAGGGGTTATAGGGCTTGTTTGTTGTAGGACTCAGTCGCTCCGTCGTGTCCTGCTTTCGTTGCGTGGTTATTGTAGTGGTAGTGTTGTTTGATTGGCACCACTCACTGTGTCAAGGGTTTCAATTATCGCAACCGGCTGCTCCAACGTTTTTCCCGTTTCGTCGCTCGCTCGCTGCGTGGTTGCAACTCAGCGTTTCCGGTCCTCTTGTTGCGCGAAAATTTTATAGTCCTATAACGCTTCGGGGTTTTTGCTCTCTGAGTTTCAAATAATTGAGGATTCTGTGTCCCCACTTTAAACGACAGGGGTTATAGAAACTACAGTAATTGAGACTCAGTCACTTTTCCCTTCCAATATCCGTTCGTTCCTCGAATTACGCGCCACCTTCTATCTCCCCTGTCACGAGACTTGTCCAATTATTGGTCAACTTGTTCTATCTAATTTGTTCTATCTCATAATTTGTTCTATCTCCCAATTTTGCAGTGCACTAAGTTCAATTTTGTTTCACCTTCCCTTTCTGTTTGTACATCAAATCTGTATGTTAAACTATTGTTGTATTCTTTCTCCAATTTGTCAAAACCCTTTTTAAGCAAAGTTTCTAAGGTGTATGATGCAAGGGCCGAGATTGAGAAAGAGTTGTGCAAACTTTACGAAAGCATTGATGACGCTATCCACGAAAAAACGAGGCGAGTGAGAGTAGAGAGTTTGGTTACCAAAAGCAAAGATCTGCTCAAAAACTGTATAACAAAAATTGATAGCCTGATAGGCCTTGCAGCTAAGACTTAAAAAGCAGAGAAACTTCGGTCCGAATTAAGAGAATGGCTGGCATTTGTGAATAAAAGACACGATGAGTTTATGGAAAATGCCCGAGACTCTATAGACTGCATTCAGGGCAACCACAATTCGAAAAAGGGCTCTCAAAATTCCCACAACTCCTTGTCTGCTAGTACCTCTTCTAAAGTTTCAACCGCTCGTAGGAATGACTTTATATTAACAGAAATTAGACGACAGGAAGTGGATGAAGAAAACAAAGCTGCTACTCGAATAGCTGAAAGACAGTATGAAATTGAGATGGCAGAGAGAGAACATGAAATGGCTGCGAGAAGGCATGAGATAGAGTTGTTTTCTATGAAACGTCAAGTAGACCTCAAAAATGCATGAGGAAAATCGATAACGTCTCGTTAAAGCTAAAATGCAGGAAATCAACCTAATGGACGAGGAATCTTTGCTTTTAGAGACCACCACTAACAGTTCCTCAAAACATGGCAGTATCTACTCAACAAAGAGCAAAAATTGAGTCAATGATTGGGTTGAGACAGTTGGTAGCCAAAAAACAGCCATCTCGACGTGCAAACAGAAAAAATCCAGCACTTGTTTCCATAAAACTTTTTCTTCCGCGACATTAAATGCAGAAAATTTTAACACCATTGTCCAAGAACAGGGTTATAATGTAGAGAATCATATTTTTGAGAAACATCAATTAGAATTGATTCCTCAAGCGTCAGATTTGGCTGGAAATGATGATGAACAATCAAAACGATTGCCTGCCGAACAATACACTGCAGTTCTGGCAGTCTCTTGATGATCAAGAATCTGCTTCTTACCGTGGTTTGTTTTTTGAAACCAATCAACCCAGCTCGTCTATGAAAGGCAATGCATACGTGAACCAGCCACAAAACACCGGAAGTTTACAAACTTCATTTCCATCTCATGATTTTACAACAGCAGCATACACCCCTCACAATAATTGAGATAAGACTTTCCCGGCAGAAGCTCAACTCAACCAATTGGCAGCGCAATTAGAAGCAAATTTGCGTGCAGCTGCGGCAAGCCCACACCACCACCAGGTTTTATCAATATCACTCAGTCACTACACGCCTAACTTGAATACATAGACCCTCGCTAATGTTCCACTAAAAACCAACTCAAATGCTTTCCCGATCGCTCCGCAGAGGTCCAAAGTTAATGTCACGGAAAACTTGCCTGTTTCATTAAGCACCGTAGGTGGTACAACGTACTACCATAATCCTATTTCTAGTGCAATAGTGTATAACCAGTCGTTGCAAACAGCACCACTCCTACCGAGATATCCACCCGTTCCGTCTTCGCTGCCTTTCTCTCAAAGTCCACCAGCCATGCAACATCCTTGTTTGCCGCACTCTTCAGCATCTCAACAAGTAACATTAAAAGATCTTTCCGAGTTGCTTAGTTTAAGCAAGAGAGATCCCCTACCAGAGTGGAAACTTTCCAATACAACGGCGACCCCTTTCAATGGCATGAATGGTACGGCCAACTTAGAAGAGCAATTGATTCGCAGACATTGAGAGATGACGTTAAGGTAAGGTACCTAAAAACATTGGTAACGGGAAAGCAAAAGCTGCAATCGCGGAATTTGCCTAATGTGTGTCATTGTATAGAGATGCCTTGAAAACGCTTGAGCGTAATTAGGGACAGCCACAGGCAGTGGTAACTGCGCATCTTGATAAACTGTGAAGCTATCCACCGGTAAAAATGCATAACTCAGACAGTATAATCAAGTTTGCTACTTTAGTAACAGGTCTCATTGGCTTATTTAGGTCATTGTCATATGACACAGATCTCCGTAACTCGTCCTTCTTAAACCAAGCATTTCGAAAACTTGCACCTAATTGAAAAGAATCCTGGTCAATGCACACCGTGAAAAAAGAGTGGTTGAGGCCAACCATGTTAGATTTTAACGATTGGCTGAAAGAGAAAGCAAAAGCTCATGAGCGCATGAGAGCAATCTCTTTCAAGGTAAAAATTAGGATAATGGTAACATAAGTGTAACAAAAAGAAAAGTTTCCTCGAAAGTCTGCTGTTAATGCAAATGCAAAACAACATATCTCTAGTAAAACTTCCCAGAGTGCAAAACATAATCAATTTCCCTGCGCCTTTTGCAAATGTCAACATCCCATTTGGCGATGTCAACCTTTCAAGGAAAAGACCACTCCGCAGCGTGCTAAGATTTCTGCAGAAAACCAACTTTGTTTCTCGTGCTTGAACGGCAAGCATTCATGTCCACGTCAACAAAAATGCACGATTGAGGGCTGTCAAAGCACTTATAACAAATTACATCATGGGGCAGAACGTTTTTTTCTCGTAAGAACTGAGAAGAAAGGTAAAATTGTCACACTAACTAGAGTTAACTCCACAAAAACATCATAAAATAAAGTTGAAATGCAAACACTATAGGAACGACTAGTTCCTCGGGACTCAATTCAATAACTGATGTAGAAGGGCTTCTTCAGGTTCTTGAAATTGATCGTTTAGGTCCCTCATATGTACGCACTAGAGCACTTGTTCTCTGTGACACAGCTTGTAGTCATTCTTGGATATCCAGTGAGCTTGCTAGTCGACTTCAATTGAAGGGTACCCCATTGAAGTTGACCGTGAATTGCACAAATACTCAAGAAGCTATAACAAAGGAACCTGTAAAAATTACTGTCCAACCAATAGGCGAAAGCACTTGCTCTCCGTTTGATCTACTCCCTTATGTAAAAACAAATTTACGAGTAGGTTCCGACATTATTGATAATACTGCAATTCAATAAAAATATCCTCACTTGAGCGTATTAGCGAACAAGACGTATGACTACGCAAACGTCGAGATGATACTAGGCCAAGACGCTTACCACGCCATCCGCCCGATTGAGTTTTTTAAAACCGAATCAAAATCCTTACCCGTTCCCTATTCGTTTACAGTTGGTTTGGGTATTAAGCGGTCGGTTGCCATCTTCATCTGGTCTGATTTCTACTTGCTTCAATGCAGTAGCTAAACAAGACTCCCAAATAGAATCCCGAATAAAATCCTGGTATGACAAGGAGTCATATGGTGCTGTTAAACAGGTCGATCCCCGTTCAGCCTCTGACCATCGGGACGACAAGCATTGCGCCGGAAGAGAATGGTATCTACCTCATCAACCGGTTGTAAACCCCGAGAAGCCTGAAAAAGTTTGTAGGGTGTTGAATGGTGCTTCAAAGATGCAGGGTATATCTTTGAACAGTGTATTACTCACCGGTTCAGACCTGTTGAAGAGACTAATCCACACTCTGGTGCGCTTTCGTCAGCATCAATTCGCTGTTTCCGCTGATATTGAGGATATGTTCTTACCAGTAGGTGTTTTGCCAGCGGAACAGTCAGTTTCGTGTTTCTTGTGTCGGGAAGATCCCTCAATGCACATTGAGGTATACTTGTACACAAGACACATATTCGGTTCAAAAGATTCTCCTACATGGATGATTACCTAGAGTCAATGGAGTCACCGACCACAGTACAAAAAAGGTTGCGCGATTTGATCGAACTACTGCACAGGGGAGGTTCAAGCTGACTAAGTTCGTCAGCAATGTCCCTGGTCTCCTCGAGGAGCTGGAGGACAAATCAGTTGAACAGGTTCCAAAAGAAATGAGCGCCTCAATGGAGGAGTCATCATCTCACGTTCTAGGTTTGAAGTGGGATCATGTAAATAACACACTATTTGTTAGCCCCGAAAGAATATGTGATGCCTCGAAAGCTGTTACAGAAAGGCTGGTATTGAGTCATGTTTCAAAAACATTTGACCCAATTGGGATTGTTTCCCTTTTACTGTGAAAACGCGGCTCCCCCTCAAAGATGTCTTGCGCCTTCACGGTCAGAGCTGGGATGATGTACTCCCAAAGGAAATTGATGAGCGTTTCGCGTCCTGGAGCTCAGAATAACCAAAACTTGGGCACATGAAAATACTTAGGAGCTCCGTCTCCGGTTCGTTCGAGCACTTGGAATTAAATGTTTTTGTTGACAGTTCACAGGAGGTGTTCAGCGCAGTTGCGTTTTTGCATGCTCTCGTGAATTCCTCAGACAACGAAAAAAGAAAAGAACTAGCCTTCGTCATTGGAAAGGCACGAGTAGCTCCGATAAAAGTGCTCACCGTTCCTAACCTCAAATTCCAAGCGGCTTTGCTGGCATCTCGCCTCAGAGGAGAAACATGCGAGGCGCTCACCATTCAGATTCAACGCACGTTTAAAGTGTCAGATAGTACCAAAGTCTTTCAGTGGTTGAATTCCCTAGAAAAAGAGCCTATATTTGTCGCGAATCGAGTCTCCGAGATTCTAGAGGGAACAACAGTCGATAAATGGCATCACGTAGTAACGAAGAACAACCCGGCCGACGCCGGCACGAGGGGATTCTCCTCGGACGCGTTGCAGAACAGCACTTGTTTACGTGGACCTGATTTTCTTCCTCCATCTGACTTTCCGTTTCGCCCGGAGACTGAAGTGGTGTCGAACATCAAGTTGAAGAGTCATGCAGCTAAACCCAACCCTTTGGATAACTCTTCAGCCCTACAGTCCAACTGTTTAAACTCTGATTTCAGCATTCATCTGTGCAAATACATTTCGTATCCAAACTTCTTCAAACCGTTGCGTTTGTCCTACGTATTTTTCCACGGCACGCAACCTACAGATCTGTAGATGGAACATAGTAGAAACTGAGGAAATTACCTCAGCAGAAAAAAAAACTGCAGCTTCTTACACAAGCAGAGTCTTTCACATTTGAGCTTATGCAACTCCGCAGTTCAAAAAAATCAGAAAAAGAAACCCTTTAGCTGCTTATTCTTCGTTTGTTGGGCCCGAATGGCGTGCTTCGTTCCAGTGGCTGAATAGGCACTTCACCGACCTCGAGTTCAATGTGAAGCACCCCATAACTGTCGATGGTCGACACCCACTGGTGTACCTTTTCTTGCTTCACATGCACCTCAAAAATCATCATGAATGTAACGATTATCTTCGCGCACTGTCCAACAGCAGTATGCTGTTTTGAAGCTTTCGTTCTATCCTCCGTTCTTTTCCTTTTTAATTGTGTCCTTTGTGGAAAATGAAGCACTGAGTCTGTTCAACCTACGATGGCTGATCTTTCGTCCGAACGTCTTGCCTTCCAGTGTTCGCCCTTTACGAATGTCGGTCCTGACTACTTTGGTCCGTTTCCACGTCACTATCCGTCGCTCCACTGAGAAAAGGTGGGGTCTCCTGCTCACCTGTCTCTTGACCAGAACAGTTTCATGTTGAGATTACACATTCGATATATACAAATTCGTGTGCTATGGGTATTGAACGCTTCATTGCTCTTCGTGAAATGCTGTTGGTCATTTGTTCCGACAACGGCACTAGTTTTTGGTATAGAGAAAGAATTTTTGCTATGTTTCCTAACCTCGGACAAACAGAAAATTGGTTCGGAGCTGTCACAAAAGAGAGGCAAGTGGAATCTTAATCCACCTGCTGCACCGCACTACGGAGGTGTTGGGAAAGGCTAGAGCGGAGTTTAAAGCAAATACTTTACGCATTATTTGGCAATCGTCGGCTTACAGACGAAATACTCCTCTCCACTTTCTGTCTAATGGAACAGTCACTAAACAACCGCCCATTGACTTCTGTAAGTTCCGATGCCAACAAGTTGGACGCATTAACGCCTAATCATTTTCTTTTGGGAATCCCAGTACTTGCCATCCTTCACTCAACCCTGTCGATGACTTCAATTACCAAAAGCGATATGCCAGAGCGCAAGCGTACGCTAATGCCATTTGGAAACGATGGTTAAAAGAATACCTTCTACATTGAATCTTCGTTGCAATTCCGATGCAATCATGAAAACTGGTGACTTAGTTTGGATAATCGATAGCAACAGCCCAAGAGGCTATTATTCAATGGCCTGCAATTTGAGTCTTAGTTATGGTAACGACGGCATCGCACGGTCAGCACAACTTCAAAGAAAAACCCGGCTGATTGACTCATCCTATTGTTAAATTGATACCAGTTTTTGATTCATTAATTTTGGGCCTGAAGGTGTTCCTGACGCAATTGGGTAAAAGCGTAAATGAAAGGAGCATATTACTTGTGCGTTCGCACAGATTGTTCCAACTGGGATATAGCCTAATGGTTAGAACCTATGTCCCTAAACCTAGACAGCGCGGTTCGAACCCCGTTTTTGACCAAATGTTTTTTATATATATTTTTTAGAATCTAGAGGTCAAACTGATTACATTTTTGACCAGTTCCGACCTTGAAAAGAGCATCAAATACGTTAGGCCGGCAACCTTGCTAAATGTCTGATGCAGTAAATCTTACGTACGTTTTCTCTCATTAGTCTAATCAGCCTGATGAGAGTTCGAGTCTTATACGTGGTCAGATACGGATAATATTTAGATTTCCTGCCCCAAAACAGGACCTCTTGCATGTTGAATTAACTTTGTTCCGACACATTTTTGATGTCCAATAAAATTGAGTCTTGAATTCTTATGAGTTTTTCTTTAGATAAATGGTTTATCATTTCTTTTGATTATCAACGCAACG